>NC_134788.1:59640991-60023491 GCF_046742065.1 Oratosquilla oratoria
ACAGAGAGAACAGAAATGGGGGTGCACGTCTGATGTCAGAGAATGTGATTGCTGTTAAATGGCATGACAACAAATATGTAACACTGCTAAGTAATGCAGTAGGAGTTGAACCTGTAGGCTCTGTCAAAAGGTTTGACAATGAAAGTAAATCCAAAGTTGATATCCCTTGTCCCTCCATTGTCCTGGCTTACAACAAACATATGGGGGGGATTGGCCTCTCTGACATGCTAGTGGCTTTGTATAGGACACCACTCAGGTCACACAGGTGGTATCTTCCACTATTTGGCTCAAAATGTGATGTGTTTCATTGCCTAAAGAACAAGCAAATGTGCTTTGTTGAATATCATAAGTAGATTTCTATATATTTTCAACAATTCAAATATGTATTTTTGTAGAAAAAGAAGTTTTATTTAATCATGGAACTGTGATTTTTTTTCCTTTAATTTCTTAAAATATAAGGAAAATATATCATATCACAATAATAGTTTTTCTTTTCTATATCCTAGTGTAGGTAAAAATCATAATGTTTGGAGAAGTTTCCGTAAGTGGTCAGCTCAAAAAATTTGTGGAGCCTCTGAGCACAAGATTTTTATGGTAAATGGTTTACTCAACAAAATTGTTGAGCCCCACAGCATGATATCTATTAGGTACACAGAAAAATGTCTTCAGTAAAAGTTGTTATTTACATCTCAAACAAGAAAAAGACCTGAAAAAAAATTATTCACCCAAATTCTTCATGTGACCATTAAAGGGTTAAACTACCCCTACCCCATCCCATCCTTCTGTCCTATCAACTACAAAAAACAAGGGGCATGGTGGGAGTGGTTTGTCGAGTTATGATTATTTACAATCTGTTCATGCCCATGGCAAATTTACTAGTAAATCACGAATACAACATAAAGCATTTTTTTTAGGTTAGGTTATGCCTATGGTGAATGACTGCTGGAACCTTCCGATATAAAATACAAATATTTTGTGAAGCTATGGTTCTTTTTGTGACATTTCACTGCATGCATTTCAAGTATTCCACTCCTAAATAATGTATGATATTCCTGCAACCAGCATCCATTGTAATGAAAAGAAGCTGTCAAGAATCTATTACCCCTAGAAACGTATTCCCGAATTTGTGGCTTTGCATCATGCAATGTATGAGCGTTTTGACAAGACTTCATCCTGCCTACCAAATTGGAAGTGCTCATATTCGATCAGAACTAACATGAAACCAGGCAACATCAAGGGATGAACAGACAAGGAAAATAACCTCTACCACACAACACATGCACACGCTTGACGAGCCCCCTTAATAACATTTATTACCTGCGTGTATGTTGTGCTTCTCAACTCTATGCCACTTCTGGATATTACAGATGTCCTAGGAATCTCAAAGTTTTTTTTTCAGTATATACAAAGTAACTGCTCATACTATAATGCATCAATCTATATTCGATTCATACGAAGTGGGTTTGTGGAATACGCAGTGGCGGCCCGCCAAGATGAATGTAAACACATATCACCCGGCGTCGTCAGAAGGCAATAGATTAAGTGATTTTTCCAACAAACTCCCTTTTAGACATTATATAAAATATTCCAGTCAATTTCACCATCATGATGTCCTTATTTCTATTAAAACAAGAGTTTACAAAAGTGGATTTCCGAGCGTATAAGTGACAAAATACCTTGCGATTGTTCAAATTGGGTCAAAAGCTTATAATATGACAGAATGTTAGGCTAGACCCTTATGAAGAGTTTCAGATATGGGGCCATCTCAAACTCTGCCCAATAAGAGACTGGCAATAATTTTCCAATATTGCCCCGAGTAAAGAATATAAATTTGATAAATCTGGACATGATTAAAGCGGTTTAATGCTTCTATGCTTATGAACTGGTTATTATAGTAATGAAATATATCTAACAGAGTTGCTCATTAATAAGTTTATGTTAAATACAAAAATACAACATGTTATGGAATGTTTGTGGTGATTCTAGAATTATCGCCTTCTTATTTGGAATTACAGGGTGTATACACCAAGTATTCATGTTTTCTTTGCCTATGGGACAGTCGGGCTGATAATGAACAGTACCAGAAAGTGGAGGTGCCCCCTCGAGGTGACTTGCAGCCAGGAAAACTCAATGTTATTAGACAGCCTCTTGTAGACCCTACCAATGTGTTGCTATCCCCACTTTATTAAGTTAAGGGTGGTATATTTACTGGTCCGCAAATAAAGAAAATGTATCAATGTAACTTGAGAATGCAACGAGTAATGTCGAAGGAGAGTCGTGCCTTGCATTTCGAAATATAGTTAATGGCAGCTCGTAGCAAAAATTTTGGAAAGCTATAAGAACTTAGGATGTAGAATGTCATTAAAGGTACACTTTTTGCATTCATATTTGAATTGTTTCGTGAAAACTTGGAAGGAGTGAGTGAAGAGCATCGCGAGAAGTTCCATCAGGACATTGCTGCAATGGAGAAAAGAGACCAAGGAAACTGGGAGATTGCTATGATAGGAGACTATGGTTACTGTTGCGTAAAGATCAAGAAGTTCACAATAAGAAATCACGCTCATCAGTGCATTTCTACTAAGCTCTTCCTTGCCACATGCTTTTATTCTTACATTTTCTAATTAGTTATAAAAAGAAATACAAGGATGGAATATCAGCTACAGTTTAAGACAATGTGAATATGCTAAATATAGTGTACTATCGTAGTTTGATATAATTTGTCTCGTATATAAAACATTAATTATATTTTGAAATCTCGATTATATGCAATTTTCAAATCTATTTCTAAAATCAGGAGAGAAAACAACCTTGGTAGCCATAAAAACACAAGAAACAGTGTTAGCCAGTGTAATTGGTCTCAACAAGGCTTTGTATAGGTGAATTTTAATTTTCTGACATTACATTGAATCTCCTTAGTTTTGTCGCAATAACTTATGCCTTTTTTCTTCTCTCTCTCTTTCTCACACACACACACAGATTTGACAGCTATTTACAGAATCATGAAAGGCATAGAAATTATTGATAGAGAGAATCTGATAAAATGGGATGACAGAAATACGAGTACAAGAGGACACGGAAAGAAAATCAAGACAGCTATATAAGAGATCTGAAAAAGAACAGCTTTCCTCACAGAGTAATAGACAGTTGGAACAAGTTAGATGAGAATGTGGTGTGTGCAAAAACAATATATGAATTTGAAAATAGTTTAGATAAAATGAGATATGAAGACGGGACACCACGAGCATAGCTCCCCTCTCCGTAAAATACAACTAGGTAAATACACACACACACACACACACACGGTGGCGCGGTTGGTAGAGTCCCAAACTGTCACTATGGCGGTCCGGGTTCGAATCCTGCCCAGGGCAGAAAAGAATTTCAGTATCGCTGCGCTTCGAGTCGTTACTCCAACTCTCGTGGGCGGGGAATTGGGTGTGTGTTTGCGTGTAAGGTCAAAGCATTACCCACAGACCGGTCATACAAGATCTGAGCTCTCTTCCGTGAGGGAAATAGCTGTCGATCACGAGTCCAACACGTGATCCAAAGGCCAAGGTGAATCACACACACACACACACACTGTCTCGACAGAGACTGCAGCAGATCCGAGGTGAATACACACGCACTGGGTAAGAGACTAGTAGATTAGGAAGAGGCCCGTGGCCTGAAAGTTGAAAAGGAAATAGAGGGACGACACTCCTTGTGTATTCATTGAGAGTAGCTAAGCTAACTTTTTTCTTTCTTGTTTAGTTCCAATTCAGTTTAGTTTACTTACTATGTTGGTCTGATGCAATGTATGCTGGTTGTGGCGGTAACGTGTGGGTTCTTGGTAGACTGTGTGGCCACCATGCAAGCATGGGACTGTACTCTTTCCTCTTGTCGTTCGCTTGCTTTTGGATGCTCTGGGGTAGTGCCGTCTTCAAGTAATTTGTCCCATGTTTGATCCCACATACGGTGGTGTGTGATGTAGAGAGGTTGTGTGCTGATTCTTTTTGCATTTCTTCCATTGTTTCGTGAAATGGTGGGGTTTGACCACTGGCAAGAATGAGGAACTTATTTTGAAAGGTCTGTAGTTTCTGTAGTGAGGTTTTCGATAGAGTGTTGAGAGGGACGTATGGGTATTCTATTATTGATCTCACAAAGTTTTTGCATAGGTGTACTTTAACTTTCTTTGACATTGCTTTGAATCTCCTTAGTTTTACCGCGATAGCTTTTTCCTGTTCTAACTTGTCGTTTACATGGGTCAATATGCACCGCTGGGCTACTTTGAGTCACAGTAGTTAGCCAGATTTGGAGTATTCGATGGTCACATCATCTGTTAGATCACCGTGATCTGGCTTTTAGCTCTTTCTACTTGCTTCTCCATCATTTTGGTCAATTTCCCATAGATGAATTGTTATGTCGTTCCAATACATTATGTAGTTGTTGTTTGCCGTGTGTGTGTGTGTGTACTTACCTAGCTATATTTTACGGGAAGGGGAGCTATGCTTGTGATGTCCCGCCATCATATCTCATTTTATCTAAACTGTTTTTAAATTCATGTATTGTTGTTGCACACATCACTTCTTCGTCCAACTTGTTCCAGATGTCTATTACTCTGTGGGGAAAGCTGTTCTTTTTCAGGTCCCTTCTATAGCTGTCTTTCTTGATTTTCTTTTCGTGCCCTCTTGTGTTATGCATGAACGGCCGAGTATTGGCATGAATAAAGTACCCAGAGTGCTAGGGTATAAAAATATATACGTAGGTTTCTATATCTAATAAGTACTTCTGTATACATAGGCTTGGATACATAAAGGGAGCCCTATCAATATAAAACAGTGAATAACGTTCAGCACATGTTAAATAGTTCACGTCCACTGGCTCAACAGGTTCTTATCACCATAGTGTCTCTGGTCCAACTGCGTTGGCGGGAACTATGCCGTGACGTCATGGCGTCACCGTGGCAAAGGTAATAGATGCTATATACAACAGCATCCTAGACTAAATTGTCCTAGCTAGGTCATCTATTATACATAGTCCCTATGCTCCGTTACACATGGGAAAAAGTGTCTCCTATCCTGACATGTGTTTACAAATGTATGTGTGTCGTATGCCTATGGGTGTCTATCATGATCGCGCCATGCGCGCGGGAATATCAAATACCCAGACATAGACACATGTGCCACATCTTGTATTCCTACTATTCCATTTTATTAGATCCTTTCTATCAATAGTTTTTATGCCTTTCATGATTCTATAGTTATCAAGTCCCCTCTGTCTCTTTGTTCTAATGTCTGTAGTTCAAGTTTTGTTAATCTCTCTTCATATGATAGTTCCGAGTGTGTTGGTGCTAGTTTTGTAATTGCTCTTTGTAATTGTGTGTGTGTGTGTGTGTGCCCACAACTCGTATAGATCAAGAACCGGGTCAGAGTGACCCTAGTTCAGGTTTTTTGTTTTATCATTTGTCTGTTTTGATTTTCATTTACTATTAGTTATATGTCAATTCATTATTATCTACTATTCACCTGTTTGTTTATTATCTAACTATACCTATGCATTTATTTATGTATTCTATTTACATTATTATAGTTTTCATTTATCAAATTATTACGATTTTTTCGCATCCGACCTAGATATGGACCAAAAGGTCTCCTGTCGGCATGCTCCGCCTTTGTAATCCTTTGTAAAACATCCCAACCGACCACCACGTATCGAGAACCCCAACAGTACCAACAATGGTCTTTTAGAGCTCCCATCATTAGAAGCAATTATAGCCAATATACAAGGCCTTAAAGGAAAATAAAGAAGTGAATAAATACATATATTAATTAAAAACAATAGATTAAAATTAAAGATAAGCACAATAATAATAATAACCCAACTAAAGTGTATTTCCAGAAAAAGCTCACCACTGAGGAAGCTTCAACGTACATTACCCTGACAGACTTGCTTAAAGATAAGTGTTACACGCAGAAAAATCCTTTAGCAATTACAGAATGAGAATCAGACAAGAAACAATGGTCTCAAACTGTCCGGAAATAGATTCAATTTGGAAGTAGGTAGAAACAACTTTGCCTACCGTGTAGTTAATGAATGGAATAAACTTCCTGCACAGGTAGTGCAATGTAGTTCAGTTCGTAGCTTTAAGAATCATTTAGATAAATACCTAAGATGCTGTAATGATTATAATTTATCTTATATTATTTGTTTTTGTTTTGTTATCATTTGTCTTTTTGATTTTCATTTATTATTAGTTATATGTCAATTTATTATTATTTACTATTTACCTGTTTATTATGTAACTATACCTATGCATTTATTTATGTATTTTATTTGTTATTTACATTATCATAGTTTTTATTTATTGTTTTATTATTGATATGATTTTTTTTCACATCCGACCTAGATATGGATCAAAAGGTCTCCTGTCGGCATGCTCCGCCTTTGTAATCCTTTGTAAATAGCCAGTTTATAGAGAGTGGACAAAAACATAAGTCATGAAGGCGTCGTGATATATTTCAGAAATTATCAGACCATGAAGAACAAGCACAATCAAATATATTACAGAAATTCTTCCTGGTACAAGCAATAACAAAGTTCAGCAAACAAATTATATTTCTTCGTCAACGATGAACAATTCATCATATATCTTATATCACTATTGAAATGTGGGAGTTGTGTCTCATAGGATAAATTAAACACTGCTGAATATATTACCGAAGATATATTTACGGTAATACAAATTACAAATAACTATGGCATATACTCCAAACGACTTTACACAATGCTAAGGCAAACAGAACTCCGTCATGACATACAGATATCTATATCCATCAGTTGCACAGTTTTCTAATATCTTCGGCGTTTTTCGTAAGTGCAAAAACATTCGTGCACTTAATGGAACACTTGAGAATTTTTAATTACGAATTAGCAAAAATGCAATTACGCAACAGGCCAAAGGTCACTCAAATAACTTCACAACTGAGAGTAAACCAATTAAGATTTACAACTGGCAGTATGCATGTAATAACCCATCAACCAAACTGAACTGCTTGATAACAGTGGGTGAGTACTTGATAGCTGAATGTAGAATCATACAGGAAAATCATATCACTCAGGTCACACTGGAAAGGCCTTTCGCCAGCGTAGGCCATCATGCAATACACGAGATCATCTTTCCGTGAGGAAATGTGAGTCATTACGTGACGTTTGAAATAAGTCCTCCGTGTGAAATCTGAATAGGCTTCTTTCCTGTATGGGTCGCCACATGACATCTAAATTTACTTGTTTCTGAGAGAGCTGCACCACACAAGTCACACTTGAAAGGCTTCTCTCACACTGTGGGTCACCACGTGTCGTTTGAGATTACCCTTTTGTGAGAAAGCTGCATCGCAGAGGTCACACTTGAAAGGCTTCTCTCCAGTATGGGTCGCCACGTGTTGTTTAAGAGTATGTTTTCGTGAAAAACCAGCATCACACAGGTCACACTTGAAAGGCTTCTCTCCGGTGTGGGTCAACACGTGTTGTTTAAGAATATATTTTCGTGAAAAACCAGCATCACATAGGTCACACTTGAAAGGCTTCTCTCCAGTGTGGGTCACCACGTGCTGTTTGAGATGATTCTTATGTGAGAAAGCTGCATCACACAGGTCACACTTGAAAGGCTTCTCTCCACTGTGGGTCACCATGTGATATTTGAGAGAACTCTTTTCTGTAAAAGCTGCATCACATAGGTCACACTGAAAAGGCTTCTCTCCTGTGTGGATCATCATGTGTCGTCTGAAAGCACCCTTTAGCGAGAAAGACGCATCACACATGCTACACTGGAAATGCTTCTCTCCGGTGTGTGAAACTATGTGTTGTTTAAGATCACCCTTTGCTAAAAAAGCTACATCGCACAGATCACACTTAAAATGCTTCTCTCCAGTGTGAGTCTTTAGGTGTCGTTTGAGATGACTCTTTAGTGTAAAAGCCGCATCACACAGGCCACACTGGAAAGGCTTCTTTCCAGTGTGGGTCACCATGTGATATTTGAGATTACCCTTTTGTGAGAAAGCTGCATCGCAGAGGTCACACTTGAAAGGTTTCTCTCCAGTATGGGTCGCCACGTGTTGTTTAAGAATATGCTTTCGTGTAAAAGCTGCATCACACAGGTCACACTGGAAAGGCTTCTCTCCAGTGTGGGTCAACACGTGTTGTTTAAGATGATTCTTTAGTGAGAAAGCTGCATCACACAGGTCACACTGGAAAGGCTTCTCTCCAGTGTGGGTCACCACGTGTTGTTTGAGATGATTCTTTAGTGAAAAAGCTGCATCACACAGGTCACATTTGAAAGGTTTCTCTCCAGTGTGGGTCACCATGTGTTGTTTGAGATGACTCTTTTGTGAGAAAGCTGCATCACACAGGTCACACTGGAAAGGCT
The DNA here is from genome assembly GCF_046742065.1 of Oratosquilla oratoria. Taxonomy (NCBI): domain Eukaryota; kingdom Metazoa; phylum Arthropoda; class Malacostraca; order Stomatopoda; family Squillidae; genus Oratosquilla; species Oratosquilla oratoria. Next base: position 59,649,390 of record NC_134788.1, read on the forward strand.
TCTCTCCTGTGTGGATCATCATGTGTTGTTTGAGATGACTCTTTTGTGAGAAAGCTGCATCACACAGGTCACACTGGAAAGGCTTCTCTCCTGTGTGGATCATCATGTGTTGTCTGAAATCACTCTTTCGCGAGAAAGACGCATCACACATGCTACACTGGAAATGCTTCTCTCCGGTGTGTGAAACTATGTGTTGTTTGAGACTACCCTTTACTGAGAAAGCTGCATCGCACAGGTCACACTTGAAAGGCTTCTCTCCAGTGTGGGTCATCACGTGTCGTTTGAGATCATTCTTTCGTGAGAAAGCCGCATCACACAGGTCACATTGGAAAGACTTCTCTCCAGTGTGGGTCAACACGTGTCGTTTGAGATCACTCTTTGTTACAAAAGCTGCATCACACTGGTCACACTTCAAGGGCTTCTCTCCAGTGTGGGTCATCCTGTGATACTTGAGGTGACTCTTTTGTGTGAAAGTTGCATCACATAGATCACACTGGAAAGGCTTCTCTCCAGTGTGGGTCACCACGTGTCGTTTAAGATTACTCTTTGTCGAGAAAACTGCATCACACAGGTCACATTGAAAAGGTTTCTCTCTAGTGTGGGTCATCGTGTGATATTTAAGACGACTCATAAGATAGTTGTGCCACGGATGACACAAGATTATATTCATATGATGAAAATAGGGAGTCTTCGGATGTCTTTTCCCAGGAATTGTTGATAGCTACTCTCACCCTGAAAGTAAATATGTAATAAGTATGACAACTAAGTTTTTGAAAGAATGCAATAGGAGTGACACCAAGGAGTATAAGTAGAGTGGGGCATTAACCAAAATAAAATCAGGGAAAGGAATAAACATTTCGTAACAAGAAGTTTAAAGGAAGAAGTAAGAAATGGAAGGTTGAACAAATCCTAAAAAAAATATGGAGTAGTCAAAATTATTCAGGAAATAATAAAGCGAAAGACTGAACAAATAATGCAAAGAGATAGAGCCCACAAGAAAAAGAAATCAATGTATGATACAGGATACAACACAGCTGGAAACAAGAAAAACTTGCACAATTTTTTGCTGAGGACCACTACACACACACATCAATCAAGGATGTCAAAAATCAATGTTGGAGAGATTCATGAGATTCTGATATTCATTTTTACAATAAATCACTTGTTTTCCGTTTTTCGAAGAACCCCCTCACCCTCTCCGTGATAAGTAAATTACTTATAGGTTAGATTAGATTCACCCCTCACTTTCATCAAATACAAAGACAAGGTGCACAGTGGGAGTAGACCCATAGCAATCTTGTAAATCAACATAATATTTCATTTTCAAGGTTATGGTGGATGGCACTACTATTTTAAACATTACGACATAAAGATTATTACTTGCTAGTCTTTTTGGAGTATCACGAAAATATACATATACATTAACCAAAGTGCAACAAATTAAGATAACAAACAGTTCACACCCAAGAAGATTAAAAAGAAATGAGAACAAATGTAAAAAATATGAAGAACTAATGAAACTGAAAAAGGGAGTGAAAAAGTAATGAAAATTGATAAATAATAAGTCACAAGAGCTGATGAATAAATATTACAAACAGAAAGAATAAGGGGGGAAATTGGAGTATGATGGACACAATATCACAGATAAGTGGACTTATTTTATTTTATTTTTTCAGAGGTCAACCACCCGATAATCGAAGATGCCAGGAACCAATATGTGATTCTTGTGAATCCTTAATTGGTTTCCATTTGTTAGGGAACACGTCCGATCCCGCCTCTACACACACCCAAACACCAATCACGGATGTCATAAATCAACATTTGAGAGATTTACGATAATCTAATACTGTATTGGTTTCTACAGCAAATTACTTGTTTTCCATTTTGGGGGGAAACAAGTAAAATTTCACACTAATACCACCAGAATCCTATAAATAAAAATATAAAATATTGATTTATGACATCTTTGAGTGAGAAGTAAATCATTTCTAATCAATATATCCTAACCTGTCCCTACCTACAACTATGTTGGGTTAGATTCACCCCTCATTTCCATCAGTTACTATAACAAGGCCCACGAAGGAATCAGCTTGTTGATTTATAGTTCAGTGAAAACAACCACTTCAAATGAATTACGTGTGATGTGTAAATATTTGTGCTGTGTAGCAATCCTACTTGTAAATCAACATGATATTCAATTTCCTAGATGACTAGTAGGGTGGCCAGATGTCCTCCTTTTGAGCACTTTGTCCTCCATCCGCCACAACCTCACGCCAGACATGCATTTGTCCTCCTTTCTTGGGGTGTGGCAACAATAAATGAATAAACAAACAAATAAAGAATTAATAAAAAATATATAGATAAACAAATAAACCTAGGTATACAATAATGCCGTACAATCAAATTATGTGGGAGTACCCAGGCCAAGGTCAACATCGGAACTCAGCAGCCAAAGTAGACAGGAACTGCACAGGACCAATGTTGTGAACATGTGATTGGATGATTTACATCTCATACATTGGGCTGCAGTCCTGAGGTGGCCATGGTGCAGTGTGGTTTGGCAATTAATTTATGAGGTTAAGGAGTCTGAAAATGTTAATAATAAAGACTTTGTTTAACTCTGACTCAGCCAAAGAGATAGGATTCATTGCTAAAGGCAGAAAGGATGAGTTTCATGTTTTTTGTACACTGTATCGTTGTGATGTTGAGATAGCAGGTAAGGGGAAGAGTGCAGTTGAACGGCACACAGCCACAGACAAGCGTAGACTTAACACTCGCAGTGCTGGCAACTCATCACTACTATCATTTATTTCTTCAGCTCGATCCTCTCAGGATGACAAAATCACAGCTGCAGACCTTTGTAAAGTATATCATACTGTGAAACATCACCAGTCATATAGGAGCATTGACTGTGCAGTGAAAGTTGACATACATACATACATATACCAAGGCTTTTTCACGCTTACAAGGGAGGTAGCCAAAAAAGAAAAGGGATAAAATCATTTCCACCCATTCCATCCCTGAATGCACTCCACATCCCTCCACCCTCCCCCTCATCTTAGCATCTCCTGGATGACGGGTCATCCCTGCACCTTGTCCACTGCCCTGGGTCAGAAGCAGTGTTGCAAGACACAGCACATCTACAGCAAGGCCGTTTTATTAAATCGGCGACCCCCCCCCTCTCCATCCCCCCCATTGCATAAAGGAGAAGACGGGGAGAAATCCCTTCGGGCTGCGTCAAATTTTGCTCACACATACTATTTCACCCCCCATCCCCCTGCCCATTCCACCTCATGCATCACAACATCTTCCATATACAACCATTCTCCATTCACCCCTGTCTTCTGTCCTCTCCCATCCTTCCTCAACAGACATTCCCCTCTTCCCCAAAGCGCCCTTCACCCCCATCCATCCACCTCATCCTAGGACGTCCCCTCATGTGTTCACTCCCTCCACATCTGCCTTCCATACCTCTTTTACTAGTCTTTCTTCATTCATTCTTTCCATGTGTCCAAACCATCCTAATGATCTTTCATCAACCCTATCTCCCAGCTCCCTTTCCATCCCTGTTCTCCTCACTTCTCACTCTATCTAGCCTAGTAACCCCCATCATCCTTCTCAGACACCTCATCTCAAACACATTCAAACTCCTTCTCTCTTCTTCTTTTATGTTCCATGTTTCTGCCCCATACAGTGCTGTTGGCACAATCACTCCTTCATACAATCTCCTCTTAGCATCCATTCCCAAATGCCTATTCCTCATTACACTCTTTAATCCACCAAGGCATTTACTTGTTTCTCTCAATCTACATTCTACCTCCACCTTTACTCCACCTTTTCCTGCCACATTTGCACCCAAGTATCTAAAACTATCCACTTCCTCCAGTTGCTCTCCCTTAATGCTCACTTCCAGTCTACTGCCACTTTCCCCCCTAGTACATCTCATCACCTTACTTTTACCCACATTTATCTTTAGCTTTCTTCTATCACACACTCTCCCAAACTCTGTCACCAACTTCCTCAATCCCTCCTCCGATCCTGCCACAAGCGCAGTGTCGTCCGCAAACAACAGCTGGCTCACCTCCCACTTTTCTCCATTTTCTTTAACCATCTCCAATCCCTGCCCCACTACCATTGCATTTACCTCTTGCACTACCCCATCCATGTATAAGTTGAACAGCCAGGGTGACATAACGCATCCTTGACAAAGTCCCACCTTTACCTCAAACCACTCACTCTCTCCATTTCTAATCCTAACACAAACTCTCTACTCTAATAAAAACTCTTGACAGCTCCCAAAAGCTTTCCTCCTATCCCGTATATCCGCATAACCTCCCACAGTGCCTTTCTGTCTACCCTGTCGTACGCCTTTTCCAGATCCATAAAGGCCCAAAAAACATCCTTCCCCTTTCCTATAGCTTTCTCACATATCTGTCTTACCACAAAAATCTGATCTACACAACCTCTACCTGTCCTAAATCCACACTGTTCCTCACCAATTACTCCCCCTGTTCCTCTCCTAATCCTCTCAATCAAGATCCTCCCATAAGCCTTCCCAACTACACTTAACAAGCTAATCCCTCTGAAACTACTACATTCACACTTGTACCCCTTTCCCTTGTAAAGTGGAACTATACAGGCACTCCTCCAGTCCTCCGGCACTCTACCTTCTCTCCAGCAGACATTAAATAACCTCACCAACCAGTCCAGCATCACTGTACCTCCTTTTTTAAGACATTCTGCATGGCGTCCATCCAGACCAGGTGCCTTACCTGCTTTCATCATCTTAACAGCTGCCTTCACTTCATCCTTCCTTATTTCTCCTCCATTTTCCTCACTCATCACGGTCATTTTCTTAGCATTTCCCACTGCAGCTATCTTTCCCTCCCTATCCTCCTTCACATTTAGCAACTCTCTGAAATATTCTGCCCATCTTCCGCTTACTGCCTTCTCCTCCATTATCATCTTAACAGCTGCCTTCACTTCATCCTTCCTTATTTCTCCTCCATTTTCCTCACTCATCACGGTCATTTTCTTAGCATTTCCCACTGCAGCTATCTTTCCCTCCCTATCCTCCTTCACATTTAGCAACTCTCTGAAATATTCTGCCCATCTTCCGCTTACTGCCTTCTCCTCCATTATCATCTCTCCATCTGCACCTTTTACCTTTTCTTCTCTACTTGATTCGCCACCTCTTCCTCTCTTAATTTCTTTCCAAAACATCTTTTTATTACTCTCAAAATTTTCTGTCATACTCTTACCCCATATATATATATATATTCCTGTATATTATAATCATCAATATGCTGTGGCCTCCTTTTTGGAAATTTGGAAATGGCTCCCTAGTGATTAGTAAAGTGAAAATTAAATGGGAAATAATAAGGCACAGGAGTGTATGAGTAAACATTACACGGAGAAAGAAGCCCCAAGAAAGAAATTAAAATCAGAATATGATGAGAGATACAATAGCAGCAAACACTTGAAATAAGAAATATTGGTAACATTTTTGCAAGTGTCTACACCCACCCAATAATCAAGGATGTCAGAAATCAATGTATGATTCTTGCAAATCCTTTAATGATTTCCATTTGTCAGGAAACATTTCAGCAACACCCCACCCACCCTGTTGCAGAGCCACAGGATTGGCGGGTAAATGATTGAATTTTGGCACAAGTAACACACTGCATCCATAAATAAAACTATAAAATATTTGTCATTTATCTAACGAGTGAGGATAAAGTCTACAGAACCTTAACTATTGCTAGGTTAAGTTAAACTCATCCCTCAACTACCAAAAAAAAAAAAAAAAAAAAAAAATGCATGATAGGTGTGATTTGTTGAGTTATGAATATTTACAACATATTCATACTTGTACATTACGACTACAATATGAAGCATTGGTTATGGCTAATGACTGCTCCTGGAACCTTCCGATATAAATTACAAATACTGAGTGAAGCTATGGTTCTTTCTGTGAAATTTCACTGCATGCATTTGAAGTATTCCACTCCCAAATAATGTATGATACTCCTACAATCCGCATCCATCGCAATGAAAAGAAGTTGCCAAGAATATATTGCCCCTAGAAACGTATTCCCGAATTTGTTGCTTAGTATCTATGGTCGTTGCATGCGAGAATGTAAATAATAGATGAGAGTTTTGACAAAACTTATTTCTCACTACCAAATTGGAAGTGCCCATATTAGATCAGAACAAACATGAAACCAGGCAGATGATTATTTACAATCTGTTCATACCAATGGCAAACTTACTAGTAAATCACGAATGCAACATATAGCATTTTTTTAGGTTAGGTTATGGTGAATAACTGCTTCTGGAACCTTCAGATATAAATTACGAATATTTTGTAAAGCTTTGGTTCTTTTTGTGACATTTCACTGCATGCATTTGGGGTATTCCACTCCCAAATAATGTATGATACTCCTGCAACCTGCATCCATTGTAATGAAAAGCTGTCAGGAATATATTACCCCTAGAAACATAAGAACATAAGAATAAAGGAGACCGCAAAAGAACAAGGCCTACGCTAGACAACTCTATATCCATCACCACCTGTCATCGAATTGAATTGAACTGAATTTTCGGATATAATCATACATACAATAAGTGCAATACATATAAGACTCAATATTATACATAGTATATATAATTGTACATCCGAGGATGGCACAGAAAGACTTATTTCCAATGTGGTCCTCATATTACAACTAGGAAAGGATTGTCATAGAAAAGCTAGGTTATAAGAAGTGTAAAATAGGATTATAAGAAGTGTAAATTAAACATATAAACTATTTTCTTCAGAGAGAACAGTGTCTAAAATATAGCATCTAACTGTTATCTTTTAGACACTGTTCTCTCTGCTTTTAAAACAACTGATAGTTTCAGCGCTTACTACATGGTTACTAAGCTTATTCCATTCATCGACCACCAATTCTTGCCTATTTCCCTCTTAAATCTAAATTTGTCGCTTTGTATCATGCAATGGATGAGCGTTTTGACAAGACTTCATCCTGCCTACCAAATTGGAAGTGCCCATATTCGATCAGAACTAACATGAAACCAGGCAGCATCAAGGGATGAACAGACTAGGAAAATAACCTCTACGACACAATACATGCACACGCTTGACGAGCGCCCTGAACATTTATTACCTACGTGTTTGTTGTGCTTCTAAATTCTATGCCACTTCTGGATATCACAGATGTCCTAGGAATTTCAAAGATTCTTTTAGATATATACAGAGTAATTGCTCATACTATAAAGCATCTAATTATATTCGATTCATACGAAGTGGACTTGTAGAACACGTAGTGGCGGGTAAACACATTTCGCCCGGCGTCGTCAGAATGCAATGGATTAAGTTATTTTTCCATCCAACTCCCTTCTAGACATTATAAAAAATATCCCAGTCGATTTCACCATCATGGTGTTCATATTTCTATTAAAATAAGAGTTTGTAAGAATGGATTTCCGAGCGGATAAGTGACAAAATACCATGCGATTGTTCACATTGGGTCAAAAGCATGAAATATGACATGAAGAGTTTCAGATATGGGGCCATCTGGAAGTCTGCCCATTAAGAGACTGGCAGTCATTTTCCAATATGGCCCCCAGTAAAGAATATAAATTTGATAAAGCTGGACATTACTTAATCATTACATGATCCAAGCAGTTTAATGCTTCTATGCTTATGAACTGGTTATTATAGTAATGAAATATATCTAACAGAATTGCTCATTGATAAGTTTATGTTAAATACAAAAATATAACATGTTATGGCATGTTTGTGGTGATTTTAAAATTATCGACTTCTTACTTGGATTACAGGGTGTATACACCAAGTATTCTTGTTTTCTTTGCCTATAGAATAGTCGGGTTGATAATGAACAGTACCAGAAAGTGGAGTGGTCTCCTCGAGGTGACTTGCAGCCAGGAAAACTCAATGTTATTAGATAACCTCTTGTAGAGCCTACCAATGTGTTGCTATCCCCACTTTATTAAGTTAAGGGTGGTATATCTACTGGTCCGCAAATAAAGAAAATGTATCAATATAACTTGAGAATGCAATGAGTAATGTCGAAAGAGAGTCGTGGTTTGCATTTCGAGATACAGTTAATGGATTCCTTGGTAACAATAAAGACCCAAACTACAAGCAGCCTGTAGCAAAAATTTTGGAAAGCTATAAGAACTTGGGATGTAGAACGCCATTAAAGGTATACTTTTTGCATTCATATTTCGAGTGTTTCGTGAAAACTTTGAAGGAGTGAGTGAAGAGCATGGTGAGAACTTCCGTCAGGACATTGCTGCAATGGAGAAAAGATACCAAGGAAGCTGGGAGATTGCTATGATGGGAGACTATTTACTGGTGCGTAAAGATCAAGTTCACAATAAGAAATCACGCTCATCAGTGCATTTCTACTAAGCTCTTCCTTGTCACATGTTTTTATACTTACATTTTCTAATTAGTTTTAACAGGAAATACAAAGAATGGAATATCAGCTACAATTCAAGACAATGTGAATATGCTAAATATAGTGTACTATCGTAGTTTGATATAGTTTGTTATGTATATAAAACATTAATAATATTTTGAAATCTCGATTGTATGCAATTTTCAACTGTATTTCTAAAACCAGGAGAGACAACAACCTTGGTAGAAATAAAAACATAAAAAAGTAGTGTTATTGGTCTCACCAAGGCTTCGTATAGGTGAATTTTAATTTTCTATAACGGTTTGGTCCTGGCTCTAAGGACGTACAGCGACTGCCTAGGTAAGTAATGCCCGCGAATAATTATATATGTAGCGCCGAGGGAAAACGTATTGTAACCACCCAACATCCCCCCTCCAAGATAATGTGTGCTCAAGGACACATTGAGCTGACGAACATTACGTACAGCAGGGCACAAGGCACAAGGAAACGAAAGTGGCCAGGTATACAAAGAAACAAAATAGAATACAGTTCCAGTCACAAGCTGTGAGTGTAGCGGGACAATGCCCGTTATACATTACAATGGGCGTACATTACATTAAAAACGACGTTACATTAGATATAGTCATTTAGCCACCCTGGGCGCTTCGTTTGTCTTCTCAGGCGTTGCTAGGGTGGGGGAGGAGTTGATGGGGGATCGGTTGTTAAGGTCACCTCGTTCCGTGCCTCTGTTAATGCACGCGCGGAAGTAAGCCTAAGGCGTTTCCTGTTCCTAAGTCTAATGCGGCCACTCCCGTCGAGCCTGATGGTGTATTGCCTGTGAGGGAGCGCCTCCACTACCAGGCCCGTGCGATCCCACACATCGGATGCCTGGTTCTGAACCCTCACGCGGGTATCGGGGGCCAGGGGTTGAAGGTGTCTGAGTGTGCTATTGGCCATCAGGGTGTTACCAGCCTCCCCCATCTGCACCTCTCTCTGGCGAAGCGTTCCGCCCCAGTGCCTGTCCACCCTAAGGTGCCAACGGGCCGTGAGCACCCCGTCGCGTAGCTGTCTGCCGGCAGCAAGTTGGGCGGGAGACTTGTTTATTGTTCGCAGTGGAGTGTTGAGGTACTGGAGCAAAGCGAGGGAGGCTTTATCGGTGTCCAATGTCCCACCGCCGCCCGTGTTGGCTTTGATAATTTTCTTGGCTGATTTTACTGCCGCCTCTGCGAGCCACAAAACTGATTCCAAATATCAAAAATAAATCATACGAAAATCGACTTAAGCACATGAATCTGTTTTCCCTAAAAAAGCGTAGACTCAGAGGTGACTTGATACAGGTCTTTAAGATTTTAAAGGGAATTGACAACATCAAAAGTGACCAAATTTTCACATTGAATGAGAATCAGACAAGAAACTATGGTCTCAAACTGTCCGGAAATAGATTCAATTTGGAAGTAGGTAGAAACAACTTTGCCAACCGTGTAGTTAATGAATGGAATAAACTTCCTGCACAGGTAGTACAATGTAGTTCAGTTCGAAGCTTTAAGAATCATTTAGATAAATACCTAAGTAAGATGCTGTAATGATTATAATTTATGTTATATTATTTGTTTTTGTTTTGTTATAATTTGTCTGTCTGATTTTCATTTATTATTAGTTATATGTCAATTTATAATAATTTACTATTTACCTTTTTGTTTGTTATTCAACTATACCTATGCATTTATTTATGTATTTTATTTGTTATTTTTACATTATTATAGTTTTAATTTATTATTGATATGACTTTTCCCCCTTTTTTTTGCATCCGACCTAGATATGGATCAAAAGGTCTCCTGTCGGCATGCTCCGCCTTTGTAAATCCTTTGTAATCTGCTCGCCCGTTCGACTGGGGGTTTTGTGCTGACAATAGGCGTGCTGTGACGCCCCAGTCCCGAAGGAATTCAGCCATTTCCTTGCTCGCCAGGTTCATACCTCCGTCGGTGGACAGTTGTTCCGGGGCACCCCATCGCGTGAAGTAACGCCTCAATTGGGTTTTGATTCTTTGCGATGTGGCACCGGAGGGGAAGTGGGTAAGCTCCAGCCAACCAGTGAGCCTGTCGGCGTACGCCATGTAAGTGTTTCCCTCGTGCTGGAACATGTCTGCCACTGTAGACTGGAAAAGGGTATTCCGGGGGGGGGGGGGTGATGACGAGTGTCTCCGCGGGCTGCGAGGGGGCGTGTGTTTCGCATGACGTGCAGGATGCCCTGTAGTGCTGCAGGTTTCCCTCCATTCCGGGCCAGTATACGCATTGCCTTGCCCTCCGTAGCATCGATTCGAGCCCCTGGTGCCCGGCGTGTAAGTTCGCAGCCACCTGTGGGCGGAGGGGCTCTAGGATCACGAGGCGTGCACACCCCTGTTGGAATGCGTACGTCACCAGGTCCTGGATAACTGCCAGCCTGTCTCTTACGCCATAGAACGGGCGCAGGCAGGTCACCTCTTGTGATTTGTGTTGGTGCCAGTCCGAGGCTAGCACTTTGGCCAGCAGTAGTTGGTACACGGGGTCGTCGGCGGCGATCTTTCTCACCGCTGACTCATCCAGGATGTGACCCTTGTATCCGGCTGTGGCAATCACAGCAGCTGCAATTGCTTCGGTGAGGTCCTCGTCCAGGTCCGCGTCAACGTTCGATGGGGGGCTTCTGAGGGCCGGGTACCTGGATAGAAAGTCCGCCGCGGCGTTTCTCTTCCCGGGCAGGTATTTGACCTGGAAGCGGTACTGCAACGTTCGCTCTTTTAGCCGGAAGAGCCGCGGGTTGACCACCTCTGACAGAGCTCTGTCCCCCAAGAGTTTGGTGAGGGGGCGGTGGTCGGTGACAATTGTGAGGTTTGGGCATCCCAGCAAGAACAGCCTGGCTTTCTGGAGGCACCACGCCACGGCTAAAGCTTCTCCCTCTACTGCGGCGTAGCCAGCCTCAGCAGCAGTGAGGTGGCGGCTGCCGCACAGGGCCAGGCGCCAGCCCGCCTTACAGCAGAAGGGGGCAACAGCGAATGAGCAGTGGCAGTACTGCTGCAGGATGATGAATCCGATACCTTCCCTGCTCCAGTCCGTGATGGCTATTGTCGGGCGTGTCTTGTCGTAGTACGCCAGGCCGTCCTTGGCCAGCTGGCATATGGTGTCCTGGGCTCGACAAAACTTTTCTTGCAGTTGCTCGTTCCAATATACCGATCTGCCACATGTTTTTTTTTCAGGAGCTCCCTAAAGTCGTTCATGATTGGGGCCGTGGTGAGGAAGGGGGCGAGCTGGTTCACGAACCCGTACCACGACCTGATGTCTGAGATGGAGGGCTTGTCTGGCTGGCATGCTGAAGTTCTTGATGGCCGCGAGGCGTTCATCCGTGGGTTTATATTCGTCCCAGCCCAGACGACTTCCCTCCGAGCGAACTGAAATTTCTCCGGCTTCAGCGTAATCCCCTTGGCTGCACACGTCGACAGGGACTCGTAAGTGTGCCAGAAAGCCTCCTCGATGCTGCTGTCGTAGAGGAGGGTATTGTCGACACACTTGTACTTCCTCGTAATGCCCTGAATGGCATCGTCAAAACGCTTGGTGTACGCGTCGCCGGCGGAGCAGTGGCCCATGGGAGTACGGCAGAACCTGAACCTTCCCCATGGGGTGATGAAAGTGGTGAGACTCCGCCCGGGGCAGAAAATAATTTCAGTATTTCGAGTCGTTACTCCAACTCTTGTGGGCGGGGAGTTGGGTGTGTGTGTGTGCATGTAAGGTCAAAGCATTACCCATAGATCGTTCATACGAGATCTGAGCTCTCTTCCGTGAGGGAAATAGCTGTCGATCACGAGTCCAAGACGCGATCCAAAGACCAAGGTGAAAATACACACTGGGCAGGAGACTAGTAAGTTAGGAAGAGGCCCGTGGCCTGAAAGTTGGAAAGGAAATAGGGGGACGACACTCCTTGTGTATTCATTGGGAATAGCTAACATAGTTTTTTTTTTTTTTTGTTTTGTTTAGTTCCAATTCAGTTTAGTTTACTATGCTGGTCTGATGCAATGTACACTGGTTGTGGCGGTAATGTCTGGATTCTTGGTAGACTCTCTGGCCACCCATGTATGGGGCTCTACTCTTTCTTGGCATTCGCTTCCTTTCGGATGCTCTGGGGTAGTGCGCTCTTCAAGTAATTTGTCCCAAGTTTGAATCCACATACGGTGGTGTGTGATGTTGAGAGGTTGCGTGTTGATTCTTTTGTGGATTTCTTTGATTGTTTCGTGAAATGGTGGGGGTTGACCACTGGCAAGACTGAGGAACTTATTTTGAAAGGTCTGTAGTTTCTGTAGTGGGGTTTTCGATAGAGTATTGAGAGGGACGTATGGGTATTCTATTATTGATCTCACAAAGTTTTTGCATAGGTGTACTTTAACTTTCTTTGACATTACTTTGAATCTCCTTAGTTTTACCGCGATAGCTTTTTCCTGTTCTAACTTGTCGTTTACATGGGTCAATATGCACCGCTGGGCTACTTTGAGTCACAGTAGTTAGCCAGATTTGGAGTATTCGATGGTCACATCTACTGTTAGATCACCGTCATCTGGCTTTTAGCTCTTTCTACTTGCTTCTCCATCATTTTGGTCAATTTCCCATAGATGAATTGTTATGTCGTTCCAATACATTATGTAGTTGTTGTTTGCCGTGTGTGTGTGTGTGTATTTACCTAGCTATATTTTACGGGAAGGGGAGCTATGCTTGTGGTGTCCCGCCATCATATCTCATTTTATCTAAACTGTTTTTAAATTCATGTATTGTTGTTGCACACACCACTTCTTCGTCCAACTTGTTCCAGATGCCTATTACTCTGTGGGGAAAGCTGTTCTTTTTCAGGTCCCTTCTATAGCTGTCTTTCTTGATTTTCTTTTCGTGCCCTCTTGTATTCCTACTATTCCATTTTATTAGATCCTTTCTATCAATAGTTTTTATGCCTTTCATGATTCTATGGTTATCAAGTCCCCTCTGTCTCTTTGTTCTAATGTCTGTAGTTCAAGTTTTGTTAGTCTCTCTTCATATGATAGTTCAGAGTGTTGGTGCTAGTTTTGTAATTGCTCTTTGTAATTGTGTGTGTGTATGTGTGCCCACAACGCGTATAGATCAAGAACCGGGTCAGAGTGGCCCTAGTTCAGGTTTTTGTTTTATCATTTGTCTGTTTTGATTTTCATTTATTATTAGTTATATGTCAATTCATTATTATCTACTGTTTACCTGTTTATTATCTAATTATACCTGTGCATTTATGTATTCTATTTATTTACATTATTATAGTTTTCATTTATCAAATGATTATTATTATGATTTTTTCACATCCGACCTAGATATGGACTAAAAGGTCTCCTGTCGGCATGCTCCGCCTTTGTAATCCTCTGTAAAACATCCAAACCGACCACCACGTATCCAGAACCTCAACAGGACCAACAGTGGTCTTTTAGAGCTCCCATCATTAGAAGCAATTATAGCCAATATACGAGGCCTTAAAGGAAAATAAAGAAGTGAATAAATACACATATTAATTAAAAACAATAGATTAAAATTAAAGATAATAACCACAATAATAATAATAACCCAACTAAAGTGTATTTCCAGAAAAAGCTCACCAGTGAGGAAGCTTCAACGTACATTACCCTAACAGACTTGCTTAAAGATAGTGTTACACGCAGAAAAATCCTTGAACAACTACAGTTTATAGAGAGTGGACAAAAACATAAGTCATGAAGGCGTCGTGATATATTTCAGAAATGATCAGACCATGAAGAACAAGCACAATCAAATATACTACAGAAATTCTTCCTGGTACAAACAATAACAAAGTTCAGCAAACAAATTAGATTTCTTCTTTGTCAACAATGAACAATTCATCATATATCTTATATCACTCTCGGAAAGACTATTGAAATGTGGGTGTTGTGTCTCATAGGATAAATTAAACACTGCTGAATATGTTACCGAAGATATATTTACGGTAATACAAATTACAAATAACTATGGCATATACTCCAAACGACTTTACACAATGCTAAGGCAAACAGAACTCCGTCATGACATACAGATATCTATATCCATCAGTTGCACAATTTTCTAATATCTTCGGCGTTTATCATAAGTGCAAAAACATTTATGCACTTAATGGAACACTTGAGAATTTTGAATTACGAATTAGCAAAAATGCAATTACGCAACAGGCCAAAGGTCACTCAAATAACTTCACAACTGAGAGTAAACCAATTAAGATTTACAACTGGCAGTATGCATGTAATAACCCATTAACCAAACTGAACTGCTTGATAACAGTGGGTGAGTACTTGATAGCTGAATGTAGAATCATACAGGAAAGTTATATAACTCAGGTCACACTGGAAAGGAGGCCTCTCACCAGCGTAGGCCATGACGCAATACACGAGATCATCTTTCCGTGAGGAAATGTGAGTCATTACGTGACGTTTGAAATAAGTCCTCGTGTGAAAGCTGAAAAGGCTTCCTTCCTGTATGGGTCGCCACATGACATCTAAGTTTACTTGTTTCTGAGAAAGCTGCACCACACAGGTCACACTTGAAAGGCTTATCTCACACTGTGAGTCACCACGTGTCGTTTGAGATGACCCTTTTGTGAGAAAGCTGCATCGCAGAGGTCACACTTGAAAGGCTTCTCTCCAGTATGGGTCGCCATGTGTTGTTTAAGAATATTCTTTCGTGAAAAAGCAGCATCACACAGGTCACACTTGAAAGGCTTCTCTCCAGTGTGGGTCAACACGTGTTGTTTAAGAACATGTTTTCGTGAAAAAGCAGCATCACACAGGTCACACTGGAAAGGTTTCTCTCCAGTGTGGGTCAACACGTGTTGTTTGAGTTTATTCTTTTGTGAGAAAGCTGCATCACACAGGTCACACTGGAAAGGCTTCTCTCCAGTGTGGGTCACCACGTGTTGTTTGAGATTATTCTTTTGAGAGAAAGCTGCATCACACAGTTCACACTTGAAAGGCTTCTTTCCAGTGTGGGTCATCATGTGATTTTTGAGAGAACTCTTCCATGAAAAAGCTGCATCACACAGGTCACACTGGAAAGGCTTCTCTCCTGTGTGGATCATCATGTGTTCTCTGAAAGCACTCTTTCGCGAGAAAGACGCATCACACATGCTACACTGGAAATGCTTCTCTCCGGTGTGTGAAACTATGTGTTGTTTGAGACTACTCTTTACTGAGAAAGCTGCACCGCACAGGTCACACTTGAAGGGCTTCTCTCCTGTGTGGCTCATCAGGTGTCGTTTGAGATCTTTCTTTTGTGTGAAAGCTGCATCACACAGGTCACACTGGAAAGGCTTCTCTCCAGTGTGGGTCAACACGTGTTGTTTGAGATGACCCTTTCCTGTGAAAGCTGCATCACACAGGTCACACTGGAAAGGCTTCTCTCCAGTGTGGGTCATTGCGTGATATTTGAGAGAACTCTTTCCTGAGAAAGCTGCATTACACTGGTCACACTTGAACGGCTTATCTCCAGTGTGGGTCATCATGTGATATTTAAGAGCATCCTTTCTTGAGAAAGCTGCATCACACAGGTCACACTTGACGGGCTTCTCTCCTGTGTGGGTCAACATGTGTCGTTTGAGATCATTCTTTCGTGAGAAAGCCGCATCACACTGGTCACACTTGAAGGGCTTCTCTCCAGTGTGGGTCATCAGGTGTCGTTTGAGATCATTCGTTTGTGTGAAAGCTGCATCACACAGGTCACACTGAAAAGGCTTCTCTCCAGTGTGGGTCAAAACGTGTTTTTTGAGATGACCCTTTCCTGTGAAAGCTGCATCACACAGGTCACATTTGAAAGGCTTCTCTCCAGTGTGGGTCATCATGTGGTACTTGAGATGACTCTTTCATGTGAAAGTTGCATCGCATAGATTACTCTGGAAAGGCTCCTCTCTAGTGTGGGTCACCACATGTCGTTTAAGATTACTCTTTGTCGAGAAAACTGCATCACACAGGTCACATTGAAAAGGTCTCTCTCTAGTGTGGGTCATCGTGTGATATTTAAGATGACTTGTGAGATAGGTGTGCCGCAGATGACACAAGATTATATCTATATGACGAATATAGGGAATCTTCAGATACTTTTTCCCAGGAATTGTTGATAGCTACTCTCATCCTGAAAGTAAATATGTAATAAGTATGACAACTGAGTTTTTGAGAGAATGGAATAAGAGTGACATCAAGGAATATAAGTATTGTGGGGCATTAACCAAAATGAAATCAGGGAAGGGAATAAACATTTCATAACAAGAAGTTTAAAGGAAGAAGAAATGGAAGGTTGAACAAATACTAAATAATATGGGGTAGTCAAAATTATTCAGGGAATAATAAAGCGAAAGACTAAACAAATACTGCAAAGAGATAGAGCCCACAAGAATAAGAAATCAATTATAGGATACAATACCACAGGTGGAAACAAGAAATACTTGCAGAATTTTTTGCAGAGGACCACTACACACACACATCAATCAAGGATTTAAAAAATCAACATTGGAGAGATTCATGAGATTCTGATATTCATATTTACAGTAAATCACTTGTTTTCCGTTTTTCGAAGAACTCCCTCACCCTCTGCGTGGTAAGTAAATTACTTATAGGTTAGGTTAGATTCCCCCCCCACTTTCATCAAATACAAAGACAAGGTACACAGTGGGAGTAGCCCAACAGCAATCTTGTAAATCAACATATTTCATTTTCAAGGTTATGGTGAATGGCACTATTTTTTTTAAACATTACGATATAAAGATTATAACTTGCTAATATTTTTGGAGTATCACAAAAATATACAAATACATTGACCAAAGTGCAACAAATTAAGATAACAAACAATTCATACCAAAGAAGATTAAAAAGAAAAGAATGAGAAAAAATGGATGATTGAACAAATGTAAAAACTATGAAGAACTACAGAAGCTGGATAAAAGAGTGAAAAGGTAATGAAAATTGATAGATAAGAAGTCACATGATTAGATGAATAAATATTACAAACGGAAAAAATAAAAAGGGGGAAAATTGGAGTATGATGGACACAATAACACAGATAACTGGACTTATTTTATTTCATTTTTTTCAGAGGTCACCCACCCAATAATTAAAGATGCCAGGAATCAATATGTGATTCTTGTAAATCCTTTATTGGTTTCCATCCCCGCCCCTACACACACACACCAATCACGGATGTCATAAATCAATATTTGAGAGATTTATGATAATCTAATATTGTATTGGTTTCTACAACAAATTACTTGTTTTCCATTTTGGGGGGAAACAAGTAAAATTTCACACTAATACCACCAGAATCCTATAAATGAAAATATAGAATATTGATTTATGACATCTTTGAGTGAGAAGTAAATCATTTCTAATCAATATATCCTAACCTGTCCCTACCTACAACTACGTTGGGTTAGATTCACCCCTCACTTCCATTAGTTACTATAACAAGGCCCACGAAGGAATCAGCTTGTTGATTTATAGTTCAGTGAAAACAACCACTTCAAATGAATTACGTGTGATCTGTGTAAATACTTGTGCTGTGTAGCAATTCTACTTGTAAATCAACATGATATTCAATTTCCTAGGTGACTAGATGTCTCCCTTTTGAGAACTTTGTCCTCTATCTGGCACAACCTCACGCCAGACGTGCATTTGTCCTCCTTTCTTGGGGTGTGGCAAAAATAAATGAATAAACAAATAAATAATAAAATAAAGAATATATAAATTTGGAAATGGCTCCCTAGTGATTAGTAAAGTGAAAATTATTGAATGGGAAATAATAAGGCACAGGAGAGTATGAGTAAACGTTACACGGAGAAAGAAGCCACAAGAAAGAAATTAAAATCAGAATATGATGAAAGATACAATAGCAGCGATCACTTGAAATAAGAAATATTGGTAACATAGTTGCAAGTGTCTACACCCCCCCAATAATCAAGGATGTCAGAAATCAATGTATGATTCTTGTAAATCCTTAAATGATTTACATTTGTCAGGAAACAGTTAAGCAACACCCCACCCACCCCCATTGCAGAGCCACAGGAGTGGCGGGTAAATGATTGAATTTTGGCACAAATAACACCCTGCAACCATAAATAAAACTATAAAATATTTGTCATTTATCTAATGAGTGAGGAAAAAGTCTACAGAACCTTAACTATTGCTAGGTTATGTTAACCTCATCCCTCAAAAAAAAGAAAATAAAAATTGCATTGTAGGTGTGATTTGTTGAGTTATGAATATATACAACATATTCATGCTTGTACATTACGACTACAATATGAAGCATTTGGGCGGGGGGGGGGGTTAGGTTCTGGTGAATGACTGCTCCTGGATCCTTCCGATATAAATTACAAATATTGAGTGAACCTATGGTTCTCTCTGTGACATTCCACTCCCAAATAACGTGTGATACTCCTACAATCCGCATCCACCGCAATGAAAAGAAGTTGCCAAGAATATATTACCCCTAGAAACATATCCCCAAATTCGTTGCTTAGTATCTATGGTCGTTGCATGCGAGAATGTAAATAATAGATGAGTTTTGACAAGACTTCATTCTGACTACCAAATTGGAAGTGCCCATATTCGATCAGAACTAACATGAACCCTAACGGTAAAATCAAGTGATAAACAGACAAGGAAAATAACCTTCACCATACAATAATACATGTGCACAATTGTCGAGCGTCCTCAATATTACACGTATTACCTGCGTGCATATCATGATGTTGTGGTTCTAAATTCTATGCCACTTCTGGATATCACAGATGTCCTAGGAATCTCAAAGATTCTTTTTAGTACATATTAAGTAACTGCTCATACCATAAAGGATATATTTGTATTCAATTGATACGAAATGACTGTCTCTGGTCCCCTTAACCCTCTACGTATGTTGTCTGTGTAACTCAGCGTAGAATAACAATGTAATGAGGACCACAATGGAAATAAGCGTACAAGTTTTTTGTGTTATCCTCGGCAATTTTGTAATTATCATTTCGAAATATGTTATTGTATTTATTTTGTGCACTTCATGTATATTGAGTTTACTTACTAATAACTTGTAGAGGACGAAGTGGCGGCCAGCCAAGATGAATGTAAACAAATAACATACGACTGCAGGGGTGCCATATTGGCCTTTTTTAGGCCAAAAACCTCAATTTTGGCTTCTTTTTCAAGCATTTGGCCTAAATTACTTTTTTTTTTTTTTTTTTTTTTTTTTTTTTTTAAGAATGTGGCTTAAATATATTTCATTTGGATTCAGTAAGCTCATCTGATAATAGTGAGTTGAATACTGAGTTCATTCGCCACCTCCTAAGACAAAACTAATCCAAGTTAAAGTCTACCATATAGTCGAGTGCGCGTATCTTTTCTTTTCTTTTTATTTTGTTACCATTGTGATCCATGCAATTTGTCCCATTTCTCAAAGGAATGAGCATACTAGATACATACAGAGTTTATAAACACGCCATATGGCTCAAGGGGGTGTGCGAGCGTAGAGCACTGTGTTCTGATTGGCCCGCTGAGACAGCCAATCACGAAGCGCTATATTCGCTGAAGATTTGGCCCAGGTGCTCCCAGCCTTATTGTTGATATTCGGACGAGTGGTGATGTACGCAGCTTCTATAGATTTTCTGGTCTTTTTATCCATACCTTCGTGTAGAATCTCGGCTCGGTTCCATTGTGGGAGGTGCCCAGATTCGTGAACATGCACCACCATTGCGTTGGTGAGTATATGGCACAAATATGAAATTGGACGAATCACCTGTGTGATGTTGATGGCGCACGAGATCCATGTGCAGCTTTTGGGTGATTTTTTTTTTTTTCTTAACTGTCTGACGTAATTTTAGGCCTTCAATCAATAGTAATATATGTTCATAAACAAGCAAGGAGTAGGCTACATTGGTAGGGTACTGAATATAGAAATATATTGTGTTTTGATTAATAAAATTGGTCAAATCATTTTGCATCCCACAAAAGCGTTCGTTCTGGTTGTTTATATCTATGTAGAGTGGAAAAGATCGTTGACATTAAATTTTCATTAGTGTTTTTAGTGATTTTCAAGTGCTTAATTATTTAGGAGTATTTATTTTTTCAGGTGCATGCATTTTAGAATAAGAATCAGCCTGCAATCTTCAATAGCCTAAGATGCCGAAGTGGAACTGCAGTTATGATAGTGCCAGGAGGTACAGAGCTGAGTGGGAGAAAAAGTTTATGTTGGTGAAATATGCACCTGATGGCTCTGGTGAGGCGTATTGTAAGTTATGTCACTGTAATCTGAACCCCAAAATGTGCTCATTACAAAACCATGAAAAATCGGAGAAACACAAGAAGAAGACAGTACACTAGCACTTGCACCACCAATCAATTTTCAGTCAACAACACCCAACGATGTCAAACAGGCAGAATTGGAACTTGCTGTTGCAGTCTGCTGCCATTGCTCAACTTCCTCTGTGGACCACATTGGTGAAATGATATAAAAGAAAAAAAATGGGAAAGGTGGCATCTTAGGAAAAATCAATCTTCTTAGAACTAAATGTAGCAAACTGACTACGGAAGTTGTGTCCCCAACCCTTAAACAAGAACTGAAGAAGGATCTAGAAGGAGAAAAATTTGCCCTTTTAGTAGATGAGTCAACCGATGTTGGGACAGTGAAGTATTTATGCATTGCGATACGTTACTGCAGCAAAAAGGGAAAGAGAATAGTAACAGAGTTTGTTGGTCTTATTCCTGTCAATGACACAACAGGGGAAGCATTATTCAGTCATTAATTAAAGCTGCTGTTACAAATCTAGGTTTAGAACTTGGTAACTGCATTGGTTTTGCAAATGATGGTGCCTCAGTTATGACTGGAGTTAATAACTCGGTTTGGACCCGAATACAGCAGGAGTCTCCAGATTGTGTGCAAGTAAAATGTATTTGTCACTCTCTAGCACTGTCCGTGAAGCATGCATTTGAGAAGCTGCCTTCATGCTTGAGATTTTTAATTTCAGAAATACCAAAATGGTTTTCCAAGAGTACAGTAAGGAGGGCAGCTTACAAACAATAGTTTAGCATAATGGACCCAACTGAAGAAAGGAAAGGAACCTCGCTGCCATTTCAGCAATCTTCTCAGACCAGATGGCTAGTACGTGGGAAAGTAATGTACAGCATCTTGATGAACTGGGAAGAACTTAAGGCATACTTCATGTGTGCTGAGCAGGCTAGTGGAGCTGATGCCAGGTATAAGGCACGTATGATTTCTGACATCCTAAATGACCCAATCAACTATTGGTATTTTCACTGTGTCACACCCATCGTTATGGAGTTTGAAGGCGTCTACTCATATTTTCAAGCCACGGATGCCGATCCTCAGAGCATGGAAGGTGAGCTTGCTCAACATCATCATAGTCTACGGGCAAGAGTTTTGAGCCCAGATGAAAGTGAATTAGCTATATCCGAAGTAGATTTTGGAGCTCGCTTTGCCATGGAAGTGGAGAGGTATATCGAGATGCATCAAGTTAGTGGTGAAACGAAAGTTCAGGACGTCAAGTCCCGATAGTACAGCTTTCTCGTGGAGGCCATCAAGCAAGTTGAGACACGTCTGCCTCCTACGAGGAACATACACAAGGGTCTCAGTAGTCTTGACCCATCAAAAATTTTGAGTCAAACAGCAAGGGTGCCATATAAGGATCTACCATTCCCTACCTTACGAACACATAGATATAATGGCATTGAACAGCAGTATAGGAATGTATTACATATAAACTGGGTTGAAGAGGCAGTATTTGACAACAAAATACCAGATGACTCTGTTCAGTTCTGGATAGGAGTAGGTAATCGCTATGATACACTAGGTAACAAATCTTTTATAGACCTAGCAACATATGCATTGTCCTGGGCTTTTATGGATCTGGAAAAGGCTTATGATAGGGTAGACAGAAAGGCACTGTGGGAGGCACTGCAGATTTATGGGATAGGAGGAAAGCTTTTGGGAGCTGGCAAGAGTTTTTATGAGAGTAGTAGAGCATGTGTCAGGATTAGAAATGGAGAGAGTGAGTGGTTTGAAGTAAAGGTGGGACTTCGTCAAGGATGCGTATGTCGCCCTGGCTGTTCAACTTGTACATGGATGGGGTGGTGCGAGAGGTGAATGCTAGGGTAGTGGGTCAGGGATGGTTAAAGAAAATGGAGAAAAGTGGGAGGTGAGCCAGCTGTTGTTTGCGGACGACACTGCGCTTGTGGCAGAGTCAGAGGAAGGATTGAGGAAGCTGGTGGCAGAGTTTGGGAGAGTATGTGATAGAAGAAAGCTAAAGATAAATGTGGGTAAAAGTAAGGTGATGAGATGTACAAGGGGTGAAAGTGGCAGTAGACTGGAAGTGAACATTAAGGGAGAGCGACTGGAGGAAGTGGATAGTTTTAGATACTTGGGTGCAAGTGTAGCAGGAAAAAGTGGAGTGAAGGTGGAGGTAGAATTTACATTGAGAGAAGCGAGTAAGTGCCTTGGTGGTTTAAAGAATGTAATGAGGAATAGACATTTGGGAATGGATGCGAAGAGGAGACTGTATGAAGGAGTGATTGTGCCAACAGCACTGTATGGGGCAGAAACGTGGAACATAAGAGAAGAAGAGAGAAGGAGTTTGAATGTGTTTGAGATGAGGTGTCTGAGAAGTATGATGGGGGTTACTAGGCTGGATAGAGTGAGAAATGAGGAGATGAGGAGGAGAACAGGGGTGAAAAAGGATTTGGGAGATAGGGTTGATGAAAGAATATTAGGATGGTTTGGACACATGGAAAGAATGAGTGAAAAAGACTAGTAAAAGAGGTATGGAAGGCAGATGTGGAGGGAGTGAACATGAGGGGACATCCTAGGATGAGGTGGATGGATGGGGTGAAGGGGGCTTTGGGGAAGAGGGGAATGTCTGTTGAGGAAGGAAGGGAGAGGACGGAAGACAGGTGAGTGGAGAATGGTTGTATATGGATGATGTTGTGACTGCATGAGGAGGAATGGGCGGGTGGGGGGTGGGGTAGTATGTGTGAGTAATTTTTGACGCAGCCCGAAGGGATTTCTCCCCGTCCTCGCCTTATATGCAAAGGGGGACGGAGAGGGGGGGGGTCGCCGATTAAATGAAGCGGCCTTGCTGTGGATGTGCTGTGTCTTGCGACACTACTTCTGACCCAGGGCGGTGGGCAGGGTGCAGGGATGACCCGTCATCCAGGAGGTGCTCAGATGAGAGGGAGGGTGGGAGGGGTGTGGAGTGTATTTAGGGATGAAATGGGTGGGAGTGTTTTTGTGCCTTTCCCTTTTTGGCTACCTCCCTTGGAAGGGGGAAAAAGCCTTGGATATACATATTCCACTCCCCTCCAACCTCCTCCCTCCCTCTTCTCTTGGCCAGACTGCGGTGCGGTCACCACCCAGCACTTCTAAGCTACCAGAAGAGGCTGGATGACCGCGTTGTGAACAGCTGCCCAGGATGTAACACTTCACCCCATACCATACAACACATAATGGAAGACTGCATTATACACAATCATGCACGCAAACAACACAACATACACTCTATATGGCATTCCTTGGGGAGACGGGACTGCTCGGACAGACAGTCTAGGGAACGACAACAACAACAACAACCGACATATACATAATGCTAGGGTGTTAACAAACTCCAAGTAAACGATTTAATGGAAACGATGACACGATTCACCAGATTCGGTGAAAAGAGTCGTTAGTTTTGAATGAGTGATTCGCGAGTCTTACACTATTGTATCAATTAAATGGAAAAGGACAACATAACAAACCAATCACTACACACAGTTACTACACACTCTGAGCTCACCATCGAAGAAGCTATAGTGTATATTGGCTAAGAATCACTTGTATAATGACATGATGCAGAAACGCCAATCAACAATTACGTTTAATACAGTACGGACAGAGACACGAGAGGCCATGGAGGCGTCATGATACTTATCAGAAATCATCTGACACAAAAGTTCTCATAACGAAGATCATCACGTGAAAATGATTGCCCTCCACCAAATGCTTGTAGAAAGATTAATTGTAAACCGATATGCGTCACAAAATATGTAAAATTCACGAAAACAACAAATTTAACAGAAAAAAAGACATCACAACTCGACCTAGCAAAGAGGTTCTGTCCCAAGAGTCAAGAGGGAACAAGTACATGCACAACTGCTACTAAACGCCACGAACAAGCTATTCTTGGCAAAAATAATGTAGTTAATGAATGAAATAAACGTCCTGCAGAGGAAGTGCAATGCAGTTCAGTTCGAAGATTTAAGAATCATTTAGATCAGTGGTTCTTAACCCCTGGGTCGCGACCCAAATTAGGGTCGCCAAGCCATTTTATTGGGTCGCTAAGGGTTTGCAGAAAATAATTATCCCACTACAAATATATTATAATTATATACTGTAATAATTAAAATACATGATGCCTAGTTTTAGGATTCTAAGCAGACCATGATTAAATAAAAACTCCAAAGCATAAAGCATAATCATATTACTTATAAAGACAATTCGTATATCTATGTAGGCTTGGGTCGCGATGCTTGATTTGTGCAAAATTTTGGGTCGCTGCCAAAAAAGGTTAAGAACCACTGATTTAGATATATACCTAAGCAAGATGCTGTAAAAACTGTCACTTATTTTATATCATTCACCTTTGTTATCATGTCTGATTGTTATTTACTTGATTCACATTATTAGATATTTGTCAATTTATTATCATTTATTATTTACCTGTTTTTTATTTGAATATACCTATGCATTATTATCTATATTATTGTGTTTTTATTTATTGTCATTACTTTTTTCCACATCTGACCTAGTTACGGACCAAAAGGTCTCCTGTTGGCATGCTCCGCCTTTGTAATCCTTTGTCATGAAGGCGTCATGATATATTTCAGAAATGATCAGACCATGAAATTCTGTCTCAGGAGGTACTAAAGAAGAAGAACTACAATCAAATCTACTAGACTCCAGAAATTCTTTTTGCTACATACAATAACAAAGTTGAGGAAACAAATTG
This sequence comes from Oratosquilla oratoria, assembly GCF_046742065.1. NCBI lineage: Eukaryota > Metazoa > Arthropoda > Malacostraca > Stomatopoda > Squillidae > Oratosquilla > Oratosquilla oratoria. The sequence goes on from NC_134788.1 coordinate 59,674,895, forward strand.
AATTTCTTCTTTATTAAAAATCAACAATTCACCATACAGATTACAAATAACTATGGCGTATACTCCCAACTACTTTACACAATAATAAGGTAAACAGAACTGTATCCATCATGACATACAAATATCTATACCCACCAGTTGCACAATATTCTAATATTTTCAATGTTTTTTTGTAATTGCAAAAATATTCATGCACTTGATGGAACACTTAGGAATTTTGAAAAAAAAAAAAAAGAACAAGCAAAAACACATTATGCAATAGGTCAATGGTCACTCAAATAACTTCACAACTGAGAGTAAATCAATTAATATTTCATTTGACACTATGCACATGAAAATCCACCAACCAAATTGGTTTATAACAGTGAATCAGTGCTTAATAGCTGACAGTACCATCATACAGGAAAGTTATATCACTTAGGTCACACTGGAACAAGCAAAAATGCAATTACACAATAGGCCAAAGGTCACTCAAATAACTTCACAACTGAGAGTAAATCAATTAAGATTTCAACTGACAGTATGCACGTGATAACCCATCAACCCAACTGGTTTATAACAGTGGATCAGTACTTAATAGCTGAAAGTACCATCATACAGGAAAGTTAGATCACTCAGGTCACACTGGAAAGGCCTCTCACCAGCATAAGTCATCATGCAACACACGAGATCAACTTTTTGTGAGGAACTGCGAGTCATTACGTGACGTTTGAAATAAGTCCTCCGTGTGGGTCACCACATGATGTCTAAGTTTACTTGGTTCTGAGAAAACTGCATCACACAGGTCACACTTGAAAGGATTCTCTCCAGTGTGGGTCACCACGTGTTGTTTGAGATGACTCTTTTGTGAGAAAGCTGCATCACACAGGTCACACTTGAAAGGCTTCTCTCCAGCGTGGGTCACCACATGTTGTTTGAGATGACTCTTTTGTAAGAAAGCTGCATCGCACAGGTCACACTTGAAAGGCTTCTCTCCAGTGTGGGTCATTATGTGATATTTGAGATGACTCTTTTGTGTAAAAGCTGCATCACACAGGTCACACTGGAAAGGCTTCTCTCCTGTGTGGATCATCATGTGTCTTCTGAAATCATTCTTTCGTGAGAAAGACGCATCACACATGCTACACTGGAAATGCTTCTCTCCGGTGTGTGAAACTCTGTGTCGTGTAAGATCACCCTTTGCTACGAAAGCTGCATCACACAGGTCACACTTGACGGGCTTCTCACCAGTGTGAGTCATCAGGTGTCGTTTGAGATAAACCTTTCGTGGAAAAGCCGCATCACACAGGCCACACTTAAAAGGCTTCTCTCTGGTATGGGTCATCAGGTGTTGTTTGAGACAACCCTTTTGTGAGAAAGCTGCATCACACAGGTCACATTTGAAAGGCTTCTCTCTGGTATGGGTCATCATGTGTCCTTTGAAACTACCCTTTCCTGAGAAAGCTGCATCACACAGGTCACACTTGAAAGGCTTCTCTCCAGTGTGGGTCATTATGTGATATTTGAGACCAGTCCCTCCTGAAAAAGCTGCATCACACAGGTCACACTTGAAAGGCTTCTCTCCAGTGTGGGTCATTATGTGACATTTGAGATGACTCTTTTGTGTGAAAGTTGCATCACATAGATCACACTGGAAAGGCTTCTCTCCTGTGTGGGTCACCACGTGTCGTTTGAGACTACTCTTTTGTGTGAAAGTTGCATCACATAGATCACATTGGAAAGGCTTCTCTCCAGTGTGGGTCACCGCGTGTCGTTTAAGATCACCCTTTGTCGAGAAAACTGCATCACACAGGTCACATTGAAAATGTTTCTTTCTAGTGTGGGTCATCGTGTGATATTTAAGATGACTCATGAGATAGGTGTGCCATGGATGACACAAGATTATTTATATGACGAATATAGGGAATCTTCAGATACCTTTTTTCCAGGAATTGTTGATAGCTACTCTCATCCTGAAAGTAAATATGTAATAAGTATGACAACTAAGTTTTTGAGAGAATGGAATAAGAGTGACACCAAGGAATACAAGTAGAGTGGGGTATTAACCAAAATGAAATCGGGGAAGGGAATAAACATTTTGTAACAAGAAGTTTAAAGAAGAAAGAAATGGAAGGTTGAACAAATACTAAATAATATGGAGTAGTCAAAATCATTCAGGAAATGATAAAGCGAAAGACTGAACAAATAATGCAATGAAATAGAGCCCACAAGAAAAGGAATTCAATTTTAGGATACAACACCACAGCTGGAAACAAGAAATATTTGGAAAAAAATTTGCAGAGGACAACTACACACACACATCAATCAAGGATTTCAAAAATCAACGTTGGAGAGATTCATGAGATTCTGATATTCATTTTTACAATAAATCACTTGTTTTCCGTTTTTCGAAGAACCCCCCACCCTCTCCATGATAAGTAAATTACTTATAGGTTAGGTTAGATTCACCCCTCACTTTCATCAAATACAGAGACAAGGTGCACAGTGGGAGTAGCCCAACAGCAATCTTGTAAATCAACATATTTCATTTTCAAGGTTATGGTGAATGGCACTATTTTTTAATCATTACGATATAAAGATTATTACTTGCTAATATTTTTGGAGTATCACGAAACTATACAAATATGAAGTGTCCTCCTTTTTGGAAATCGGAAATGGCCACCCTAGTGATTAATAAAGTAAAAATTGACAGGGAAACATCTCATCAACACCCCACCCACCCCCGTTGCAGAGCCACAGGATTGGCGGGTAAATGATTGAATTTTGGCACAAGTAACACACTGCACCCATAAATAAAAATATAAAATATTTGTCATTTATCTAATGAGTGAGGAAAAAGCCTACAGATCCTTAACTATTGCTAGTTTAAGTTAAAGTCATCCCGGTCAGTTTAAAGTTTCACCCAACCAACGATTTTGATATGTGGCTTATGTGTTTCTGGAGAGAAATGTTGTGATATGAACAATGGTGTACATCACTTCCGTCGCAAAAGCGTACTTTTCAAGTAATGAATTATTGAAGTTATGCACTTATGCTTACATCTCCCCAACGATCTGGGGGGACCTGTGGAAAATCGTTTTTTTTTTTTTTTTTGGGTGGGGAGCACTAATAAATCGAGTAATCTGCATTGCAAAACAGGTATAAAATGAACAAGAACACATAAAAAAGATATATATAAAAAAATAAAAAAAAATCACATTTGAGGTCCGGAGTGTGGTCGGCTAACGCGAGCGGTACCCACGTTTGTTTACCAAGCTACCAACGATTCGAAATATTTACCGCTATATCAGCAACATTTAGTGAAGGCCACTCCACACGTGCAGGAGTTGCTAACAGTAAACTAACCTATCCTAGCATAACCTAACCAAACCTATTGTGGCCTAACATAACGTAACCTAACCAAACCTAAGCTAACCTAACCAAACTTAACCTAACATAACGTAACCTAACCTAGCATAACCTAACCCAACGTATGTAACCTAAGCTAATATAACATAACGTAACCTACCGTAACATAACCTAACCTAACGGTTAGGTTACTTTAGTTTATGGTTAGCAACTCCTGCGCGTGTGGAGTGGCCTTCGCTAAATGTAGCTGATATAGCGACAAATATTTCGAATCGTTGGTAACTTGGTAAACAAACATGGCTACCGCTCGCGTTAGCCGACCACACTCCGTATCTCAAAGGTAAAATTTATGTGTGTTTTTTTTATCTTTTTTATGTGTTCTTGTTCATTTCATACCTGTTTTGCAATGGGCATTACTCGATTTATTAGTGCTCCCCACCCAAAAACCCCAATTTCTCACAGGTCCACCAGAGATCGTTGGGAGATGTAAGCATAATTGCATAATTTTAATAATTAACTACTTGAAAAGCACGCATGTGTGACGGAAATGATGTACACCATCGTTCATATCACAACATTTTTCACCAGAAACACATAAGACACATATCAAAATCGTTGGTTAGGTGAAACTATAAATTGTCCCTCATCCCTCACCTACAAAAAAAAAAAAAGTTACGATTAACAACATATTCATGCTAGCACATCATGACAACAATATGAAGCATTTTTTAGGGGGGGGGGTAGGTTATGGTAAATCACTGCTGGAACCTTCCAATATAAATTACAAATATTGAGTGAAGCTCAAGTATTCCAAACCCAAATAATGTATGATACTCCTACAAACCGCATCCATCGCAATGAAAAGAAGTTGCCAAGAATATATTACCCCTAGCAACGTATTCCCGAATTTGTTGCTTGGTATCTATGATCGTTGCATGCGAGAATGTAAACAATAGATGAGAGTTTTGACAAAACTTCATTCTGACTACCAAATTGGAAGTGCCCATATTCGATCAGAACTAACATGAAACCTAACGGCAACATCAAGTGATGAACAGACAAGGAAAATAACCTCCACCATACAATAAATATATATGCACGATTGTCGAGCGCCTTAATATTACACTTATTACCTGCGTGCATGTCATGATGTTGTGCTTCTACATTCTATGCCACTTCTGGATATCACAGATATCCTAGGAATCTCAAAGATTCTTTTTAGGGTAAAATTTTACTTTCGACCTTTGTTTGAATATAGCAATACAAAATTAAATAGTAATTTTGTAAATCAATTTTGTGTGCGGAAATGAAAATAAAAATACGTTGCTACAACAGATTTGGCGTAACGAAGTCGCGTACGACGAATGGTACGCCATGTTTGTTGTTATAGATGCCGACGTCGGAGAAATGAAAGGACGATAAATTTGTCTAAAACTAAACTAACCTAACCTAATCTAACCTGTGTTTAATAAATCATTACCTGCAAATTAGATATCATCCGACTGGTCCTCGTCGTCGTGAGAGACGTTGGCGGGATTTTCAACCACTCTCTCAGCTTTTGTATGGCTATATTCCTCCAATGGTCGAAAGTAAAATTTTACCGGTTAGGTTAGGTTAGGTTAGGTTAGTTTAGACAAATTTATCGTTCTTTCATTTCTCCGACGTCGGAATCTACCATAAACATGGCGTACCATTCGTAGTACATAACTTCGTTACTTAAGAAATCTGTTTTAGCAACTTTTTCTATTTTCATTTCCGCACACAAAATTGCATATTACGTTCATACATTTTAATTTACAAAATTACTGTTTAATTTTGTATTGCTATATTCCAACAAAGGTCGAAAGTAAATTTTTACCCTTTTTAGTATACATTAAGTAACTGCTCATACCATGAAGGATATATTTGTATTCAATTGATATGAATCCACTGTCTCTGGTCCCCTTAACCCCCTACGTCTGTTGTCCGTTTAACTTAGCGTAGATTAACAACAATCTAATGAAGACAACAATGGAAATAAGCGTACATGTTTTTTTGAGTTATCCTCGGCAATTTTGTGATTATCATTTCGAAATAATTAATATGTGTTATTGTATTTATTTTTTGCACTTCATGTATATTGATTCTTTGCCAAATAAGTTTATTTACTTATAACTTGTAGAGGACGAAGTGGCGGCCAGCCAAGATGAATGTAAACAAATAACATACGAGCAGAGTTGCCAGATTGGCATTTTGTAAGCCAAAACCCTCAATTTTGGCTTCTTTTTCAAGCATTTGGCCTAAGGATATTTAGTTTGGCCTAAATTACTAAATCTGCCTTTTTTGGCTTTTTTTTTTAGAATGTGGCTTAAATATATTTCATTTGGCTTCAGTAAGCTCATCTGATAATAGTGAGTTGAATACTGAGTTCATTCGCCACCTCCTAAGACAAAACTATTCCAAGTTAAAGTCTACCATATAGTCGAGTGCGCGTATCTTTTCTTTTCTTTTTATTTTGTTACCATTGTGATCCATGCAATTTGTCCCATTTTCTCTTATGGCACAAAGATGAAATTGGACGAATCAGCTGTGTGATGTTGATGGCGCACGAGATCCATGTGCAGCTTTTGGCGTGATTTTTTTTTTTTTTCTTAACTGTCTGACGTAATTTTAGGCCTTCAATCAATAGTAAGCTATGTTCATAAACAAGCAAGGAGTAGGCTACATTGGTAGTGTACTGAATATAGAAATATATTGTGTTTTGATTAATAAGATTGGTCAAATAATTTTCCATCCCACAAAAGCGTTCGTTCTGGTTGTTTATATCTATGTAGAGTGGAAAAGATCGTTGACATTAAATTTTCATTAGTGTTTTTAGTGATTTTCAAGTGCTTAATTATTTAGGAGTATTTATTTTTTCAGGTGCATGCATTTTAGAATAAGAATCAGCCTGCAATCTTCAATAGCCTAAGATGCCGAAGTGGAACTGCAGTTATGATAGTGACAGGAGGTACAGAGCTGAGTGGGAGAAAAAGTTTATGTTGGTGAAATATGCACCTGATGGCTCTGGTGAGGCGGGATATTGTAAGTTATGTCACTGTAATCTGAACCCCAAAATGTGCTCATTACAAAACCATGAAAAATCGGAGAAACACAAGAAAAAGACAGTACACCAGCACTTGCACCACCAATAAATTTTCAGTCAACAACACCCAACGATGTCAAACAGGCACAATTGGAACTTGCTGTTGCAGTCTGCTGCCATTGCTCAACTTCCTTTGTGGACCAGATTGGTGAAATGATAAAAAAAAAAAAAAAAAAAAAAAAAAAAAAAAAAAAAAAAAAAAAAAAAAAAAAAAAAAAAAAAAAAAAAAAAAAAATAAAAAAAATGGGAAAGGTAGCATCTTAGGAAAAATCAATCTTCTTAGAACTAAATGTAGCAAACTGATTACGGAAGTTGTGTCCCCAACCCTTAAACAAGAACTGAAGAAGGATCTAGGAGAAAAATTTGCCCTTTTAGTAGATGAGTCAACCGATGTTGGGACAGTGAAGTATTTATGCATTACGATACGTTACTGCAGCAAAATGGAAAAGAGAATAGTAACAGAGTTTGTTGGTCCTATTCCTGTCAATGACACAACAGGGGAAGCATTATTCAGTCATTAAAGCTGCTGTTACAAATCTAGGTTTAGAACTTGGTAACTGCATTGGTTTTGCAAGTGATGGTGCCTCAGTTATGACTGGAGTTAATAACTCGGTTTGGAACCGAATACAGCAGGTTTCTTCGGATTGTGTGCAAGTAAAATGTATTTGTCACTCTCTAGCAATGTGCGTGAAGCATGCATTTGAAAAGCTGCCTTCATGCTTGGGATTTCTAATTTCAGAAATACCAAAATGGTTTTCCAAGAGCACAGTAAGGGGGGCAGCTTACAAATAATTGTTTAGCATAATGGACCCAACTGAAGAAAAGAAAGGAACCTCGCTGCCATTTCAGCAAGCTTCTCAGACCAGATGGCTAGCACGCGGGAAAGTAATGTACAGCATCTTGATGAACTGGGAAGAACTTAAGGCATACTTCATGTGTGCTGAGCAGGTTAGTGGAGCTGATGCCAGGTATAAGGCACGTATGATTTCTGACATCCTAAATGACCCAATCAACTATTGGTATTTTCACTGTGTCATACCCATTGTTATGGAGTTTGAAGGCGTCAACTCATATTTTCAAGCCACGGATGCCAATCCTCAGAGCATGGAAGGTGAGCTTGCTCAACATCATCATAGTCTACGGGCAAGAGTTTTCAGCCCAGATGAAAGTGAATTAGCTATATCCGAAGTAGATTTTGGAGCTCGCTTTGCCATGGAAGTGGAGAGGTATATCGAGATGCATCAAGTTAGTGGTGAAACGAAAGTTCAGGACGTCAAGGCCCAATGTTACAGCTTTCTCGTGGAGGCCATCAAGCAAGCTGAGAAACGTCTGCCTCCTACGACGAACATACACAAGGGTCTCAGTAGTCTTGACCCATCAAAAATTTTGAGTCAAACAGCAAGGGTGCCATACAAGGATCTACCTTTCCCTACCTTACGAGCACATATATATAATGCCATTGAACAGCAGTATAGGAATGTATTACATATAAACTGGGTTGAAGAGGCAGTATTTGACAACAAAATACCAGATGACTCTGTTCAGTTCTGGATAGTAGGTAATCGCTATGATACACTAGGTAACAAATCTTTTATAGATCTATCAACATATGCACTGTCCTGTCTTGTCATATCAGTTAGCAATGCTCTTGTTGAACGCATATTTTCTCATGCTACAATAGTTAAAACAAAATCAAGAAACAGACTGAGTACAAGAACCCTAGATACCATTATTCACATCAGAACCCATCTGCACTTCAGAGGTTTGTGTTGCAGGAATTTTGTGATCACACCTGATATGTACCGCTTATTTTCATCTGCAAATATGTATGGAGATGAATATGATGTATGTGATGATGTGATTGACTATGTTTGAACACTGGTTATGTTTCCTTGTTTACCAAAGTCTGGTGCTATTATGCAGAATATAATTTTGACTTATTTTTTGTTGCTCATGAAAAGGATTATATTTTTTATATTGTTTGTGGAAATAATGACCATGAAACTTGCATGCTGAAAAAAAACTATTAATTTGATTTCTGTTTCTCATTAAAAAGGATTATGAAACAAATTATCATACTTTTGACTTACTTTTTATACTGTTTATGAAAAATAAAGAACCATTAATTCATTGTATGCATATGATCTTTTACTTGGCACCACTGAGCTATTTAGAACATCTAAGTTCGTACGCAATATAATCATAGGGGTCCAATATGGCGGCCACTGCATCACCCGTTGCCCAGGCGGAGGACTTACGAACTACGTAGCGCTTGTGTACACAGATCGCCAATCCAGTAAACCACTATAGCTCAGTGCTCAGTACAAATCGTATAGTATTTGGTGAATTGAGAAGTGGAATAATTAAATATTTGGCCTTTTTGCTGCATATTTTTGGCCTTTTTCTGTAGTGCATTTGGCATTTTTTGCTCATTTTTTTGTTGCCTTTGGCCTTTTTCTGCTTCAGTAATCTGGCAACCCTGCATACGAGTACATCGCCTGGCATGTAAAGTCAAAATGCAATGGGTGAAGTAATTTTCCTAGTCCTCCCATTCCCTTTCATAAATTGTCGATTCCAACATGGTAATGTTCATATTTCTATTAAAATAAGGGTTTATAGGAGTGGATTTCCGAGCGGATAAGTGACAAAATACCATGTGATTGTTCAAATTGGGTTAAAAGCATGAAATATGACAGAATGACGTTAGACTAGAGTCCCAATCTTATGAAGAGTTTCAGATAAGGGACCATCTCGAACCCTGCCCATAAAGACACTGGCAGTCTTTTTCCAAAATGGCCGGCATGGCTGGACATTATCTTCAGCATTACATGTTTCAAGTGGTTTAATGCTTGTATTGTTATAAACTGTTTACTGTAGCAATGAAAGGTATCTAACAGAGTTGCTCATTGCTAAGATAGTTAGAAATATAAAAAATATAGCATTTTATGGGATATTTGTGGTGAATTTATAAATATCGCCTTCTTGGATTGCAGTGTGTATACACCAAGTATTCATGTTTTCTTTGCCTATGGGACAGTTGGGCTGATAATGAACACCACTGGAAAGTGGAGCTGCCCCCTCGAGATGGCTTGCAGCCAGGAAAACTCAATGTTATTAGACAGCTCCTTGTATATCTACTTCATATAAAGCTTGGTTTGGTCAAACAGTTTGTAAAAGCATTAGTTCATGGCGGAAAAGCATTTCAAGAGATTCGTCTACTCTTTCCAAAAGTATCAGAGTTCAAAGTTTAGTGTGGTATATTTACTAGTCCGCAAGTAAGGAGAATGTTGAAGTCAATACACCTTCCAAATTGCAATGAGTACTGTCAAAAGAGAGTCGTGGCATGCATTTCGAGGTAGAGTTCGTGGATTCCCTGATAACGATGAAGAGGGCTGCGGCCTGAAAGTTGGAAAGGAAATACAGTGTGTATGGGAAAGAGTGGGACGACACTCCTTGTGTATTCGTTGGGAGTAGCTAAGCTAGCTAGAATAGTTTCTTTTTCCTTGTTTAGTTTCATTTCAGTTTACTTAACCACTCGGTTGGTCTGATGCAATGTATACCGGTTATGGCGGTAATGTCTGGGTTCTTGGTACTCTCTGGCCACCATGCATGGGGCTGTACTCTTTCTTGTCGTTCGCTTCCTTCCGGATGCTCTGGGGGTAGTGGGGTCTTCAAATATTTATCCTAGGTTTGATCCCACATACGGTGGTGTGTGGTGTTGAGAGGTTGTGTGTTGCTTCTTTTGTGGATTTCTTCAATTGTTTCATAAAATGGTGGGGTTTAGCCACTGGCAAAGCTGAGCGCTGCACGGACAAAAAAAACAACAAACAAAAACCCATCAGACAAAACCGCAGTGCTCCAAATGGACAAAACCCCAGCAGAGGCAGGACAAAACCCTAGCGGACAAAACCCTAGTGCTCGGACAAAACCCCAGCAGAGGCAGGACAAAACCCAGCATTATAAAACCCTAGCAGGTTTAGATTGACACAAACTTTGGTACTATATGGAAAATATAAGGCATTTTTCAACTGAGTTTAATACCAGTAAAAAGTAACTTAGCAGTGTCTCTTCTTGTTATTTTGAGGTGAATTCATACCCAACATAGTGACACTCTAATGAGATGTGAGTACCAGGGTAATATTCATTTTGGTGTATTTTATTTGTTTTTTATCTTTGCTCAGCCAAAAATATGTTTAACATTACTGGGGTTTTAAAATTCCTGCCCTGCTGGGGTTAAGTATCCAAACTAAGGCAGGTGTCGATTCAGTCAACAAATGACAGCTGAGGCACCTAACAGTCAACATATGAATAGTGTCCTCTCAGAGGTATTACCTTGAGATGTGTGAATGATATGGCTATATCAACTCTTATGCTGGATGGACTAACCAGTATTCCAACAATCCCAGAAGAAGCATGGAGGTGATACAGAACAACAAAGGCGGTCTGGAGATTTGTTCTGAAGGTTATGTCTACACAAAGACCAATTCAAAAAGCACTATCCGGTGGGAATGTTCACAGCGAGCAGCATATTCATGTAAAGGTGCAATCAGTACAAACCTCACTATGGACTCAACTTTGAACTTCAGAGAACATAATCATGAACCAAATTCTAATGCTGCTTGAGTTGCAAAAGTACGGTCTCAGATCAAATCTGATGCGAAAATGAAAAAGGGGAAAGGAGTCTAAGTGTATGCTGAAGCTATGCTTGGAGCAACAGATGAAGTCCGTACCATGGTTGGAAAACCAGAATCGATTAAGCGTGATGTAAGACGCCAAAGGCAAGGAGTCAGACCTGTGGAACCTCCCTCACTATGGATGGTACATACGCAATAGCACTAAAGATTGCTGAGCAGGTTTATGTCATCCTTATAGTTTAGAGTGAACCAGTTCTGAGCTATCATGTTCCAAAGGTAGTCCTTCGTGTGTGATGGATAGCAATGAAATTATGTATATATACAAGAAATAAGTATATGTAAAGCTTGTGTTAAGGTGACTATATCAGGTAAAAACTGTGACATTCAAGTACACTTAGAAAACACCCAAGAAACACTTTAAGGAGTGTTGGCTACAGATTGCATTGACAGAAGAAATCTTTTGATTAGAAATACGAAGGAGACATTAAGAGGTCATGGAAACAAATAAAGAAAAACCACATGTCTAAAGGATGTGAAGGTGATATAGCTCAAGCTCAAACAGCACATGAGCTAAAACCTAAATATAATTGGATATCAAAGGTATAAGTTAAGTTTGAAATGTACATTAATTTGAGACTAAGTATGATAAAAAGTTAGAGAATAGGGGACGGAATCCAACGAGTGTTGTTCCTTTTCTGTATATTATAACTAATTACAATTAGTTAAACACACACACACTAATAGACGGGTTAATTTCAGGATTAGATAAAGTAAATTATTACCTGTCAAAAGAAAAACCAAACATAATTGTAGGGACATAATTGAGGGTTTCACTATTACCAAACAGTGTTGGACATTGATTATAAATACTGCCTTAGAAATAGAGAGGAGAAACAAGGCTTTTATTAAATGAGATGCTGAAGGATGGAGGAAACGTGGTAGTTATGGGAGATTTTAACTGCAAAGAAATCTGTTGGAAAGAGATGACAGTGAAAGGTGGAGAGGATCGACAGGGATTTTTTTTCTTTTACTTGACATGACTATAGAACATGCAATGACACAATGGGTAAAAGAAAATACTAGATTGAAAAATAATGAAAACAGTGGAGACTAGATTTATTATATGTCAGAACCTGATATTGTGGATAAAATTGAATACAAGACAACAATTGGGAAGAGTGACCATATATTACTTGAGTTAGAACTAAAGGAGGAAATATATAGAGATAGAAATGAAAAATACAGAAAGGAAAGACTGATGCATAGTAAAACGGACTTTCAGATTTTTTTTTTTTTTTTTAAGCGGATTGGAAAAAAATCTACAATGGAGAAACACAAGTAGAAGGAAAATGGATGATTTTGGTGGAAATCTATAAAGCAGGAGTGGATAAATATGTCCCAAAGCAAAAACAGAAAAAGGTGCATTATTAGTGCTGGTTTGATAAAAGGTGCAGCGAACAGAAAGATAGAAGAGATAAAGATGGGAAAATATGAAAAAAAATAGAAAGTGGCAAATATATATAAAAGGAATGACCATGTATAAATATGCATGGAGGAAAAAATATAATATGAAAAAGACAAAACAGGAAAATGTAAGGATAAACCAGAACTATTATATATATATGTGTGTGTGTGAACGGTAAAATAAAAATAAAAACAATCAGGAAATAGTGAACCACGAACAAGCTATTCCTGGCACAAATAATAACGTAGTAAATGAATGGAATAAACTTCATGCAGAGGCAGTGCAATGCAGTTCAGCTCAAAGCTTTAAGAATCATTTAGATAAATATCTAAGCAAGATGCTGTAATGACTCATTTATTTCATTTTTATCATGTCTGATTCTTATTTGCTTGATTCACATTATTAGTCATGTCAATTTATTGTTTACTGCTTACCAGTTTTTTATCTAACTATACCTATGCATCTTTTATTATCTATAATATTATGTTTTTATTTATTGTCATTACTTTTTTCCACATCCGACCTAGTTACGGACCAAAAGGTCTCCTGTCGGCATACTCCGCATTTGTAATCCTTTGTCATGGAGATGTCGTATTTATTTCAGGAATGATCAGACCATGAAATTCTGTCTCAGGAGGTACTAAAGAAGAACAACCACAATCAGATCTACTAGACTCCAGAGATTCTTCCTGCTACAAACAATAACAAAGTTCAGTAAATAAATTGTGTTCTTCATTAAAAATGAACAATGCATCATATGTCTTATATCACCCTTGGAAAGACTTAATTGAAGTGTGGGAGTTGTGTCTTATAGGATAACTTAAACACTGGTGAATATATTACCGAAGATATATTTACGGTAACACAGATTACAAATAACTATGGCGTATGCTGTACTCTGAACTACTTTACACAATACTAAGGTAAACAGAATTGTATCCATCATGACGCACAGATATCTATATCCTCCAGTTGCACACTTTTCTAATATCTTTGACGTTTTTCCTTATGTGCAAAAACATTCATGCACTTAATGGAACACTTAAGAATTTTGAAGAAAAAAAAAAAACGAACAAGCAAAAATGCAATTACGCAATAGGCCAAAGGTCACTCAAATAACTTCACAACTGAGAGTAAATCAATTACGACTTCGACTGACAGTATGCACGTGATAATCCATCAACCAAATTGGTTTATAACAGTGAATCAGTGCTTAATAGCTGCAAGTACCATCATACAGGAAAGTTATATCACTCAGGTCACACTGGAAAGGCCTCTCACCAGCATAGGTCATCATGCAACACACGAGATCAACTTTTCGTGAGGAAGTGCGAGTCATTAAGTGACGTTTGAAATAAGTCCTCCGTGTCAAAGCTGAAAAGGCTTCTCTCCAGTGTGGGTCGCCACATGACGTCTAAGTTTACTTGGTTCTGAGAAAGCTGCATTGCACAGGTCACATTTGAAAAGCTTCTCTCCACTGTGGGTCACCACGTGTCGTTTGAGATTAATCTTCTGTGAGAAAGATGCATCACACAGGTCACAGTGGAAAGGCTTCTCTCCTGTGTGGGTCATCATGTGTCTTCTGAAATCATTCTTTTGTGAGAAAGACGCATCACATATGCTACACTGGAAATGCTTCTCTACGGTGTGTGAAACTATGTGCCGTTTAAGATCACCCTTTGCTAAGAAACTTACATCGCACAGATCACACTTAAAAGGCTTCTCTCCAGTGTGAGTCGTCAGGTGTCGTTTGAGATGAGCCTTTCGTGGAAAAGCCGCATCACACAGGCCACACTTAAATGGCTTCTCTCCGGTGTGGGTCATCATGTGTCCTTTAAGATTACTCTTTCCTGAGAAAGCTGCATCACACAGGTCACACTTGAAAGGCTTCTCTCCAGTGTGGGTCATTACGTGATATTTAAGACCAGTCCCTCCTGAAAAAGCTGCATCACACAGGTCACACTTGAAAGGCTTCTCTCCAGTGTGGGTCATTACGTGATATTTGAGAGCACTCTTTCGTGAAAAAGCTGCATCACACAGGTCACACTTGAACGGTTTATCTCCAGTGTGGGTCCTTATGTGATATTTAAGAGCACCCTTTCCTGAGAAAGCTGCATCACACAGGTCACACTTGATGGGCTTCTCTCCTGTGTGGGTCATCATGTGTTGTTTGAGATAATTCTTTCGTGAGAAAGCCGCATCACAAAGGTCACATTGGAAACACTTCTCTCCAGTGTGGGTAACTATGTGTCGTTTGAGGTCACTCTTTGCTATGAAAGCTGCATCGCACTGGTCACACTTCAAGGGCTTCTCTCCAGTGTGGGTCATCATGTGATACTTGAGATGACTCTTTTGTGTGAAAGTTGCATCACATAGATCACACTGGAAAGGCTTCTCTCCAGTGTGGGTCATCATGTGGTACTTGAGATGACTCTTTCGTGTGAAAGTTGCATCACATAGATCACACTGGAAAGGCTTCTCTCCAGTGTGGGTCACCACATGTCGTTTAAGGTTACTCTTTGTCGAGAAAACTGCATCACACAGGTCACATTGAAAAGGTTTCACACTAGTGTGGGTCATTGTGTGATATTTAAGATGACTTGTGAGATAGCTGTGCCACAGATGACACAAGATTATATCTATATGACGAATATAGGGAATCTTCAGATACTTTTTCCCAGGAATTGTTGATAGCCACTCTCATCCTGAAAGTAAATGCGTAATAAGTATGACAACTAAGTTTTTGAGAGAATGTAATAGGAGTGACACCAAGGAATACAAGTAGAGTGGGGCATTAACCAAAATGAAATCAGGGAAGGGAATAAACATTTCATAACAAGAAGTTTAAAGGAAGAAGAAAGAAATGGAAGGTTGAACAAATACTAAATAATATGGAGTACTCAAAATTATTCAGGAAATAATAAAGCGAAAGACTGAACAAATAATGCAAAGAGCCCACAAGAAAAAGAATTCAATGTATGATATAGGATACAACACCACAGCTGGAAACAAGAAATAATTGCAAAATCTTTTGCAGAGGACCACTACACACACAGACATCAATCAAGGATTTCAAAAATCAACGTTGGAAAAATTCATGAGATTCTGATATTCATTTTTACAATAAATCACTCGTTTTCCGTTTTTCGAAGAACCCTCTCACCCTGTGCGTGATAAGTAAATTACTTATAGGTTAGGTTAGATTCACCTCTCACTTTCATCAAATACAAAGACAAGGAGCACAGTAGGAGTACCCCCACAGCAATCTTGTAACTCAACACAATATTTCATTTTCAAGGTTATGGTGAATGGCACTATTTTTTAAACCTTACAATATAGATTCATACTTGCTAATATTTTTGGAGTATCACGAAAATATACAAATACATTAACCAAAGTGCAACAAATTAAGATAACAAGCAATTCATACAAAAGAAGATTAAAAAGAAAAGAATGAGAAAAAAATGAACGATTAAACAAATGTAAAAACTACCGTCTGGGGTATTGGCTACTTGTTATTGTGGCAAAGTAGCATGCAGCTGATACTTTAGGGTCTATATGGGGCGCCCAGAGCCACACATCATTTTGTCTATGATAGAGGAAAACTCTGCTCATAGAGAAATGATGACACTTTTATACTACGACTGTCCCTCCGTTATGCTGTCCTCCAACCCCTTCTTACTGTCCTGTACCATTTCTCTGAGTATTCTTTTTCTGTGATGGGGGAAAAGAATACTGCCACCAAGTATTCCCACTTGGATCGTAAGAGGCGAGAAGAAAGGGACGAGGATTGGGACTAGGCATCCTTCTCCTTGTAGCCCCACAGGGGACATTCCTAAACGAAAAAGAGAAGGCATAAGAGGGGCTGGAAGTTCTCGGACCAGCACCTTAAGGTTTGGGTCTTTTAATGTGTGTGAATGTGGTACAGATGAGAGAAAAAGGGAAGAGATAGGTAGTATGTTTGTGAGAAGAAAGATGGATGTGTTGGCTTTGAGTGAAACTAAGTTGAAAGGGAAGGGTGAGTGTAAGTTTGGGAGTGTAAGTGGGAGGTTATCAGGAGTGAAGAGAGGGCGAGGGAGGGAAGGGGTGGCCATTCTAGTAAGTGAAGAGATAGGTAAACGGGTGGTGGAGTGGAAGGAGGTTTCCTCAAGGATAATGTGGATGAAGGTGAAACTGGGGAAGGAGATGTGGGTCTTTGTAAGTGCATATGGGCCTGGCAGTGAGAAGAGTGTAGAAGAAAGGGAGGCCTTTTGGATAGATTTAAATGAGTGCATAGAGGATTTAGGAAGAAATGTCAATGTAATAGTACTAGGAGACCTTAATGCTAGGGTAGGAAATGGTCCAATCGATGGAGTGGTTGGGAAATGTGGAGTTCCAGGAAAGAATCATAGTGGAGAGTTGATGGTGGAAATCTGTCTAGAAAGAGAGTTGCTGATAGCAAATACAGTGTTTCGGAAGAAAGTCAAGCATAAGTACACATGGGAGAGGGTGGTAGATAGAGCGCTAATGGATTATGTAGTGGTGAATATGATTATGATAGGAAGAGTTAAGGATGTACATGTGCTAAGGGGAGAGGGTGGGGGAATATCAGATCATTTTCTGGTGGAAGGTAAGTTGAGAGTGGAGGATAGATGGAGAAAGAGGAAAGGGACAAAAGGTAGGGAGGTTCTTAGAGTGAACTCTTTGAATGAAAAGGAAAAGGAGAAGGAGTACGGAAAGAAGCTGAAGGAGGAGTGGGAGGGAATAAAGGGTAGAGTAGAGCTGGGTGTGGAGGAGGAATGGGGATGGTTCAAGGAGGGAGTCATAAAGTGTGCAAGGATGGTGTGTGGAACAAGAAGGACAGGAGGAAATAGAAGGAAGGGTAGTGAATGGTGGGATGAGGAAATAAAGAAGGTTATAGAAGAGAAGAAGCGAGCTTTCACAGATTGGTTACACAATAGGACGAGGGAGTCATATGAGAGGTACAAAGAAAAGAAAAGAGAAGTAAAGCAAAAGGTAAAGGTTGCAAAGAGGAGAGCAGATGTGAAATGGGGTAAGAGTTTGACAGAAAATTTTGAGAGTAATAAAAAGATGTTCTGGAAAGAAATTAGGAGAGGAAGAGGAGGCGAATCAAGAAGAGAAGAAAAGGTAAAAGGTGCAGATGGAGAGATGATAATGGAAGAGAAGGCAGTAAGGGGAAGATGGGCAGAATATTTTAGGGAGTTGCTAAAGGTGAAGGAGGATAGGGAAGGAAAGATTGCTGCAGTGGGAGGTGCGAAGAAAATGAGAGTGATGAGTAAGGAGAATGGAGGAGAAATAAGGAAGGATGAAGTGAAGGCAGTTGTTAAGATGATGAGAGCAGGTAAGGCACCTGGTCTGGATGGATGCCATGCAGAATGTCTGAAAAAGGGACGTACAGTGATGGTGGACTGGCTGGTGAGGTTATTTAATGTTTGCTGGAGAGAGGATAGAGTGCTGGAGGACTGGAGGAGTGCTTGTATAGTTCCTCTTTACAAGGGAAAAGGGGACAAGTGTGAATGTAGTAGTTTCAGAGGGATTAGCTTGTTAAGTGTAGTTGGGAAGGCTTATGGGAGGATCTTGATTGAGAGGATTAGGAGAGGAACAGAGGGAGTAATTGGTGAGGAACAGTGTGGATTTAGGACAGGTAGAGGTTGTGTAGATCAGATCTTTGTGGTAAGACAGATATGTGAGAAAGCTATAGGAAAGGGGAAGGATGTTTTTTGGGCTTTTATGGATCTGGAAAAGGCTTATGATAGGGTAGACAGGAAGGCACTGTGGGAGGTTAGGCGGATATACGGGATAGGAGGAAAGCTTCTAAGAGCTGTCAAGAGTTCTTACAAGAGTAGCAGAGCATGTGTCAGGATTACAAATGGAGAGAGTGAGGAGTTCGAGGTAAAGGTGGGACTTCGTCAAGGATGCGTTATGTCGCCCTGGCTGCTCAACTTGTACATAGATGGGGTGGTGCAAGAGGTAAATGCAAGGGTGGTGGGTCAGGGATAGGAGATGGTTAAAGAAAATGGAGAAAAGTGGGAGGTGAGCCAGCTGTTGTTTGCGGATGACACTGTGCTTCTAGCAGGATCGGAGGAGGGATTGAGGAAGTTGGTGGCAGAGTTTGGGAGAGTATGTGATAGAAGAAAGCTAAAGATAAATGTGGGTAAAAGTAAGGTGATGAGATGTACAAGGGGTGAAAGTGGCAGTAGACTGGAAGTGAGCATTAAGGGAGAGCGACTGGAGGAAGTGGATAGTTTTAGATACTTGGGTGCAAATGTGGCAGGGAAAGGTGGAGTGAAAGTGGAGGTAGAATGTAGATTGAGAGAAGCGAGTAAATGCCTTGGTGGATGAAAGAGTGTAATGAGGAATAGACATTTGGGAATGGATGCTAAGAGGAGACTGTATGAAGGAGTGATTGTGCCAACAGCACTGTATGGGGCAGAAACATGGAACATAAGAGAAGAAGAGAGGAGTTTGAATGTGTTTGAGATAAGGTGTCTGAGAAGTATGATGGGGGTTACTAGGCTAGATAAGAGTGAGAAATGAGGAGGTGAGGAGGAGAACAGGGGTGGAAAAGGAGCTGGGAGATAGGGTTGATGAAAGAATATTAGGATGGTTTGGACACATGGAAAGAATGGGTGAAGAAAGACTAGTAAAAGAGGTGTGGAAGGCAGATGTGGAGGGAGTGAACATGAGGGGATGTCCTAGCATGAGGTGGTTGGATGGGGTGAAGGGGGCTTTGGGGAAGAGGGGAATGTCTGTTGAGGAAGGATGGGAGAGGACAGAAGACAGGGGTGAATGGAGAATGGTTGTATATGGATGATGTTGTGATTGCATGAGGTGGAATGGGCAGGGGGATGGGAGATGAGGTAGTATGTGTGAGCACAATTTGACGCAGCACGAAGGGATTTCTCCCCGTCCTCTCATTTTATGCAATGGGGGGACGGAGGGGGGGGGGTCGCCGATTTAATGAAGCGGCCTTGCTGTGGATGTGCTGTGTCTTGCGACACTGCTTCTGACCCAGGGCAGTGGACAAGGTGCAGGGATGACCCGTCATCTAGGAGGTGCTAAGATGGGAGGGAGGGTAGAGGGGTGTGGAGTGTTTTCGGGGATGAAATTGGTGGGAATGTTTTTGTACCTTGTCCTTTTTGGATACCCACCTGGTAATGGAAAAAAAAAAAACCCTTGGTATATGTATCTATGTCTGTATTTAGATATATATATATATATATATATATATATATATATACATATCTATATATATGTGTGTGTATATATATATATATATATATATATATATATATATATATATATATATATATATATATGATGGAACGGTGAGCAATGGGTAGCTCCCATGAAAGTTTTCCGAAAGACATAGAAAGTTCTTGTAGATGAAGAACACTTTATTAAAACACGCTTGGTTTTTATTAAGTGTTCTTCATCTACAAGTCCTTTCTATGTCTTTCGGAAAACTTTTATGGGCGCTACCCATTGCTCACCGTTCCATCATCAGAGATGTAGAACTTCTCAGCAAAAAAGTCGTGAACGCAGAAGCTGCTGTGAACTTCAATCAAAATTGTCTACATGAGAACCTGCTACCGAAATACACCAATATATATATGTATATATATATATATATACATATATATATACATGTATATATATATACATATATATGTATATATACATACATTTTAACAACCACAATGCACTTTAATTGTAAGCCATCAAAGGCCAGCATGGAAGTATATGAATGCGAGAAAGTATTTGTACAACACAGTGTTGTACAAATACTTTCCCGTGTTTGTATACCGTACTTCCAATTGTACTATCTTAGTGGAGATGGGTTGAACACAAAATTTCATATATGTGTAACTTGAGCATACAAATATATAAGAA
Source organism: Oratosquilla oratoria (assembly GCF_046742065.1). Lineage (NCBI taxonomy): Eukaryota > Metazoa > Arthropoda > Malacostraca > Stomatopoda > Squillidae > Oratosquilla > Oratosquilla oratoria. The sequence continues at coordinate 59,695,359 of NC_134788.1, forward strand.
ATAATGCGCTGAACTTATATCTCTCTTGATAGCCTAGTTGAAAAGTCACTATCGCACCTGTCATGAGGATGCCGGGTTTGCGTTCTGGGAAGTACCAAATTTCAATTTCAGCATGCTGGCCTTTGATGGCTTAGAATCAAAGTGCATTGTGGTTGTTAAAATGTATCTCTAATCACTGGGACCCATTCAGTGTTGTACAAATACTTTCCCGTGTTCGTATACTTCCAATTGTACTATCATAGTGGAGATGGGTTGAACGCAAAATTTCATATATGTGTATGTAACTCAAGCATACAAATATATAAGAAATAATGCACTGAACTTATATCTCTCTTGATAGCCTAGTTGGAAAGACACTGTCGCACTTGTCATGAGGATGCTGGGTTCGAGTCTTGGGCAGTACCACATTTCAATTTCAGCATGCTGGCCTTTGATGGCTTAGAATTAATATGCATTGTGGTTGTTAAAATGTATCTCTAATCACTGGGACCCATTCAGTCTTGTACATATTTATATATATATATATATATATATGTATATGTATATATATATATGTATATATATATATGTATATATATATATATATATTCCTGTATATTATAATCATGAATATGCTGTGTCATCCTTTTTGGAAATTTGGAAATGGCCCCCTCGTAATTAGTAAAGTGAAAATTAATGGGGAAATAATAAGGCACAGGAGTGTATGAGTAAACATTACATGGAGAAAGAAGCCACAAGAAAGAAATTAAAATCAGAATATGATGAAAGATACAATAGCAGCGAACACTTGAAATAAGAAATATTGGTAACATTTTTGCAACTGTCTACACCCACCCAATAATCAAGGATGTCAGAAATCAATGTATGATTCTTGCAATTCCTTTAATGATTTCCATTTGTCAGGAAACATCTCAGCAGCACCCCACCCACCCCCGTTGTAGAGGCACAGGATTGGCGGGTAAATGATTGAATTTTGGCACAAGTAACACACTGCACCCATAAATAAAACTATAAAATATTTGTCATTTATCTAATGAGTGAGGAAAAAGTCTACAGAACCTTAACTATTGCTAGGTTAAGTTAAACTCATCCCTCAACTACAAAAAAAAAAAAAAAAAAAAAAGCATGGTAGGTGTGATTTGCTGAGTTATGAATATTTACAACATATTCATGCTTGTACATCACGACAAATATTGGATGAAGCTATGGTTCTTTCTGTGACATTCCACTGCATGCATTTGAAGTATTCCACTCCCAAATAATGTATGATACTCCTACAATCCGCATCCATCGCAATGAAAAGAAGTTGCCAAGAATATATTACCCCTAGAAACGTATCCCCGAATTCGTTGCTTAGTATCTATGGTCGTTGCATGCGAGAATGTAAACAATAGATGAGTTTTGACAAGACTTCATTCTGACTACCAAATTGGAAGTGCCCATATTCGACCAGAACTAACATGAAACCTAACGGCAACATCAAGTGATGAACAGACAAGGAAAATAACCTCCACCATACAATAAATACATGTGCACGATTGTCGAGCATCCTCAGTATTACACTTATTACCTGTAGGTAGGTCAACATGAAAATGGAATTCCTGATATTTGAGCTGAAGTAGTTCTCATGGGATGCAAAAAGTCGCAATGAGTATAATGCAGTTTGAATTGCCAATCTAGCTGTCCTAGTTCTCGAGATATTGCATTTTGAATGGAATTTGGGCCGAAACGTGCGGTCTGACTAATCACCGATCAAACGTAAACAATGACGGTTTTTACTAAAAGGCACAATTTTATATAACAATTTAGTATATGGTTGCACTATTTGACCTATTTTCTTTACAATATGTGATTTCCATTTAATTTGATCATAGAATTACATTTTTATCCTATGCAAAATTACCCACCACTGCTAAAAATACAGTCAAATTACATGAAAATCTCACATTTCAAAGAATATATTTTGAATAATTCAACTATATGCAAGCTATTACACTAATAACACAATAGTAACAAACTTAATAGTGCAGTTTGATCCATACCACCAGTGATCATAGATAGCGGGCAGGACAAATCGTAGCTGCGGTCCGTAATATTACGGAGGATAAAAACGTAATTTCTCTTTGATCAAATTACATGAAAATCACACATTTTAAAGAAAATAGTTCAAAAAATTCAACTATAAGTCTATTACACTAATAACATAATAGTAAGAAATTTGAGTGAAGTTTGATCCATACCACCAGTTATAGATAAAATGGCGGGATGGATGTTGATGTTGTTATCCGATAATTCGACCCGATAGAAAAAAAAAAAAAAAAAAAAAAAACTAATTAGTACCACCGATTTCTCAGCTCTTCCGTAACACGCTGCCTTTATTTAGGTATTAGAATAATCCACGAGACTAGTAGTGTTCGTTTATTTTGGTTAGTTGCCAAATCTCTTGAATTTATTTAGCTCATTTTTTACCTCTGAAACATAAACCAATTTTCGATTTACTGCTGAATGCAAGCCGCCATGTTTATCTTTTGTTTTTATGTACCGACATGTAACTGATGATGTAATTTTTTGATGATGTAATTGTTTGAAATGGTTTGATAATCCGACCCGATAGAAAAAAACAACTAATTAGTACCACCGATTTCTCAGCTCTTCCGTTACACGCTGCCTTTAATTTGATATTAGAATAATTCGCGAGACTAGTAGTTTTTGTTTATTTTGGTTAGTTGCCAAAACTCTGAATTTATTTTGCTAATTTTTTATGCTGAAACATAAACCAATTTTTTATTTACTGCTGAATGCAAACCGCCATGTTTATCTTTTGTTTTTATGTACCGGCATGTAACTGATGATGTAATTGTTTGAAATTTACTACGATCGTAGTAAATACACTCGCATAACATTTGAATGAATGAAATTTCCGGCGGTATGTAAATTTGGCCGTTTGCATGGCGTGCGCATAAAATGACGCGCTATTGTGCTCGTCATCGACGGTGGCGCCTCTGGTGGTGTTTGACCTACCTATTACCAGCGTGCATGTCATGATGTTGTGCTTCTAAACTATATGCCACTTCTGGATGTCACAGATGTCTTAGGAATCTCAAAGATTCTTTTTAGTATATATTAAGTAACTGCTCATACCATAAAGGATATATTTGTATTCAATTGATACGAAACGACTGGCTCTGGTCCCCTTAACCCCCTACGTCTGTTGTCTGTGTAACTTAGCGTAGATTAACAATCTAATGAAGACCACAATTGAAATAAGCGTACGTTTTTTAGTGTTATCCTCGGCAATTTTGTGATTATCATTTCGAAATATGTGTTATTGTAATTATTTTTTGCACTTCATGTATATTGATTCTTTGCCAAATAAGTTTACTTACTAAAAGCTTGTAGAGGACGAAGTGGCGGCCAGCCAAGATGAATGTAAACAAATAACATGCGATGCAGGGTTGCCAGATTGGCCTTTTTTAGCCCAAAAAACTCAATTTTGGCTTCTTTTTCAAGCATTTGGCCTAAGGATATTTAGTTTGGCCTAAATTACTAAATCTATTTTTTTTTTAGAATGTGGCTTAAATATATTTCATTTGGCTTCAGTAAGCTCATCTGATAATAGTGAGTTGAATACTGAGTTCATTCGCCACCTCCTAGTTAAAGTCTACCATATAGTCGAGTGCGCGTATCTTTTCTTTTCTTTTCATTTTGTTACCATTGTGATCCATGCAATTTGTCCCATTTTCTCTTATGGCACAGAAATAAAATTGGACGAATCAGCTGTGTGATGATGATGGCGCACGAGATCCATGTGCAACTTTTGGCGTGATTTTTTTTTTCTTAACTGTCTGACGTAATTTTAGGCCTTCAATCAATAGTAAGCATTCTTCATAAACAAGCAAGGAGTAGGCTACATTAGTAGGGTATTGAATATAGAAATATATTGTGTTTTGATCACTAAAATTGGTAAATTCTTTTCATCCCACAAAAGCGTGCGTTCTGGTTGTTTATATTCATGTAGAGTGGAAAAGATCGTTGACATTAAATTTTCATTAGTGTTTTTAGTGATTTTCAAGTACTTAACTATTTAGGAGTATTTATTTTTTCAGGTGCATGCATTTTAGAATAAGAATCAGCCTGCAATCTTCAATAGCCTAAGATGCCGAAGTGAAACTGCAATTATGATAGTGCCAGGAGGTACAGAGCTGAGTGGAAGAAAAAGTTTATGTTGGTGAAATATACACCTGATGGCTCTGGTGAGGCATATTGTAAGTTATGTCACTGTAATCTGAACCCCAAACTGTGCTCATTACAAAACCATGAAAAATCGGAGAAACACAAGAAGACAGTACACCAACACTTGCACCGCCAATAAATTTTCAGTCAACAACTATCAACTTCCTCCAGTTTTTCACCCTAAATGCTCACCTCTAGCCCGCTGTCACTCTCTCCCCTTGTACATCTCATCACCTTACTTTTGCCCACATTTATATTCAGCTTCCTTCTTCCACACACTTTCTCAAACTCTGTTACTAACTTCCTCAATCCCTCCTCTGATCCTGCTACAAGTGCAGTGTCGTCAGCAAACAACAACTGTCTTGTTAGTTGTTCACAGTGTGAGTTAAATACTATGCGAACTGTTCCTCAGTTTATTTGCACAACACAGCATCACAGGAGATGAATACTGAAATTCTACACTCAATCTGACTCATATCAGTCACTTCTAGCTTAGGTATGGCGATCGTGATAGTTGCGTTCATCCCATTTTCTCTGATTATTTCTTTGCACGCAGAAATTTACATACATCCAAATCTCAGTCATACAATGATTTAAATTTAATAGTATCAATAATCTATATCCCATTCATTCAACTTTCGCATTACAAATAAAATGATGATTAATCATGTAAACAGAAGTGGCAATTAGTAAAGTTCTGGAACATTCATGATGGCTATACGTGCGAACGCACACACAATGACGCATCACTTTTCCCTGTACATCTACACATAATGCTTAATAAAATTAAATACAATAGGCTTATTTCCCACTTTTCTCCATTTTCTTTAACCATCTCCAACCCCTGACCCACTACCCTTGCATTCACCTCTCGCACCACCCCATCCATGTATAGATTGAACAGCCAGGGCGACATAACACATCCCTGTCAAAGTCCCACCTGTACCCCAAACCATTCACTCTCTCCATTTCTAATCCTAACACAAGCTCTACTACTCTCGTAAAAGCTCTTGACTCCTCTTAACAGCTTTCCTCCTATTCCATATATCTGCAGTACCTCCCACAGTGCCTTCCTGTCTACCCTGTCGTAAGTCTTTTCCAGATCCATAAAAGGCTAGAAAAAAAAACCATCCTTACCTTTTCCTATAGCTTTCTCACATATTTGTCTTACCACAAAAATCTGATCTACACAACCCCTACCTGTCCTAAAACCACACTGTTCCTCACCAAGTACTCCCTTTGTTCCTCTCCTAATCCTCTCAACCAAGACCCTCCCATAAGCCTTCCCTACTACACTCAACAAGCTGATCCCTCTGAAACTACTACATTCACACTTGTCCCCTTTTCCTTTGTAAAGTGGAACTATACAGACACTCCTCCAATCCTCCGGCACTCTACCCTCTCTTTAACAAACATTAAATAACCTTACCAGCCAGTCCACTTTAACTGTACCTCCTTTTTTCAGACATTCTGCATGGCATCCATCCAACCCAGGTGCCTTACCTGCTCTCATCATCTTAACAGCTGCCTTCACTTCATCTTTTCTTATTTGTCCTCCATTCTCCTCACTCTCGTTTTCTTAGTGCTTCCCATTACAACTACCTTCCCCTCCCTATCCTCCTTCACATTTAGCAACTACCTAAAATACTCTGCCCACCTTCCTCCCACTGCCTTCTCTTCCATTATCATCTCTCCATCTCCACCTTTTACCTTTTCTTCTCTACTTGATTCGCCTCCTCCTACTCTCTTAATTTTTTTCCAAAACATTTTGTTATTACTTTCAAAATTTTCTGTCATACTCTCACCCCATTTCACATCTTCTCTCCTTTTTTGCCTCCTTTATCTTATGCTTTACTTCTCTTCTCTTTACTTTGTACCTCTCATATGATTCCCTCGTCCTAATTTGTAACCAATCTATGAAAGCTCGCTTCTTCTCTTCTACACCCTTCTTTGCTTCCTCATCCCACCACTCACTACCCTTTCTTCTATTTCTTCCCGTCCTTCTCGTTCCACATAACATCTTTGCACACCTTATGACTCCCTCCTTATCTCTTCCTACTATACTCCTGGTTACCTCTATGTAGCCATTAATGCTCTATCTACCACCCTTCCATCCACCACCCTCTCCCATGTATACTTATGTTTGACTTTCTTCCTAAACGCTGTATTAGCTATCATTAACTTTCTTTTGAGAAAAGGATATCAGGACAATATAGAATCGGAGCAAAGGAAGTAAAGGAAGTGGAATGTCAAAAAGACCTGGGAGTTATCATCACAAAGAACATATCTCCTGATAAACAGATAAACAAAATTGTCAGAGAAACCTACAACTTACTAAGAACAACAAAGGTGGTTTTTACTTAGTTGGACAAAGAAATTGTAAAGAAAATACTTGTCACACTGATAAGGCCAAAATTAGAGTACCCAGCGACACTATGGTCACCCAATGCCACAAAGAATATAAGGAAAATTGAGAGAATCCAGAGGGCAGCTACGAAGATTGTCATATGAACAGAGATTGTCAAAACTAGAATTATCGACTCTGGAACTAAGGAGAGAAAGAGGCGACTTGTTTACTACCTACAGAATCATGAGAGGTATGAAAGTCCTTGATAGAGAATACTTATTATATTGGGATAAGAGAAATACAAGGGAACATGGAAGGAAGCTCATAAGGACAGTTATACAAGAGACCTGAAAAAGAAAAAAAAAATCCCCACAGAGTTGTGGATGTATGGAGCAAACTAGACGAAACAATAGTGTGTGAAAAACCATACACGAATTTAAGAATAAGTTAGACATGGTGAGATGGAGACGGTACACCACGAGCACAGCTCCTTTTCCTGTGAGATACTAGGTAAATGCACACTGCTACGTCCAGACATATATTTTTATGCAACTGGTTGCGTCGGTTTTGTAAGCTGCCTAAGAGTTGCTCATTACTAAGTTAATGTTAAAGATATTAAAATAGAGCATTCTATGGGATATTTGTGGTGAATTTAAAATTATCGCCTTCTTACTTGGCTTACAGGGTGTATACACAAAGTATTCATGTTTTCTTTGCCCATGGGACAGTCGGGTTGATAATGAACACTACTAGAAAGTGGAGTTGCCTCTTCGAGATGGCTTGCAGCCAGGAAAACTCAATGTTATTAGACAGCCTCTTGTAGACCTTACCAAAGTGTTGCTATACTCACTTCATATAAAGCTTGATTTGGTCAAACAGTTTGTAAAAGCATTAGTTCAAGGTAGAAAAGCATTTCAAGAGATTCGTCTACTCTTTCCAAAAATATCAGAGGCCAAAGTTAAGGGTGTTTACTAGTCCGCCAGTAAGGAGAGTGTTGAAGTCAATGCAACTTAAAAATGCAATGAGTACTGTTGAAAGCGAGTCGTGGTGTACATTTCGAGGTAGAGTTCATGGATTCCTTGCTAATAATAAAGACCCAAACCACAAGCCGCTCGATGTAGCAAAACTCTTGGAAAGCTGTAAGAACTTAGGATGTAGAATGTCATTAAATGTGCACTTTTTGCATTCACATTTGGAATGTTTCGTGAAAACTTGGAAGGAGTGACTGAAGAGCATGGCGAGAAGTTCCATTAGAACATTACTGCAATGGAGAAAAGATACCAATGACGATGAGACACAGCTATGATGGGAGACAATGGTTTCTGGTGTGTGAAGATCAAGGAGTTCACATTAAGAAATCACGCTCATCAATGCATTTCTAGTGGGCTCCTCCGTATCATATGCTTTTATATTTACATTCTTTCATTAGTTTTAAAAGGAAATACAAGGATGCAACATCAGCTACAATATATAGACAATGTGAATATGCTAAATATAGTGTACTATCGTAGTTTAATATAGTTTGTTTTGTATATAAAACATTAATTATATTTTGAAATCTCGATTATATACAGGCTATCCTCCAGTCCGCTGGCACTCTACCCTCTCATAAACAAACATTAAATAACCTCACCAGCCAGTCCATCATCACTGTACCTCCTTTTTTTCAGCCATTCTGCATGGCATCCATCCAACCAATGTGCCTTACCTGCTCTCATCATCTTAACAGCTGCCTTCACTTCATCTTTTCTTATTTCTCCTCCATTTTCCTCACTCATCATTTTCTTAGTGCTTCCCATTGCAACTATCTTTCCCTCCCTATCCTCCTTCACATTTAGCAACTCCCAAAAATACTCTGCCTACCTTCCTCTCACTGCCTTCTATTCCATTATCATCTCTCTATCTGCACCTTTTACCTTTTCTTCTCTACATGATTCGCCTACTCTTCCTCTCTTAATTTCTTTCAAAAAAAATTTGTTATTACTTTCAACATTTTGTCATACACTTACCCCATTTCACATGTGCTCTTCTTTTTTGTCTCCTTTATCTTATGCTTTACTTCTCTTCTCTTTACTTTGTACCTCTCATATGATTCCCTCGTCCTAATTTGTAACCAATTTATGAAAGCTTGCTTCTTCTCTTCTACACCCTTCTTTGCTTCCTCATCCCACCACTCACTACCCTTCCTTCTATTTCTTCCCGTCATCCTTGTTCCACACACCATCTTTGCACACCTTATGACTCCCTCCTTATATCTTCCTACTATACTCCTGGTTACCTCTATGTAGCCATTAATGCTCTATCTACCACCCTTCCATCCACCACCCTCTCCCATGTGTACTTATGCTTGGCTTTCTTCCTAAACACTGTATTAGCTATCAACTCTCTTTCGAAAAAAGGATATCAGGGCAATATAGAATCGGAGCAAAGGAAGTAAAGGAAGTTGGATATGATAAAGACCTGGGAGTAATCATCACAAAGGCCATGTCTCCTGATAAACATATAAACAAAATTGTCGGAGAATCCTACAACTTGCTAAGAACAATAAAGGTGGACGAAGAATTTGAAAAGAAAATACTAGTCACACTGATAAGGCCAAAATTAGAGTACGCAGCGACACTATGGTCACCCAGTGCCAAAAAGAATACAAGGAAAATTGAGAGAATCCAGAGGGCAGCTACGAAGATGGTACCATCAATTTGAAAATTGCCATATGAACAGAGATTATCAAAACTAGAATTACCGACTCTGGAACTAAGGAGAAAAAGAGGTGACTTGTTGACTATATACAGAATCATGAGAGGTATCAAAGTCATTGATAGAGAAGATTTACATATTGTGATAAGAGAAATACAGGGGAACATGGAAGGAAGCTCATAAGGACAGTTATAGAAGAGACCTGAAAAAAAGAACAAATTTCCCCACAGAGTTGTGGATGTATGGAGCAAACTTGACGAAACAGTAGTGTGCGGAAAAAACATACACCGATTTAAGGAACAAGTTAGACATGGTGAGGTAGAGACGTGACACCACGAGCACAGCTCCTTTTCCTGTAAAATACAACTAGGTAAATGCACACTGCTACGTCCAGATATATATTCTAATGCAACTGGTTGCGTCGGTGTGTAAGCTGCCTAAGCGTACCTGTATAGCACTGTACTTAGTGTCGTTATTTACAAATGTGGAAATGGATTTTAGCATACTGTCTTCAGTATACGTGGAAGATCAGGTCGACCAATTTCATTTATTTTGTACAATTCTAATCAGTTTTGTTCTTTAAAACAATCGAAAATGATAAATTATATTAAGAATAAGAAACACAGGCTGTTTATGTCTAAAATTGTATTTTGAATAGAAGATTTACCGTGCTTATTTTATTGTTAGTTTCGTTGACACTAACACTTAGTAAAATTTATCTTCTGTAGGCCCCATGGCTTGTCCTTCTCTTTAATTATCTTTCCACCATATCATCTCTAACAAGTTAATAATGTTTCTGGATGGGATAAGCAAACTGGTCCTAAATCTTCTTGATTTTCTTCACTAGTTCTCTAAATCCCTTTTAGATAAGGTACACCAAAGGACTCCTACCTGGGATCATCTTACACCCACTAAGCCAAGTCTGCTCCGACGTCACAATTTAATTCATCCAATAACTTTGAACGTTACAAATAAGTGCCACCCTTTTATGGCGTGACTTTACCTCCATGCACCAATAATTTGTCTCCTCCACCCTTTTCTCCAATCAGAGACTGTTATACTGTCTCAAGCAATACTGTTTAAACAAGCACTTGTGACACAAGCAGAACAAGCTCTATGTTTACATTTCGACACATCAGCCCCTTTGATAGCCACTCCAACCAATGTTTACAAATACAAAACGGTAAGCTAGAATATGCAACTCTCTGCACCTTCCACTCGGCCATTGTTTCATAACAGCCGAATATAAAATGAAGATAAAATTTACATTCCTCTCCACCTACCCCTCTATCTACCGGCCTCTTGCACTATTGACGAGTCAGTAGAACTGTAGGAATCATTTTATACTTTGGAGCTGAAATTCAAGTTAGCCTTAACGGTATACGCTAAAATGAAGACTAGGCAAGGCAGCTCGCTGTGATATAGTAACTCGATTTTTTTGTGAGTGATTCACTGAAGAGGATCGGGTACTTGCAGTCTCTCGATTCACCAACTCAGTAGCCTGCGTGAGTGCGTCATCAGGCCGGATAATTGCGCTAGCCTCAGCCTGTGTTGGAGAAGTGCTTGTGCTTCACGCTCTCCACTCTTCTAGCCCCCATTGACTGGACGAGATGCCAGGTACAATATTTCATAGATCTACTGAGGCAGCATCACTGCATAAGGAATATCAAGAGCAAGGAATACAAAATGAGTAACATAAGGATTGCGAGCAATAATGGCATGAGTTATTCTGAACTGTGACATAAAACGTTTTTAGATTAGGTTATTCTCTACGGCAGCCTCCGAATAAAAATGTTTCTTACATCGCTACTGTCGTTACTATAAAAATTCCTCTCCAATCTGAGAGTGCCGAATGGTGCGCTGGGCTTTGTCCGAGGGGACCATCGAATTGGCCTGGAGTGGCCTAAATAGGTGAGCTGGATCTCATGAATTTTGCCTCATTCGAGTTCTACTGTAACTCCCTCCGACTCACTACCCGATTTCGTAACTCGAGTCTCGAGGCTGGGACCCATAGCTTATTATGAGCTGCTGATCAATGAACAGTCAATAGTCCTGTGGTATTAGTGCTGGGCGGTGTGTACTCACACCACTCTTCATACGAAGACCAATCAATACGTGATATGACCACTATACATAATTTGTATACCACTCCGAACAACCGACATATACAAATGATTCTTAGCCAATATACACTATAGCTTTTTCGATGGTGAGCTCAGAGTGTGTAGTAACTGTGTGTAGTGATTGGTTTGTTATGTTGTCCTTTTCCATTTGATTGATACAATAGTTATGTAAGACTCGCGAATCACTCATCCAAAACTAACGACTCTTTTCACCGAATCTGGTGAATCGTGTCATCGTTTCCATTAAATCGTTTACATGAACAAAAAAACACAAAATTGGCAAAACTTTTTCAATACATTTGATCACAAAACAAACACCAGCAAATTGTACAAAACACTCAACAGCATTACACTATCCAACAGTAACACTACACGCTCTCACGCAGCAATAATCACAACAACAGATAATCTACCCTCAAACAGACAAGCAAACGCACTCATACGTCATTTTGCACAGACAAGCCATCTCACTTCTCACCCTGACGACCAACGCACCATTTGACGTAAGAAAGACTTTCCCATAGAGTCAGACTATACACCCTTCTTAGACAGTCAGACAAAACTCATAATGCATAATCTCAAGCACTCATCTGCCTGTGGCCCTGATAACATAAGCAACATCCACCTAAAACACATTGGACCACAAGGTATACACGCACTCACAAACATTGCAAACTACAGCTATTCACACAACACTATACCCGACATCTGGAAGCATAGTAAAATAATCACCATTCCAAAACCGAACAAAGACCCAATGATCCCAACATCGCACCGCCCAATCACACTACTCTGCACCCCCTCTAAAGTCATTGAACGCCTAATACTTAAACTTGTCACACCACATATTCCCCTTGCTGACTCACAACACGGTTTTAGACCACTACACTCCACAAACACTCTTCTGACAAACCTCATACAAAGAATTTTAGATGGCTTCAATTCAGATAGGTCCCACCAAAGAACACTTCTTATAACATTAGGCATTAGTAAAGCTTTTGATGCTATCCCCGCCACAACCTAACAAATGAAATATATAACACAGACATGCACAATAACACCAAAAGATGGCTGGCCAATTATCTGGCAGGTAGGAATGCTTACGTGTCATATAATGGCCAATCATCGCACATCAGAAACATTAAGAACGGAGTACCACAGAGCTCAGTTCTATCCCCCACACTATTTCATCTATACATGCATGACTTACCCACACCAGACACCTCAGAAATACAAATCTCTCCCTACGCAGACGACATAACAATCACATGCACACATCGTAACACAGACAAAGCTGCAGAAATAATCCAGCCATACCTTGATACACTCAACACATGGTTCATCACAAACAGACTCAAAATAGCTCCAACCAAATCTACAGCAACACTTCTCACCAACTGGACAAAAGAACACAAATACATACCTCATTTCTACATCAACAACAATCTAATACCACACACAAACACACCGAAATTTTTTGGTGTAACATACGATACATCCATGTCTTTCAAACAACACATCGCAAACATAAAAAACAAATGCACACCTAGACTTAACGCACTTAAGTCAATCACTGGAACAACATTTGGACAAAACAAAGAAACTAATATAACAATATACAAACAATGCATACGCTCAGTGATGAATTATGCGAGTCCTGCATGGGCTCCTAATCTCAGTGAGACACACCACAACACCCTTCAAATCATACAAAACAAAGCCCTAAAAACAATTACAGGCTGCACAAATACAACATCTACAGACCATTTACACCATGAAACAAAAGCCCTCAAAGTCAAGGACCACCTCGACATGAGAGGCAAAAAAACACTTGCCGCAGCCACCACAAACACATCACACCCGCTACACTACATAGCAGAACAACCACACACACCAAGAAACATTAAAACAACACCCAAAGACCTTTATCACGCACAGATACTCTCTTCTCTTCCTCCACAACCATCAAATACCAGCCTCCGGAAACATATTCACAATCATATCACTCACCGCTCCATTAACACACTGTTGCATGCCAGACACCCTGATATCAACCCTTCTGAATACTCTCTCCCACGAAAGGACAGAGTCCACTTGGCCAGACTGCGGTGCGGTCACCACCCAGCACTTCTAAGCTACCAGAAGAGACTGGATGACCGCGTTGTGAACAGCTGCCCAGGATGTAACACTTCACCCCATACCATACAACACATAATGGAAGACTGCATTATACACAATCATGCACGCAAACAACACAACATACACTCTATATGGCATTCCTTGGGGAGACGGGACTGCTCGGACAGACAGTCTAGGGAACGACAACAACAACAACTGACATATACATAATGCTAGGGTGTTAACAAACTCCAAGTAAACGATTTAATGGAAACGATGACACGATTCACCAGATTCGGTGAAAAGAGTCGTTAGTTTTGAATGAGTGATTCGCGAGTCTTACACTATTGTATCAATTAAATGGAAAAGGACAACATAACAAACCAATCACTACACACAGTTACTACACACTCTGAGCTCACCATCGAAGAAGCTATAGTGTATATTGGGTAAGAATCACTTGTATAATGACATGATGCAGAAACGCCAATCAACAATTACGTTTAATACAGTACGGACAGAGACACCAGAGGCCATGGAGGCGTCATGATACTTAACAGAAATTATCAGACACAAAAGTTCTCATAACGAAGATCATCACGTGGAAATGATTTCCATCCACCAAATGCTTGTATAAAGATTAATTGTAAACTGATATGCGTCACAAAATTATATGTAAACTTCACGAAAACAACAAATTGAACAGAAAAAAAGACATCACAACTCGACCTAGAAAAGAGGTTCTGTCCCAAGAGTCAAGAAGGAACAAGTACATGCACCACTGCTACTAAGCGCCACGAACAAGCTATTCTTGGCACAAATAATGTAGTTAATGAATGGAATAAATGTCCTGCATAGGCAGTGCAATGTAGTTCAGTTCGAAGCTTTAAGATTCGTTTAGATCAGTGGTTCTTAACCCCTGGGTCGCGACCCAAATTTGGGTCGCCAAGCCATTTTATTGGGTCGCTAAGGGTTTGCAGAAAATAATTATTTTCCCACTACAAATATATCATAATTATATACTGTAATAATTAAAATACATGATGCCTAGTTTTAGGATTCTAAGCAGACCATGATTAAATAAAAACTCCAAAGCATAAAGCATAATCATATTACTTATAAAGACAATTCGTATATCTATGTAGGCTTGGGTCGCGATGCTTAATTTGTGCAAAATTTTGGGTCGCTGCCAAAAAAGGTTAAGAACCACTGATTAGATAAATACCTAAGCAAGATGCTGTAAAAACTGTCACTTATTTTATATCATTCACCTTTGTTATCATGTCTGATTGTTATTTACCTGATTCACATTATTAGATATTTGTCAATTTATTATCATTTATTATTAACCTGTTTTTTTTTTCATTTGAATATACCTATGCATTTATTATCTATATTATTATGTTTTTATTTATTGTCATTACTTTTTTCCACATCTGACCTAGTTACGGACCACAAGGTCTCCCGTCGGCATGCTCCGCCTTTGTAATCCTTTGTCATGAAGGCGTCATGATATATTTCAGAAATCATCAGACCATGAAATTCTGTCTCAGGAGGTACTAAAGAAGAACAGCTACAATCAAATCTACTAGACTCCAGAAATTCTTCTTGCTACAAGCAATAACAAAGCTGAGGAAACAAACTGAATTTCTTCTTTATTAAAAATCAACAATTCACCATACAGATTACAAATAACTATGGCGTATACTCCCAACTACTTTACACAATAATAAGGTAAACAGAACTGTATCCATCATGACATACAAATATCTATACCCACCAGTTGCACAATATTCTAATATTTTCAATGTTTTTTTGTAATTGCAAAAATATTCATGCACTTGATGGAACACTTAGGAATTTTGAAAAAAAAAGAACAAGCAAAAACACATTATGCAATAGGCCAATGGTCACTCAAATAACTTCACAACTGAGAGTAAATCAATTAATATTTCATTTGACACTATGCACATGAAAATCCACCAACCAAATTGGTTTATAACAGTGAATCAGTGCTTAATAGCTGACAGTACCATCATACAGGAAAGTTATATCACTTAGGTCACACTGGAACAAGCAAAAATGCAATTACACAATAGGCCAAAGGTCACTCAAATAACTTCACAACTGAGAGTAAATCAATTAAGATTTCAACTGACAGTATGCACGTGATAACCCATCAACCCAACTGGTTTAAACAGTGCATCAGTACTTAATAGCTAAAAGTACCATCATACAGGAAAGTTAGATCACTCGGGTCACTCTGGAAAGGCCTCTCACCAGCATAAATCATCATGCAATACACGAGATCAACTTTTCGTGAGGAAGTGCGAGTCATTACGTGACGTTTGAAATAAGTCCTTCGTGTGAAAGCTGAAAAGGCTTCTCTCCAGTGTGGGTCACCACATGACGTCTAAGTTTACTTGGTTCTGAGAAAGCTGCTCCACACAGGTCACATTTGAAAGGCTTCTCTCCACTGTGGGTCACCACGTGTCGTTTGAGATTAATCTTCTGTGAGAAAGATGCATCACACAGGTCACAGTGGAAAGGCTTCTCTCCTGTGTGGGTCATCATGTGTCTTCTGAAATCATTCTTTTGTGAGAAAGACGCATCACATATGCTACACTGGAAATGCTTCTCTACGGTGTGTGAAACTATGTGTCGTTTAAGATCACCCTTTGCTAAGAAACCTACATCGCACAGATCACACTTGAAAGGCTTCTCTCCAGTGTGAGTCGTCAGGTGTCGTTTGAGATGAGCCTTTCGTGGAAAAGCCGCATCACACAGGCCACACTTAAATGGCTTCTCTCCGGTGTGGGTCATCATGTGTCCTTTAAGATTACTCTTTCCTGAGAAAGCTGCATCACACAGGTCACACTTGAAAGGCTTCTCTCCAGTGTGGGTCATTACGTGATATTTAAGACCAGTCCCTCCTGAAAAAGCTGCATCACACAGGTCACACTTGAAAGGCTTCTCTCCAGTGTGGGTCATTACGTGATATTTGAGAGCACTCTTTCGTGAAAAAGCTGCATCACACAGGTCACACTTGAACGGTTTATCTCCAGTGTGGGTCCTTATGTGATATTTAAGAGCACCCTTTCCTGAGAAAGCTGCATCACACAGGTCACACTTGATGGGCTTCTCTCCTGTGTGGGTCATCATGTGTTGTTTGAGATAATTCTTTCGTGAGAAAGCCGCATCACAAAGGTCACATTGGAAACACTTCTCTCCAGTGTGGGTAACTATGTGTCGTTTGAGGTCACTCTTTGCTATGAAAGCTGCATCGCACTGGTCACACTTCAAGGGCTTCTCTCCAGTGTGGGTCATCATGTGATACTTGAGAGGACTCTTTTGTGTGAAAGTTGCATCACATAGATCACACTGGAAAGGCTTCTCTCCAGTGTGGGTCATCATGTGGTACTTGAGATGACTCTTTCGTGTGAAAGTTGCATCACATAGATCACACTGGAAAGGCTTCTCTCCAGTGTGGGTCCCCGCGTGTCGTTTAAGATTACTCTTTGTCGAGAAAACTGCATCACACAGGTCACATTGAAAAGGTTTCTCTCTAGTGTGGGTCATCGTGTGATATTTAAGATGACTCGTGAGGTAGGTGTGCCGCGGATGACACAAGATTATATTTATATGACGAATATAGGGAATCTTCGGATATCTTTTCCCAGGAGTTGTTGATAGCTACTCTCATCCTGAAAGTAAATACGTAATAAGTATGACAACTAAGTTTTTGAGAGAATGGAATAAGAGTGACACTAAGGAATACAAGTAGAGTGGGGCATTAACCAAAATGAAATCAGGGAAGGGAATAAACATTTCAAAACAAGAAGTTTAAAGGAAGAAGGAAGAAATGGAAGGTTGAACAAATACAAAAGAAAAAAAAATGGAGTTGCGCGGAAAACGAAAACAACAACAACAACTGAATAGTCAAAACCATTCAGGAAATAATAAAGCAAAAGACTGAATAAAAAATGCAGAGATAGAGCCCACAAGAAAAAGAAATTGATGCATGATATAGGATACAACACTACAGCTGGAAACAAGAAATATTTGCAATTTTTTTTTACAGAGGACGACTACACACACACATCAATCAAGGATTTCAAAAATCAATGTTGGAGAGATTCATGAGATTCTTATATTCATTTTTACAATAAATCACTTGTTTTCCGTTTTTCGAAGAACCCCCCCCCACCCTCTCCGTGATAAGTAAATTACTTATAGGTTAGGTTAGATTCACCTCTCACTTTCATCACATACAGAGACAAAGTGCACAGTGGGAGTTGCCCAACAGCAATCTTGTAAATCAACATATTTCATTTTCGAGGTTATGGTGAATGGCACCATTTTTTTTAGCCATTACAATATAAAGATTATTACTTTCTAATATTTTTGGAGCATCACAAAAATATATAAATACATTAACCAAAGTGCAACAAATTAAGATAATAAACAATTCATACCAAAGAAGATTAAAAAGAAAATAATGAGAAAAAATGGATGATTGAACAAATGTAAAAACTATGAAGAAGCAAAGAAACTGGAAAAGGGAGTGAAAAGGTAATCAAAATTGATAGATAAGAAGTCACAAGAGCAGATGAATAAATATTACAAACAGAAAGAATAAGGGGGGAAATTGGAGTATAATGGATACAGTAACACAGATAACTGGACTTATTTCATTTATCTATTTTTTTTTTTCAGAGGTCAACCACCTAGCGGCGAATGGAGATGTGAGCCAGGATGACAAAGGATTACAAAGGCGGAGCATGCCGACAGGAGACCTTTTGGTCCATATCTAGGTCGGATGCGAAAAAATCATAATAATAAAATAATAGATAAAAACTATAATAATGTAAATAACAAGTAAAATACATAAATAAATGCAACAACACATTGCTGCATGTCAGACCTCCCCTGATATCCATCCCTCTGAATCCTCTCTCACACGAAAAGATAGAGTCCACCTGGCCAAATTGCAGTATGGCTACCACCCAGCCCTTCTAAGCTACCAAAAAATACTGGAAGACCACAATGTGGACAACCTCCCAGGATGTAACACTTCACCCCATACTGTTCAACACCTAATGGAAGACTGCATTATGCACAATCACGCTTGCAAACAACACAACATACTCTCTGTAAAGTATTTGTGGGAAAATCCCGTTCCGGCCATGGCATTGTTTAGGGAGATGGAACTGCTCAGACAGGCAATCTAAAGAACGACAACAAGGCCCATGGTGGAGGTGAAAAACCACTTCAAATGAGTTACATGCGATCTGCATGAATATTTGTGCTTTGCAGTAATTTTACTCGTAAATCAAAATAATACTTAAATTTCTAGGAGACTAGTGCAGTGAAAATTAACAGGGGAATAATAAGGCACAGGAGTGGATCAATAAATATTACATGGAGAAAGAAGCCACAAGAAAGAAATTAAAATCAGCATGATGAAAGATACAATAGCAGAGAACACTGGAAATAATAAACATTGGTAACATTCTTGCAGGTGTCTCCACCCACTCAATAATCAAGGATGTCAGAAATCAATGATTCTTGCGAATTCCATATTGATTTCCATTTATCAGGAAACATCTAAGCAACACAACCCCGTTGCAGAGCCACATAATTGGCGAGTAAACGAGTGAATTTTGGCACAAGTAGCACCACGCACCCATCAGTGAAATTATAAGATATTTGTCATTTATCTAATGAGTGAGAAAACAAAAACAAAAAACGACAGAACCTTACTAATGCTAGGTTCGGTTAAACTACCCCCACCCCTCCCATCCTTCTGTCCTATCGACTACAAAAAACAAGGGGCATGGTAGGTGTGGTTTGTCGAGTTATGATTATTTACAATCTGTTCATGCCCATGGCAAATTTACTAGTAAATCACGAATACAACATAAAGCATTTTTTTAGGTTAGGTTATGGTGAATGACTGCTCCTGGAACCTTCCGAAACAAATTACGAATATTTTGTGAAGCTTTGGTTCTTTTAGTGACATTTCACTGCATGCATTTGAAGTATTCCACTCCCAAATAATGTATGATACTCCTGCAACCTGCATCCATTGCAATGAAAAGAAGCTATCAAGAAACGTATTCACTAATTTGTGGCTTTGTACCATGCAATGGATGAGCGTTTTGACAAGACTTCATCCTGCCTACCAAATTGGAAGTTCCCATATTCGATCAGGACTATCATGAAACCAGGCAACATCAAGGGATGAACAGACAAGGAAAATAACCTCCACGACACAATACATGCACACGCTTGACGAGCGCCCTTAATAACATTTGTTACCTGCGTGTTTGTTGTGCTTCTAAATTCTATGCCACTTCTGGATATCACAGATGTCCTAGGAATCTCATAGATTCTTTTAGATATATACAAAATAACTGCTCATACTATAAAGCATCTATTTATATTCGATTCATACCAAGTGGACTTGTAGAATACGAAGTGGCGACCCGAAGATGAATGTAAACATTTGTCGACCGGCGTCGTCAGAATGCAATGCATTAAGTATCTTTTCCATCCAACTCCTTTTTAGACATTATAAAAAAAAATGTTCCAGTCGATTTCACCATCGTGATGTTCATATTTCTATTAGAATGAGAGTTTATAAGAGTGGATTTCCGAGCGGATAAGTGACAGACTACCATGCGATTGTTCAAATTGGGTTAAAAGCTTGAAATATGATAGAATGTTAGGCTACCCTTATGAAGAGTTTCAGATATGGGGTCATCTCGAAATCTGCCCATTAAGAAACTGGCGGTCATTTTCCAATATGGCCCCCAGTAAAGAATATAAATTTGATCAATCTGGACTTTACTTAATCATTACATGATTCAAGCGGTTTAATGCTTCTACGCTTATCAACTGGTTATTATAGTAATGAAATATATCTAACAGTGTTGCTCATTAATAAGTTTATGTTAAATACAAAAATATAACATGTTATGGGATGTTTGTGGTGATTTTAAAATTATCGCCTTACTTGGATTACAGGGTGTATACACCAAGTATTCATGTTTTCTTTGCCTATGGGACATTTGGGTTGATAATGAACAGTACAAGAAAGTGGAGTGGTCTCCTCGAGGTGACCTGCAGCCAGGAAAACTCAATGTTATTAGACAGCCTCTTGTAGACCCTACCAATGTGTTGCTATCCCCACTTTATTTAAGTTAAGGGTGGTATATTTACTGGTCCGCAGAAAAAGAAAATGTATAGGTGTACTTCAATATTCTCTGACATCACATCGAATCTCTTTAGCTTTGTCGCAATTACTTATGCCTTTTTTCTTCTCTCTCTCTTGCAGTGTGTATGTATGTGGGGGGGATTGTTGTGTATACCTTTGGGTAGACAACTCTTCAGGGGGAATAGTTCGCTTTTGTGTTCTTTTAATCTTATTCTCGCTCTTCGCCCTGTTAGGAATCCACACAAAAGTCTAGTTAGTTCTTCTGGAAACCGTAGTCGGATTATTTTGAGCTTCAGTCCATCATGCCACACCTTATCGAACGATTTGCTAACATTTCGAAGTACTAATATACATTAGTGACGTGATGACATTGCGTTTGCTATCCGTTCTTAAGTTCTTGCAATGGCGGTAATCGTTCCAAGTAGTCGAACCCATATATATATATATATATATATATATATATATATATATACATATATATATATATTGGACAGAAGGACGACAGAATGAGTGGAAGGGTGGTGAGATAAACACCGAGTAATGTTGGAGTGTAAATTTACTGACGTTTCGTCCTTAACAGGACTTCTTCAGAGTATGAGTACATAAGCATAAAATCAACATATATATACACGCGTTCATGTCCGCGTTCCTGCTAACCCACGCCAATCGAGTCCGCTTGTTTCCTCATCTCCCGGCGGATGAGTCGTCCGGACATTTGAGACAGTTTGATGAATCCGTCCCTGTGATTAAGGCAAGGCTGAGATGCTATATATGCTGCCTCAACTAGTTTCCTCTTTTTCTTTTCTAACCCCTGTTGTAAAATCTCTACCCCGCTCCAGTTGGGAAGGTGTCCAAGTTGGTCCACATGAACCACCAATGCGCTGGAAGTGCGATGGGCTTTTAGGTCGTTCTTGTGTGTTCGTATGTTCGCTTGCCTAGACCTCTCCCAGTTTCTCCAAAGTAGCTCAGTTCACAGCTGCTACATGGTATTTTGTATACCACGCTATTAGTGATGTTGTCTTTTCTCTCCTTACCTCTCACTATTTCGCCAATTTTCATGCTGGATGAGCTGGCAATCTTCAATCCTGTGTTGCGTAGTAGGTGTTCTAATTCTTCCGTGTGTTTGGAACTGGGAACCACAATGAAGTCACCTTCCTTATCTTCCTTAACCTCATCCTTTTTATCCAATGTTCTGAGTGCTATTTTTCTCAAGCTGTGTAACATTCCTTCCGGGTACCTGAGATCTGTGAAGACTTTAAAAATATATTTGACCTCTCTATCAATATGCTCCTCACTGCATACCCGGAATGCCATAAGAAAAAATCCAATTATTACTCCTCTCTTGGTTCTCTCGCTGTGTGCCGAGAAGTAATGAATAAGGTCATTTTTGTTAGTTGTCTTTCTGTGGACCGAAAAACTCACCGTGCCATTGTCCTTTCTCTAGATTAGTACGTCTACCTTTCTTGGACGTATATTAATTAAAAACAATAGATTAGAAATAACGATAATAACCACAATAACCCAACTAAAATGAATTCCCAGAAAAAAAACTCACCATTGAGGTAGCTTCAACGTACATTACCCTAACAGGCTTGCTTAAAGATAGTGTTACACGCAGAAAAATCCTTTAACAACTACAGTTTATAGAGAGTGGACAAAAACAAGTCATGAAGGCGTCGTGATATATTTCAGAAATGATCAGACCATGAAGAACAAGCACAATCAAAAATACTACAGAAAATCTTCCTGGTACAAGCAATAACAAAGTTCAGCAAACAAATTAGATTTCTTCTTCGTCAACAATGAACAATTCATCATATATCTTATATCACTCTTGGAGAGACTTTATTGAAGTGTGGGAGTTGTGTCTCATAGGATAAATCAAACACTACTGAATATATTACCGAAGATATATTTACGGTAATACAAATTACAAATAACTATGGCATACACTCCAAACGACTTTACACAATGCTAGGGTAAACAGAACTCCGTCATGACATACAGATATCTATATCCATCAGTTGCACAATTTTCTAATATCTTCGGCGTTTTTCGTAAGTGCAAAAACATTCGTGCACTTAATGGAACACTCAAATAACTTCACAACTGTGAGTAAACCAGTTAAGATTTACAACTGGCAGTATGCATGTAATAACCCATCAACCAAACTGAACTGCTTGATAACAGTGGGTGAGTACTTGATAGCTGAATGTAGAATCATACAGGAAAATCATATCACTCAGGTCACACTGGAAAGGCCTCTCGCCAGCGTAGGCCATCATGCAATACACGAGATCATCTTTCCGTGAGGAAATGTGAGTCATTACGTGACGTTTGAAATAAGTCCTCCGTGTGAAATCTGAATAGGCTTCTTTCCTGTATGGGTCGCCACATGACATCTAAATTTACTTGTTTCTGAGAGAGCTGCACCACACAGGTCACACTTGAAAGGCTTCTCTCACACTGTGGGTCACCACGTGTCGTTTGAGACTACCCTTTTGTGAGAAAGCTGCATCGCAGAGGTCACACTTGAAAGGCTTCTCTCCAGTATGGGTCGCCACGTGTTGTTTAAGAGTATGTTTTCGTGAAAAACCAGCATCACACAGGTCACACTTGAAAGGCTTCTCTCCAGTGTGGGTCAACACGTGTTGTTTAAGAATGTGTTTTCGTGAAAAAACAGCATCACACAGGTCACAATTGAAAGGCTTCTCTCCAGTGTGGGTCAACGCGTGTTGTTTGAGATGATTCTTTAGTGAGAAAGCTGCATCACACAGGTCACACTTGAAAGGCTTCTTTCCAGTGTGGGTCACCATGTGATATTTGAGAGAACTCTTCCATGAAAAAGCTGCATCACACAGGTCACACTTGAAAGGTTTCTCTCCAGTATGGGTCGCCACGTGTTGTTTAAGAATATGCTTTCGTGTAAAAGCTGCATCACACAGGTCACACTTGAAAGGTTTCTCTCCAATGTGGGTCACCACGTGTTGTTTAAGATGATTCTTTAGTGAGAAAGCTGCATCACACAGGTCACACTGGAAAGGCTTCTCTCCAGTGTGGGTCACCACGTGTTGTTTGAGATGATTCTTTAGTGAAAAAGCTGCATCACACAGGTCACATTTGAAAGGCTTCTCTCCAGTGTGGGTCACCATGTGTTGTTTGAGACGACTCTTTTGTGAGAAAGCTGCATCACACAGGTCACACTGGAAAGGCTTCTCTCCAGTGTGGGTCATCACGTGTCGTTTGAGACCATCTTTTCGTGGAAAAGCCGCATCACACAGGTCACACTTAAAAGGCTTCTCTCCGGTATGGGTCATCATGTGTCCTTTGAGATGACTTTTTCCTGAGAAAGCTGCATCACATAGGTCACACTTGAAAGGCTTCTTTCCAGTGTGGGTGACCATGTGATATTTGAGAGCAGTCCCTCCTGAAAAAGCTGCATCACACAGGTCACACTTGAAAGGCTTCTCTCCAGTGTGGGTCATTACGTGATATTTGAGAGAACTCTTTACTGAGAAAGCTGTATTGCACAGGTCGCACTTGAATGGCTTATCTCCAGTGTGGGTCCTTATGTGATATTTAAGAGCACCCTTTCCTGAGAAAGCTGCATCACACAGGTCACACTTGACGGGCTTCTCTCCTGTGTGGGTCAACATGTGTCGTTTGAGATCATTCTTTCGTGAGAAAGTTGCATCACACAGGTTACATTGGAAAGACTTCTCTCCAGTGTGGGTCCACATGTGTCGTTTGAGATCACTCTTTGTTACAAAAGCTGCATCACACTGGTCACACTTGAAGGGCTTCTCTCCAGTGTGGGTCACCATGTGATACCTGAG
The DNA here is from genome assembly GCF_046742065.1 of Oratosquilla oratoria. Classification (NCBI taxonomy): domain Eukaryota; kingdom Metazoa; phylum Arthropoda; class Malacostraca; order Stomatopoda; family Squillidae; genus Oratosquilla; species Oratosquilla oratoria. The sequence goes on from NC_134788.1 coordinate 59,719,932, forward strand.
GTGACTCTTTTGTGTGAAAGTTGCATCACATAGATCACACTGGAAAGGCTTCTCTCCAGTGTGGGTCACCACGTGTCGTTTAAGTTTACTCTTTGTCGAGAAAACTGCATCACACAGGTCACATTGAAAAGGTTTCTCTCTAGTGTGGGTCATCGTGTGTTATTTAAGATGACTCATAAGATAGTTGTGCCACGGATGACACAAGATTATATTCATATGATGAAAATAGGGAATCTTCGGATATCTTTTCCCAGGAATTGTTGATAGCTACTCTCACCCTGAAAGTAAATATGTAATAAGTATGACAACTAGGTTTTTGAGAGAGTGCAATAGGAGGGACACCAAGGAGTATAAGTAGAGTGGGGCATTAACCAAAATAAAATCAGGGAAAGGAATAAACATTTCGTAACAAGAAGTTTAAAGGAAGAAGAAATGGAAGGTTGAACAAATCCTAAAAAGAATATGGAGTAGTCAAAATTATTCAGGAAATGATAAAGCGAAAGACTGAACAAATAATGCAAAGAGATAGAGCCCACAAGAAAAAGAAATCAATGTATGATACAGGATACAACACAGCTGGAAACAAGAAATAATTGCAAAATCTTTTGCAGAGGACCACTACACACACAGACATCAATCAAGGATTTCAAAAATCAACGTTGGAGAGATTCATAAGATTCTGATATTCATTTTTACAATAAATCACTTGCTTTCCGTTTTTCGAAGAACCTCCTCACCCTCTGCGTGATAAGTAAATTACTTATAGGTTAGGTTAGATTCACCCCTCACTTTCATCAAATACAAGGTGCACAGTGGGAGTAGACCCATAGCAATCTTGTAAATCAACATAATATTTCATCGTCAAGGTTATGGTGGATGGCACTACTATTTTAAACATTATGACATAAAGATTATTACTTGCTAGTCTTTTTGGAGTATCACGAAAATATACATATACATTAACCAAAGTGCAACAAATTAAGATAACAAACAGTTCACACCCAAGAAGATTAAAAAGAAATGAGAACAAATGTAAAAACTATGAAGAACTAATGAAACTGAAAAAGGGAGTGAAAAAGTAATGAAAATTGATAAATAATAAGTCACAAGAGCTGATGAATAAATATTACAAACAGAAAGAATAAGGGGGGAAATTGGAGTATGATGGACACAATAACACAGATAAGTGGACTTATTTTAGATTATTTTTTCAGAGGTCAACCACCCGATAATCGAAGATGCCAGGAACCAATATGTGATTCTTGTGAATCCTTAATTGGTTTCCATTTGTTAGGGAACACCTCCGATCCCGCCCCTACACACACACACACACACCAATCACAGATGTCATAAATCAACATTTGAGAAATTTACGATAATCTATTACTGTATTGGTTTCTACAGCAAATCACTTGTTTTCCATTTTTGGGGGAAACAGGTAGAATTTCACACTAATACCACCAGAATTCTATAAATAAAAATATAAAATATTGGTTTATGACATCTTTGAGTGAAAAGTAAATGATTTCTAATCAATATATCCTAACCTGTCCCTACCTACAACTACGTTGGGAGGTCCTGGAGCTGCAGCGTCTATGTTGTGGGACGACCCCCCCAACCTCAAGAGTTGGGGGCCAAACAGCGGCAACCAGCCCTGGCCACTGGCTCTACGCAGGTGGCACTGATCCCCAAGAGGAGCTGCGACTGCCTTGGGGAGTACCACAATAATTTTTCCCAACATGCACTGTTACCTTTTTTCTGCACTGAGGGGTGATTTTCCTGCGATCACCCCTCTTCTTCTACTTTTAGCCGGAGATGTAGAGAGCAATCCTGGGCCCACCACAAAATACACATGCCCGACATGCTCTAAACCCATTACCTCGAGCAGACAGACAAAGGGCTCAATTTAGCGCAATATGTGCAAAAACTGGGCCCACCTCACTTGTACAACACTTGCTGACACAAACCAATACACAAACACTTGGACATGTTCTACCTGCCCTACAGTAACCCCACTCCCACCTCCCCAACCACAGCCAGCACCCTTACCCACTCCCAATTTCCCTTCGCCCTTATCCCTAATCAGTAACCCCCTTTCTTTGTTCCCAATCTCTCCTTTCCCCCCTCTAACCCAGATCCTATACCTTCCCCATTAACACCCCAACCTCAACCCCAAACGGCAACATACAACACATTCAGAACACACAACATCAACATATTACAACACAACATTGACGGTATTAACACGAAAAAACATGAACTTGAACACTTTCTTAAACAACACAACATACACATTGCAATCATACAAGAAACAAAACTAAGACACTCACACAAAACACCATCATTTCATAATTACACCACCGTCAGACAAGACCGGACCGATGGCAATGGCGGTGGACTCATCACCCTGATCCACCACTCCATCTGTTTTGTGGACACAAGCACCACAACCAAAATTCTCCTCCCTACCACAGATAACACTACAGAAATCCAATCCATTCGAATCCGCACAGGCAACATATCAACACTGATAATAGTTAACATGTACATTCCCCCCCAATCATCCCCCACAGTTCCAAACACCTTCAGGCCTCAATTTAGCCAACTAGCCTCAATCCCCAATGTGATCATGGGTGGTGACTTCAACGCCAAGTCGTCGGCCTGGTATGTCGACAACCCTGACACAGACAGAGGGCTTGATATACAGACTCAGTTTGACTCATTGAGTACCATGAACAACACACACAATCATACACATACTCGTATCCCACATCAAGCCCTCTACTCTCCCTCCTCTCCTGATATCACCTTTTGCTCCCCCTGCCTAACCCCAACAACATCATGCAGAGTGGTCGGAACCCTTGGTTCTGACCACCTTCCAATCATTATCACCACCAAAATAAGATGCACCCCAGTTGGCCACAGACACACATACACCAATTACAAGAGAGCTAACTGGGAAGCTTTTACTGAAGAGACAGAACAACATTTTGAAACACTTAACAGTACACCAATCACAAACATAAACAATGCCGTGCACACTTTTAATACAATCATACAAAATGCAGACAAGAGATACATCCCTAGAGGCAACAGAAAATCACACAACCCCAACTTCACACCAGAAATCCAAGGCTTCATCAGACAATGAGATATACTTAAACACAATACCCTCACACCTATCCCTCAAAACATAGCAGACCAAATAAAAACACTAAACACTGTGATTGCCAATAAAATATACAAACAAAAAACACAAAATTGGCAAAACTTTATCAATACACTTGATCACAAAACAAACACCAGCAAATTGTACAAAACACTCAACAGCATTACACTATCCAACAGTAACACAACACGCTCTCACGCAGCAATAATCACAACAACAGACAATCTACCCTCAAACAGACAACAAGCAAACACACTCATAAATCATTTTGCACAGACAAGCCATCTCACTTCTCACCCTGACGACCGACCCACTATTCGATGTAAGAAAGACTTCCCACAGACTCAGACTATACACCCTTCATAGACAGTCAGACAAAACACATAATACATAATCTCATGCACTCATCTGCCTGTGGCCCTGATAACATAAGTAACATCCACCTAAAACACATTGGACCACAAGGTATACAGGCACTCACAAACAGTGCATACTACAGCTATTCACACAACACTATACCCGACATCTGGAAGCATGGTAAATTAGTCACCATTCCAAAACCGAACAAAGACCCAATGATCCCAACATCGCACTGCCCAATCACACTTCTCTGCACCCCCTCTTAAGTCATTGAACGCCTAATACTTAAACTTGTCACACCACATATTCCCCTTGCTGACTCACAACATGGTTTTAGGCCACTACATTCCACAAACACTCTTCTGATAAACCTCACACAAAGAATTTTAGATGGCATCAATTCAGATAGGCCCCACCACAGAACACTTCTTATAACATTAGACATTAGTAAAGCTTTTGATGCTATCCCCCACCACAACCTAACAAATAAAATATATAACACAGACATGCACAATAACACCAAAAGATGGCTGGCCAATTATCTGGCAGGTAGGAATGCTTATGTGTCATATAATGGCCAATCATCGCACATCAGAAACATTAAGAATGGAGTACCACAGGGTTCTGTTCCATCCCCTACGCTCTTTAATCTATACATGCATGACATACCCACACCAGACACCTCAGAAATACAAATCTCTTCCTATGCATACGACATAACAATCACATGCACACATTGTAACACAGTCAAAGCTGCAGAAATAATCCAACCATACCTTGATACACTCAACACATGGTTCATCACAAACAGACTCAAAATAGCTCCAACCAAATCTACAGCAACAATTCTCACCAACTGGACAAAAGAACACAAATACATACCTCATCTCTACAACAACAACACTAATACCACACACAAACACACCGAAAATTCTTGGTGTAACATACGATACATCCATGTCTTTCAAACAACACATCACAAACATAAAAAAAAATAAAAAATAAAATAAACACCTAGACTTAACGCACTTAAGTCTATCACTGGAACAACATTTGGTCAAAACAAAGAAAGTAATACAACAATATACAAACAATGCATACGCTCAGTGATGAATAATGCGAGTCCTGCATGGGCTCCTAATCTCAGTAAGACACACCACAACACCCATCAAATCATACAAAACAAAGCCCTAAAAACAATTACAGGCTGCACAAATACAACACCTACAGACCATTTACACCATGAAACAAAAGTCCTTAAAGTCAAGGACCACCTCGACACGGGAGGCACACAAACACTTGCCGCAGCCACCACAAACACATCACACCTGCTGCACTACATAGCAGAACACTCACAGACACCAAGAAACATTAAAACGACACCCAAAGACCTGTATCACACACAGATGCTCTCTTCTCCTCCTCCACAATAACCAAATACCAGGCTCTGGAAACATATTCATAATTATATCACTCACCGCTCCGTTAACACACTAAAAGAAAACACACTACTGCATGCCAGACCCCCTGATATCCACCTTTCTGAATCCTCTCTCCCACGAAAGGACAGAGTCTACCTGGCCAGACTGCAGTCCGGCCACCACACAGCACTTCTAAGCTACCAGAAGAGGCTGGATGACCGTATTGTGATGTGGTGCCGTCGATTGATTTAGGATGTGTTTAACCAAGAGCACCTCCAATGGGAGTGATCAGAGATACCCACATAAGAACGATTTGGGAAATAAAAAAAATCAAGGTATACGCTGCCACCACCCAATCGTCTATATGGATATATCTGACCATAAATGGAAACTGCTCCTTGTTATTCACGTCTGACTCCGTCCCCTTTCCTCAGGTCGTTCGGGGTTGGTCCTGGGTAGCGAAAAGGCCTATGCCCAAGTGGGGGTAGTAAAAGAATATAAGCCACCAATAATGTGGGGCCACCAATAATGTGGGGGTAGTAAAAGAAAATAAGCGAAGGTCTGCTATGTGTTAATTATTACACTGAAGCAAAAATATAGTAAGGAAATACAAAAGTATATTGTGGTTTTCTCCAACTAATCTATTGATCCTTACAATATGAAAAATATATGGGTATGCGAGACATTTAATAACACAGTTTTTTCTTTCTTATGGGCATCATAAATAAGGTCACAGGCACGTGGAAAAACGTAGTTATTTACGCTCCAACCTTCCGGTCACTGTATAAGTCTACTTACAATATTGTGTCTACCTTCAAGCACTGTGTCTACCTTCAACCCCGTATTCTTATTAGAGAACGATCACAGACCGAATTGTACTCTAAGGATTACACTCTCATAGCTAATGTATATACGCAAAGTGTTTGTGAAGTACACTCCCTTAAACCCCTTTTTCCATATCTGTTATCGGAATCATTTTTGGCATCAGATTCAAAACTTAATAATAATGATAACTATCTACCTACTATATCTGCACTATATCATTTAACTCACATATTGACATTTGTTTTCATTAATCTTACAGAACGTGTTCATACCTGTTATCGGAATCATTTTTGGCATCAGATTAAAATTTTAGCTGCGCACAAAGAGAACGAGACGGCTATGTGTTCGTATCTATGGGTAAACTACTAACCTCCCTGTTGTATTATTTCGTAAAACTTCATTTCGCTTCTCAACAGAGCCCCTAGCTGCTACAATCTCTCCCTAAACTATTTCTCTAGTGGAATCCTGAACTGAAAGTTGGGAATTTTTCCTATTACTCTTAAAATTAATGGCCTTAGCTTACGCCTCTGTCCGAACGTTTAGTGACGTCACGGGTGGGCGGAGCTACGGTGCCCGCGCTATGTTCGAGAACATTCTAATGTCGCGTCGAAACTCAGTTTAACCAAAATCAGCTGAAATATATTTGTAGCTATCTCCTATTGTATGTTCTTCTTCAATGATTATAGTAAGGCTCTTTGCCAACACATCTTGATAGGCAGACATAGAATAGAATAAATTCATGGTCTATTAAGGCTCTATTTTCTACTTTGCTTCTTGGTTGAGTAAAACCGTTACGACGTCCATAATACCCAGTCTCTCAAATCAACACTCAAATAAATGAATAGATAGATAAAACGAAATTCCAAAAATAATATCCCTTCAAAATTCCTGTCCTTACATGGCTCTACGCCCCTCTGAAAGAAAAATTCCGCAACATCACGTGAAGGATTCTATTTGGTGTGGTCCAAATCCCTCTGCAAAAGAAAAAAAATCCATCCTGCAAAAGAGAGCGATTATCCTTTTGATAGCTTGACGAGGCACTCTCCCCTCAGCACACTCGTAGGTGTACGAATCTCAGGTGACCCGGGGGTACACCAATTTACTGTGGATGTCTCCGTGGACTTTTCCATCAGTCTTCGTATTGGCTGGATTCCCCAATTGACCTCTTACATACTACTTGACTGGACATGCATAGCCGCTACGACCGAGCTAAGCCACGACTCTCTCTTGTGGATTCGCCCCATGGGTGGCACACTACTTCCCCTTCTGTGGGCTCACCTCTGGGCAATCGGCGATTGTCCACCAGGTCCTGAAGTCCTACACCCCTGTCAAGCGGGCAATTGTGAATTGAGTTGGGTTCATGATCCCAACTCGAGCTAAAGAATTTCCCCATTTTCCAATACTACTCCGAATGAAAGTGCTCGCTAACCATCGTTTGTAGTCCCTCTCCTAGGCTAATATTGACTTCTTTATCCTCCCCCCTAAGTTGACATTTAGTTCCTTCACCTGGCTGTTGCTGAAATTTCCTTTTACAACATATGAAATATATGCATCCTTAATCCTAGGACATCTCAACCTTACACATGTATAAAAGTATAGGTGGGTTACATTTAAGCTTTATGGTCCAATATATAGGAACATTGAGGGCATCTTTGCATTAATTTGCACGAGCATTCGTTTTTCTTTGGACATTACTGGCACGATATGATCCCTACATTTCCTATTGCAGTTAACTACTGTCATCTTAGCACCTTAAATCACTAGATATGGGACCAACTGGTTGGGTTGCTCCAGTTGATTTCTTCAGCATTCCTCGATGAGCCGTCTTGGTGCACGACGCATCCTTGGTGGTAGTATTTCCACTTCCGGGTCTGGGTGGAACTCTTTTGCAACAGGCTCCACCAACCACTCTTCGGAACCAAAGTAAGGTTTCACTTGAGCAGCAGCTCTCCTTGTCTCCTTTCCTGTGAAGGGATTTCTTAGTCCATATACACTATGTCCTGCTACCACCTCTACCACTGTATAGGGTCCTTCCCACTTGGGATTCAGCTTGCGGCAGGTACCCGGCATCGTAGTTTCTTTCCGGATCCATACTAAAGCTCCCACTTCCACTTTTTGCTCGCCTCTCCTGCGGTTAGCCACATTCTGGTACTCCGTTGTCATCTTGTGGTGGGTCTCTCGGATGATTCGATGAGCGATCTCTGCTTCATCTTCCGTTCCATCCACACCGGGGAGTCTGTGTCCGGCTAATCTGGGTGGATGTCTTCCGAAGAAGGCGAAGTAGGGAGTATGTCCAGTGGAGGTGTGTGTGGCTCCATTCATCTTCCTCTGACAGGCCTGCAGTAGACCCGGCCATTGGTTCGGGTGGCCCTGGCAGAGCGTTGCCAGGATGCTCTTCAATGTTCGATGCATCCGCTCCACCATTCCATTCGCTTGGGGATGGTATGGGGTAGTGTAGAGCAGGGTGATTTGCTGTTCTCCACACAACTTCTTGTAAGCCGTGTTGGTGAATTCTGCTCCATTATCTGTTATGATGCTCTCTGGGGTGCCGTAATCTGCGAAGAACTGGGTTAGGGAGTGTAGTATGTGTTGGTGGTGTTTTGTTCTCAATGGGAAAAACCTAACGAACCTACTGTAGTGATCGATTATGGTCAAAATATACCTATATCCCTGCGACCCGGATACCATATCCGTTAGGTCTATGCCTATTCTCTCCATTGCCTTTGTAGCAGGGGGAACCTCTTTGTATTGCTGTGACAACCCTTGTGTACCCTTGAACCTCTGACAAGTAATGCATTTCTTTACAAAATTACATACATCTACCTTTAAATTTGGCCAATAGAACAGCTCCTCGGCTTGTTTAATTGTTTTCTTTTGCCCTAAATGACCTGTTAACTCATGTGCATGTTTTATTGCTTCCTGAATCAAATTGTGAGGGATTATGAGTGCGTAGTGAACGCTTCCATCTGATTTCTCTCTAGCATAATATAAGATGTCGTCTATCAATGCAAACTGATCTAGGGTCGTCTTCCTTAAGCGTCTACTTGGTAATGTGCCTCCTTCTAAGTAGTTGGCTAACTCTAACCATGTGGAACTCTCTCTCTGTTTATCCTTGAAAGTGAGTCTATCGTATCCCAGCCAAGTGGCTTCTGGTACTCTCGTGATCATTCTAACTGGCCTTGACAGTTGGTCGGCTACAACGTTTTCTTTCCCTTTTACATACTGGATCTCATACTGGTATTCTCTCATCTCTAGGATCCACCTATTCATGCGTGGAGACTTGGTCTTTCTTTTGAATACACTGGTTAGGGGCTGGTGATCTGTTATAATGGTGAACTTCGTCCCCCATAAGTGATGGTGAAAGTTTCTGCAAGCTAGCACTATTGCAAGTGCCTCCTTATCTGTAATTGCGTACCGCGTTTCGCATGGGTTTAACTTCTTTGAGAAATATCCTATGGGTTTAATGCCTCCTTCTGGCTGCACTTGGCTCAGTACTGCCCCCACGTGTGTGTTGCTGGCATCAGTAGTTAGTAGGAATGATTGGTCATTCCGTACTTTCGCTAGTATGGGTGCACTGGTTAGCTTCTCCTTCAGGTGCTCAAATGCCTCCTGGCGATTGCTGTTCCATACATATTCAGAATCTGACTTTGTAAGATTAGTGAGTGGTACCGCGATTTTTGCGAAATCTGGTATGTACTTCCTATAAAATCCACACATCCCTAGGAATCTCCTCACTTCCTTTACATTCTTTGGTGCTTTCATCATTAGTATGGCATCCACGTTTTTCGGTAATGGCTTACTACCTTTTGCTGATACTACATGTCCTAGAAATGTAACCTGTTTTAGTCCGAAGAGACATTTGCTTAAATTTAATTTGACTCCATTTTGTTCCAGTACTGAGAATAATTCACCTAGTCGTTTCACTAGTTCTGTGAAGGTGGGTGCCCATAGAATAAGGTCATCCAGATAATTCCTGACCCAACCTTTCCGTAACAGGGGCTTCAATACCTCAGTCATGCGCCTCGAAAATATAGCAGGAGCACAATTCAGTCCGAAAGGCAATCTTCTAAATCTATATAATGATACACCATCACTGAAGGTAGTGAGGTCTCTGCTTTCCTTGTCTAACATGACTTGGAAGTACGCATCCTTCATATCTAATGTTACATAATATTCATGACCACTGGCTTGTTCTACTAATTCATCTAGTCTTGGCAAAGGGTAGACATCTGCTGTCAGTTTTTCATTCACACGCCTATAGTCCAGGCACATCCTTTTGCTGCCATCGGGTTTGTTCACCAGGACTATTGGAGATAACCAGGCTGCCGTTGATTTCTCAATAATCCCCTTTTCCTCCATATCCGTTAGCATATCTGAGATAATTGTCTTTGCCTGTTCAGGATAACGGTATATAGGAGCTCTACTGGGCTGAGGGTTATTTACCTGTATATGAGCGGGTGGACCTTCAATTAACCCCAGATCATCGCTTCCCAGTATAAATAGCCGTTCGTGCTCTAGGATCAGTTCGTTCAGCTCTCTCTGCTCCCTGTTAGTAAGATGGTCCCAGTTTTGTTCCCTTATTTTCTCTTCCAACTTCTCTACCCTAGTACCTTCTAACTTTGCTGACTCATAATTAGGTAGTAGATCATTGTGTATTTCCCTGGTCACATTAATTCTAAGAGGGGGTATGTTCCTAGTCAGCTCATATGAACCTATTATAGTCCCTTTCTGGTACTTCAGCCTTTTCTTAGAATTGTTAACCAGTGGTACGTATATTGAACTCCCTTCGCTAACATCTACTAAATATGGGTGACCGTTATGGCTGTAACTTGCTTGGGGATACACTATAAGACATGTGCCCGGTTTTTCTCTCACTGGGACTGTTATAAATCTAGTCTGATATGGCTCTAAGAATACTGGAGCCTCCAAACCTACTTGTAAGTGATGCTTCGGATTTCCATTTAGCGTAATGGGGCTCTCTCGTACCTGTCGGACCTCCCCCCGTTGACTCTTGACGGTGTTAAATGGGTACGATACCCTACCCCAGCATAGAGTTCTCTTCCTGGCGTTCCAATGATAATCTGCTTGATTCAAGATGTCACATCCCAATAGTATGTCAGTAGCTAGGTATGAGTCTGGTACTATAGGAATCCATTGTGTAACTACCTTTGTATTACCCACATTAACCTTTGTTTTTATCATTCCAATTATCCTAAGCGGGTTCCCTGTGACCCCTTGTAATCTTGGAGGATTCCTCCGCAAGTTGAGTTCTCCTTCAATCATCTTAGATGCTTTCTCCGACACCAATGTGTGATCACTCCCTGTGTCTACTAATGCCCTTAGTTGCTGGCCCCCTACTTCTGTAGTGATCACCGGGGTTGATTTTCTGTTATCCAGTCATTTTGAACCTTTGGAGTTTGAGCGGTATTGGCTCTTCATCGAGGCTGGGCAATTCGGGTCTCCCCTCCTGCAACTTAGCTTTCCACAATCAAAACAATGGCCAGGGGGTGGTTTCCTCCAACAGTCTTTTAACCAATGGGAGGCTGTTTGACAGTACTGACAGTATCTGAGACGGTCGCTACCTTCTTGTGCATTCCTCCCCTTCTCCTGCTCTAACTGAACCTCTAGTTTGCGGATCCTATACATGAGTTCATCGACATCGACATCACCTCGGGTACAGCTGTTTTTCCTCTCCTTGGCATGTAACACGTTCACCGGCGAGTCCCTTTGAATCATCAAGAACTGCCTCTCGTTCTCTAATCTATTTAGGAAGTGATTAAGTGGGTACCCATCATTTAAGAACCCCTCAATCCTTTCCTTTGATCCTGTGGGTAACCCATTCCACAGCTTCCTTTTGATGGTCTGGTCCCGGTTTGGTAAGCTTTCACTTGGGATTCTCGTCTCGAGTACTGCATGATGGTACTTAAACTTATGTATGAATGTTTCTGGTGACTCTATCCAGTCATATCTCATGTTCTCTAAGTCCTGCCATGCTCGATCTAGGTTAACTTCGATGCCGAATTCCTTCTGTAGCCCCGTCTTAAAAGACTCCCATGAGTGGATGGTTCCCCTCTTTTGATTGTTGTATATGACTACGGCTAATTCCGGGCTGGCCCTACTCTTTGCAATCAGGATTCTTTCCTGGTCATCGTCGCTACATCGCTCCACCAACTCAATGAACAATTGGAACTTGGCTATGGCATCAAGTCCCCGTAACTCTTCCAACTTTAGTATGGGAATGCCGTTTGGGTCTGCGAGTATCCTTGGTTTTTCCTCCTTTATTGGGGTTTTGGGTGTGCATTGGGCATTCTGTGCCTGTATGTCTATTACGTTCCTCAACGTACCTATTATCTCTAATAGCTCTCCACTGACTCTCTGTTCATTTGTAGCACCTGTTTCTTTGCCTCCTCCTGGGTTAGATTCCCATTCAGGTCTATCTTCCATCCTCGCTCTCGTCTCTTCTTCCTCTCCCGAATTGGATTCCCATTCCGTTTTATTGTTCATTTTTACCTGACTGCCTTTAATTATGTGTAGTTCCATCAAAGCTATACACCTTAACACGTCATTTCCCCACACAATCTCATCCACTATTTCTATACTCTTAGTGACTGCCGAGGATCTATTCTGTCTCTGATTACTGTACTGCCAATCCACAGGGTACACAAGCTTTGTCGAAGTCGACACACAGATAAGTGAGCTTCAGGTTGGTTAATAGCGTAAATCCCACCGCTCGGCCACCAATAATGTGGTGCCGTCGATTGATTTAGGATGTGTTTAACCAAGAGCACCTCCAATGGGAGTGATCAGAGATACCCACATAAGAACGATTTGGGAAATAAAAAAAATCAAGGTATACGCTGCCACCACCCAATCGTCTATATGGATATATCTGACCATAAATGGAAACTGCTCCTTGTTATTCACGTCTGACTCCGTCCCCTTTCCTCAGGTCGTTCGGGGTTGGTCCTGGGTAGCGAAAAGGCCTATGCCCAAGTGGGGGTAGTAAAAGAATATAAGCCACCAATAATGTGGGGCCACCAATAATGTGGGGGTAGTAAAAGAAAATAAGCGAAGGTCTGCTATGTGTTAATTATTACACTGAAGCAAAAATATAGTAAGGAAATACAAAAGTATATTGTGGTTTTCTCCAACTAATCTATTGATCCTTACAATATGAAAAATATATGGGTATGCGAGACATTTAATAACACAGTTTTTTCTTTCTTATGGGCATCATAAATAAGGTCACAGGCACGTGGAAAAACGTAGTTATTTACGCTCCAACCTTCCGGTCACTGTATAAGTCTACTTACAATATTGTGTCTACCTTCAAGCACTGTGTCTACCTTCAACCCCGTATTCTTATTAGAGAACGATCACAGACCGAATTGTACTCTAAGGATTACACTCTCATAGCTAATGTATATACGCAAAGTGTTTGTGAAGTACACTCCCTTAAACCCCTTTTCCCATATCTGTTATCGGAATCATTTTTGGCATCAGATTCAAAACTTAATAATAATGATAACTATCTACCTACTATATCTGCACTATATCATTTAACTCACATATTGACATTTGTTTTCATTAATCTTACAGAACGTGTTCATACCTGTTATCGGAATCATTTTTGGCATCAGATTAAAATTTTAGCTGCGCACAAAGAGAACGAGACGGCTATGTGTTCGTATCTATGGGTAAACTACTAACCTCCCTGTTGTATTATTTCGTAAAACTTCATTTCGCTTCTCAACAGAGCCCCTAGCTGCTACAATCTCTCCCTAAACTATTTCTCTAGTGGAATCCTGAACTGAAAGTTGGGAATTTTTCCTATTACTCTTAAAATTAATGGCCTTAGCTTACGCCTCTGTCCGAACGTTTAGTGACGTCACGGGTGGGCGGAGCTACGGTGCCCGCGCTATGTTCGAGAACATTCTAATGTCGCGTCGAAACTCAGTTTAACCAAAATCAGCTGAAATATATTTGTAGCTATCTCCTATTGTATGTTCTTCTTCAATGATTATAGTAAGGCTCTTTGCCAACACATCTTGATAGGCAGACATAGAATAGAATAAATTCATGGTCTATTAAGGCTCTATTTTCTACTTTGCTTCTTGGTTGAGTAAAACCGTTACGACGTCCATAATACCCAGTCTCTCAAATCAACACTCAAATAAATGAATAGATAGATAAAACGAAATTCCAAAAATAATATCCCTTCAAAATTCCTGTCCTTACAGTGAACAGCTGCCCAGGATGTAACACTTCACCCCATACCATACAACACATAATGGAAGACTGCATTATACACAATCATGCACGCAAACAACACAACATACACTCTATAAAGGATTTGTGGGGAAACCCAGTTTCTGCTGTGGCATTCCTTGGGGAGACGGGACTGCTCAGACAGACAGTCTAGGGAACAACAGCAGCAACAACAACTACGTTGGGTTAGATTCACCCCTCACTTCCATCAGTTACTATAACAAGGCCCACCAAGGAATTAGCTTGTTGATTTATAGTTCAGTGAAAACAACCACTTCAAATGAATTATGTGTGATCTGTGTAAATATTTGTGCTGTGTAGCAATCCTACTCGTAAATCAACATGATACTCAATTTCGTAGGTGACTAGTATGGTGGCCAGATGTCCTCCTTTTGAGCACTTTCTCCTCTATCTGCAGTGCTGGCACCTCATCACTGCTATCATATGTTTCTTCAGCTCGATCCTCTCAGGATGACAAAATCACAGCTGCAGAACTTTGTAAAGTGTATCATACTGTGAAACATCACCAGTCATATAGGAGCATTGACTGTGCAGCGAAAGTTGACAGAGAGGTATACAGTGACTCCTCGGTAGCGTAAGGTGTAACATGTGGAAGAACCAAAGCAAAAGCTCTGTGTGAAAATATTTGAGCACCATATTCTGTACAGAAGCACGTGGAATATGTAAAAGAACATGACTTGCACTTTTCAATAGCAACTGATGCTTCAAACAAAAGTGCAACAATACGTTTCCCAATTCTTTTGAGATACTTTAATTTTGAGGAGGGAGTGCAACATCTGTTACTTGACTTTTACACTGATAATGATGAATCATCAAAACTTATCACAAATCAGTTATAATAGTCTAGATTAGAAGTGTCGGGTCTGGATCTGAATAAAGTGTCGGCATACACAGTTGACAATGCAACTGTAAACTATGGAAAATACAAGTGTTTATTGGCAACTGAAACTGCCCCAAAACAACTTTATTGCTGTTAACTGTTTGGCTCATGTTTTGCAGAATGCAACAAAATTTGCTGCTGGAAAACTGGACACTGATGTTGAAAATATTGTGCTCAAGGTGTACAGCCATTTCAGCATCTCAGCAAGCAGAACACAAAAGTTGAACTTCTGCAAAATTTGTGGAGTCTGATGAATACAATCTATTGTGACATGTAACTAGATGGCTATCTCTTCTGCCATCAATTGACTGAATACTGAAGTACTGGAAAGCCCTAAAAAGTTATTTTCAGAGCTTAGGAGAAGAGGAATGTCCCAAGATTCTGTCAAGTGCTTCGGAGATGAAAGAAATTAATCTGAAGTGTCAGAGATCTATTTCCTCTTCTTCAGTCACAATCTTAAATTGTTCTAAGACACTATCGAAACACTACAAACCAAATCAATCAGCATAATTTCAGTATGTAAGCTAATGACTGACCTGAAACACAAGCTCGAGAGAAGAATGAAGAATTTGTTTTTTGGGTATTCAGTAAATACCAAGCTTAGCCAGCTTACTCCAGACATGGCTAGGAAATGTAAAACAAACTTCACTGTTTTCTATGAAAGGGCCAGAAAGTACTAGTGACAGATATGACTCTCTTAAAACAGTTTTCACAATAAAGTATCAAAATTGGGCCTGTCAAGTGATGTATCTTTTGGAGAATTCAGTGATGCAGTCAAGACCTTTACCCTTCCAGATATGGATGATTTGTATGAAGAGTATGGGATTGTGGATGCAATTACTAATACTCCTAAAATGGTAGATTGCCACAGTGAAGAACGCTATCTCAAACTGTTCAGTGAATATAAATCTGAGTTCTCATTCACAAGCCTAAAGTAAGTGAGTGCTTATATATACTCCATTCCATGCAGTAGTGCTCACTCGGAGAGAGTTTTTTCAACAATGACATCAGCTTGGAGAAACACGAAAAAAAGTTTGGAAGTGGACACGGTCAAGGCAGAGCTTCAAATCTGTATCACCCTCTCAGAAGAATGCACAGCTATGTATAAAATACTTTTGGCCAACAAGAAACTAATGGAGATGGCCAGTAGAGGGCAGAAATACAAAAAGAAATAAATCTCCAGGCAATCAAGGTGAAGACACAACTAGGTTTTGTTTGTGTTGTAACTTGGTAAGAAATACAGCTATTTGTTTTTTGTTGATTTCATTACAAGTGAAAAATATTATTCACTTTCAGTTTTTTATTATATATATACATATACATATATATTACTGAATATTATAGTCATCAATATGCAGTGTCCTCCTTTTTGGAAATTTGGAAATGGCCACCCTTGTGATTAATAATGTGAAAATTAATAGGTAAATGATAAGGCACAGGAGTGTATGAGTAAACATTACATGGAGAAAGAAGCCACAAGAAAGAAATTAAAGTCAGAGTATGATGAAAGATATAATAGCAGAGAACACTTGAAATAAGAAACATTGGTAACATTTTCACAGGTGTCTACACCCACCCAATTATCATGGATGTCAGAAATCAATCAATGATTTTTGCAAATCCTTTAATGATTTTCATTTGTCAGGAAACATCTCAGCAATCCCCCCCCCCCCCGCATTGTAGAGCCACAGGATTAGCGAGTAAACAAGTGAATTTTAGCACAAGTAGCACAACACACCCATAAAGAAAACTAGAAAATATTTGTCATTTATCTAATGAGTGAGAAAAAACAAAAAAAAAGACAGAACCTTACTTATGCTAGGTTCTGTTAGACTCATCCCCATCCTGTCCTTCCATTCTATCAACTAAACAATCATTATTTATGAATTATTCATGACCATGACAAACTTGTAAATCACGGATACAAAATAAAGCATTTTCTTTAGGTTAGGTTATGGTGAATGACTGCTCCTGGAACCTTCCGATATAAATTACACATATTTTGTGAAGATATGGTTCATTTCGTGACATTTCACTGCATGCATTTGAAGTAATCCAGTCTCAAAAAATGTATGATACTCCTGCATTTGCAATGAAAATAAGTTGCCAAGAATATATTACCAATGGTCGTTGCATGCGAGGATGTAAACAATAGATGAGCATTTTGACAAAACTTCATTCTGCCAACCAAATTGGAAGTGCCCAAATTCGACCAGAACTAACATGAAACCAGGCAACATCAAGTGATGAACAGACAAGGAAAATAACCTCCACCATACAATAAATACATGTACACGATTGTCGAGCGCCCTTAATATAACACTTATTACCTGCGTGTATGTTAATCATGGCTGTCCAGTCAAAACGGCCACGGGTCATAACGGCCCCGCATTCTAATCATGTTATGATGTTGTGCTTCTAAATTCTATGCCACTTCTGGATATCACATACGTCCTAGGAATCTCAAAGATTCTTTTAAGTATATACAAAGTAACTGTTCATACCATAAAGCATATATTTAAATTCAATTGATACGAAATGAATCTGTAGATGAGGTGGCGGTACGCCATGATGAATGTAAACAAATAACATGCGGGTATCGCCTGGCATGTAAGCTTAGAATACAATGGGTGAAGTGATATCTCTAACCCACCGTCCCCTTCTAAAAATTGTCGATTCCAAAATAGCAATGTTCATATTTTTATTATAATAAGGGTTTATAAGAGTGTATTTCTGAGCGGATAAGTGACAAAATGCCATGCGTTTGTTCAAATTGGGTTTAAAGCATGAAATATGACAGAATGACGTTCGACTAGAATCACAATCTTATGAAGAGTTTCAGATAAGGGACCATCTTGAACTCTGCCCATTAAGAGACTGGCAGTCTTTTTCCAACATGGCTGGCAGTAAAGAATATAAATTTGATAAATCTGGACGTTATTTTCCGCATTACATGATTCAAGTGGTTTAGACTTTTGGCAATGAATCAATGTACATGAAGTGCAAATAATGACAAGAACACATAATTCGAAATAATAAATGCAAATTGCTGAGGATAACAAAAAGCATGTACGCTTATTTCCATTGTGGTCCTCATCAGATTGTTATTCTACACTAAGTCACACGGACAACATACATAGGGGGTTAAGGGGACCAGAGGCACTCATGAGTAATACCAGTCAGTACACATATGACACATAAACATTGTTATAGTTTTGCTATTACTAAAATATTTGTGCACATAGGAACATTGAGTTCAAAAATTTGAGCACCATCCAAGAGAACATTCCGTTAAGCAAAGGAACAACAAAATAATGTTAAACTGTAACAAAACAGTATGAGTGAGTACTATATCGGAGTAGTGCCATTAATAATATACTGCATTTTTCTACAGCTGTATCAACATGTATGAGTGAGTACTATATCAGAGTAGGACCATTAATGATATACTACAATATTCTACATCTGTAACAACATGTAGTTATAGTGAATACTACAAATCTAACATTTAACCTGAATGTCAGGACGGAGTGGGCAATTAGTATGAGCACTAGGGAGTAGTACATTATAACCTGAAGCACCAGAGGTAGGGTACAGGGGACCAGTACTCGAATGGGTAAAACAACAAGGAGAATGAGGAAAAATGTCAGATCATAAACTGTTCTCGGACCCTACCTGAGACATATACCATATTATGACTGGTAAAACAAAGGTGGACACCAATTTGTAAACATCATTGTTATACTGAACTAAACTTCAGAAGAACAAAAAAAAAGGGGGGGGGAGGTCAGAACAGTTATGAGTGAACGCAGATATGGATGGTATTACTCATGGAATCAGGTATCCCCCACTAAGCTAGTAGTACACAAAATCAAGGCTGTTCTCTGTCCATAGCTGAGACATATAGTAACCCTTGACGACTTTTTTCTTGAAGGTAACCTTGCTATTTGACTTCTTAATGGACACAAGTAGTGAGTTCCATAGTTGAGCACCTGTGAAGTGAAAACTGTTTTTGGTGATGGGACATGCATGAGGTACAATAGGAGACTCTTGACTGTTCCGGGTTCGGTTCTCAGCCGATAATGTAAAATTACAGCTCACACATGAGGGAGCAGAATTATGAACGACATTGTAAACCTGGTTTAGTTTCAGCTGCTGGACACGATATTTTACAGGTAACATTCCTACCTTGCTAAATTCTTCAATACCAATATGACTACGTTGAGGTAAATTTAGTATGAATCTAATTATCTTATTGTGTGTAACCTGTAGCCGGGACTGTTATTTTTCTGTTCAGACTACTGTACCAAGAGCTACAAGCGTAATCAAAGTGATGTTGTAACAAGGCTGAGACCAGAATCTTCTTTCTTTCCAGATCAAAATTTCTGGCTTTTCTGTACTAAAATCTGACTTTATGTGAACACTTGGATACAATCTTATCTGTTATGGCATTCCCTGGGAGGGACTGATCTAAGGGTATTCCATGATAGGTTACCTCTTGTTTTGACTCCAAGACATTAACCCCACACCTGACCTGTACATCGCTGTGTTTCCTGAGGTTGGGTTTGGATGCGAAGACAATACTTTCCGTTTTACCGAGGTGTAAGGACAACTTGTTATCTAGGAGCCAGTCCTGGACCGATGACAGTTCGACACTCAGTTTCTCCTTTACTTCAACTGGGTCCCTACCTGAGACAATTAGAGAGGAGTCGTCTGCAAATAGCAGTAACTTACAGTTCACCGCACCTGGCATGTCGTTAATATAGAACAGGAACAGTAGCAGTCCTAGAATTGAACCTTGTGGTACACCACAAGTTATCTCTCTGTCAACTGAGCAGGCTTCGTTTACCTGTACTAGTTGTTTGCGACCTGTAAGGTAGGACTTGAACCAGCCAATATTCGCCACTCCTAATGCCTGAATTTTTTTTTTAATAAAATATCATGGTCCACTGTATCAAATGCCTTTTGTAGATCCAACAAGACTAAACCCGTGTAATTACCTCTGTCGCATTCCTGTTTTATCAGATCGTAAAGGTATAAGCTGATGTCTGTTGAGTAATTCGTTCTGAAACCAGATTGCATACCGTATAGTAGATTACGTTCCCTGAGGTAGGTATCTAACTGATTGTATACGATACGTTCCAAAACCTTGGAAATTGTAAGAGGCCGGTAGATGGAGGTAGACAATTCAGTAGATGAAGAGGTAGATGGGAGAACGAATGCTAATAATGTTGTGAAACACTGGTGTATTGAAATGCTGAGTCGCCGATTGTTTAGTCGCCGACAAGCGACAGTAGCTGAGTCAGACTCGCATTAGCTCGGATTTGACTGTTTTTATAAACAAGACTGAAGTCGCTGTTCTGTCTGCGTAAACACGGCCGACGGGAGGTGACTGTAATAATTGCTGATGTAACAATGTATGAGCGCAAAGTTTTTCGTGTGACAAATGCTGAGGTAAACGATATTGCTTGTGAAAATGTAACAGCTTTCCGGATTGGATGAAAGGTGGAGGAGAAAAGTTATTGGTGCATTAATTCAAAGTCACGCCCATAAGGTGTGACAAACTGTTGAGAAGTCAGAGGAGATTGGATTAGAAAAATTAGTGACGTCAGACGAAGGTGGCTTGGCGTATGGTATAGAGATCTCGGCAGGCAGACGGAGAGTGAGAGAGATCCTGAGTGTAAACAAAGACAGTGTAAACTAGTGAGAAGAAAAGAAATAGAAGTAAATCGCTTTACTTAACCTAAGGACTTGACTGAAGTATAAGAAGTACAAGGCATGGGGCCTTCTGAATAAGATGAACTTGAAATTAGTGAAACTGACGTAACGAAGGCAAGCGGCTTTTTGAGTGGAATTACGAGACTAATAGAAGTGTAAACGGTCGAGGACCGATAGTGGTGGTGACAGTGGTGACAGCGGAGGTGATAGTGGTGAACAGCGTGGGATGAACTGGGTGCTAAATACACCTCCGAAGAAGTTATAAGATTGGTGCAAGCAAGATAGACTGGTGCGTGAAGTGGAGCAAGAGAAGAGAGAAGTCTACGGGAGTACATCATCAGCAACCACAACAGAGGCGTGACGGGACGAGCAACTGAACGAGAGGCTACAAGCAATTACTACGAGTGGAACAAACATTCTTCAAGGTGATCATCATCTACAAGGCGATCTTCAAGGCAGTGAGCGATGAAGCTGAGGAACAACGTCGCTGGCGAATGACAAGGCTGAAGAAGGACGTCAAGATAGAAGTTGACATCGCCAGGTAACATCGCAAGCAGCCATGCTAAAGCAAGGTAGTATGAGTACAGCCCAGAATTCTAACGTGTTATGACATAAGGTTCATACCTCCAACACAAATATCCCAAAATTTACTGGGGCAGCTAATACCTACTGTGTTAACAAATACTTAAATTTAATAGATACTCTGATAGTGAGTAAAAACATTACTGACGAGAACAAGAAGATAGAAATTCTCAAGGAGAATATCGATCCTGAGCATGGGAGGGCTAGGTTTGCCATTAACTTCCAGCAAATGGAAGAGATCAATCAATATGAGGCTTATAAGAAGGCTTTCATTAAATATTTTATGTCCAAATGTGCTTACACATCAAGACTTTCTAATAGTGCGGAGAGAAACTACTCTATAACAGAAAGAGAAACTTTAGCAGTAATTTATTCTTTGGAAAGTTTTAGGGATATGATACTAGGATATCCAATCAGAGTTTAGACTGATCACACAGCTATTCAGAACTTCTTTAAGCATAAGAATCTTAGAGGAAGACTGGCTAGATGGTTTGCGATACTCCAGTGCTATGAAGTTCAGTTTGAATATATTCCGAGTAGAAGGAATCTAGCAGATCCACTTTCTAGAAACATTAGTCAACCAATGACTGGGACTGGGTTGATTGATTTTGTTTGTAGTATAGAAGAATTAGTAACTTTAGATGAGGAAATGCTAATAAGAGAACAGAGAGATGATAAGACACGTGATTCATTAATCAAGCATTTGATGAACCCAAGAGGAGATCCTCCAAAGTTACCAACGGGGCATAAGATAGAGGAATTTCATTTGATTAATGGAATTTTGCATAGGAAAACATTTGCAAGTGAGAAAGATATTTCTAGAGGTCAAGTAAATCAGTTTGTTATACCACAAACTCTTGTAAATGAGATATTGAAGTTACTTCATGATAGTGATTGTAATTCACATCCGGGAAAGGATAAAACTTATAGGCAAGCACAACTTAAATACTTTTGGCCAGGTATGAAGAAATCTATATATGGTTATATAGAAAAGTGTGTAAAATGTGTAAAGTAGAAGGGAAATACACCAAAACCTGCTCCTATACTCACCTATCCCATTCCACAGAAACCTTGGGAAAGAGTTCACATTGACACATTGGAATTACCTATGTCTGAGAATGGATATAAATATCCATTTGTTGCTATTGATTATTTTTCAAGATTCTGTATATTACAACCCATAGTCAATCAGAAAGCTGAAACTATTGCTTCAGTAATCTATGATCAGATAATCTGTAATTTCACTACACCTAATATCTTAGTTTCAGATAATGGAACTAAATTTAATAACAAAATTTTGGAAAATTTATGTAGTGTATTCCATATAAAGAAAGTCAATATGTTAGTGAATCATCCACAAAGTAGTGTAGTAGAAAGGTATAGAAAAACAATTATATGTTTCAGAACTCTGATAAGTCCTCATAGTGTAACTTGGGATACTTGGATTCCATGTGTAAAGTGTACCCTGAACAATGAAATTAATGTAGCCACTGGTGATACATCTCATTTTATAATCTTTGGGGAGGACAAAACTCTTCCATATGAAATGTTGACTGCAGAGCAGAAACCCATCTACAATTTAGATGACTATATATCAAATAGAATAATTACTTTTCAAAGTATTCACCAAAGAGTTAGGGAACATATGCTGGTGTACTCACAAGAGATGAAAAAACAACAACACAAAATAGCTCACAAACTAGAATTGAAAATTGGAGATTTAGTAATGGTCAAACTAACTTCACCCAATAATGAACTTTCACCAAGGTACACTGGTCCATATAGGGTAATTGATTCTGCAGGTGGGAACAAATTTAGACTTAAACATTTAGAAACAAGAGAAGAATTGATAGGACATTTAGATGATTTAAGGAAAATAAGTTTGCAGGTCTATGAGGATGATTGTTATAATACCCTGTGTATCAATGTTGAGAACCCTGAAGAGTATAGAGAATATTATAAGGATATCCTTTTTGAGTTGAATATTAATTTTGTGAGCCTCGGTTACGTTACAGTCAGGCCGACTGGGAAGGCTTCAAAAACACTCTCACGACATACACCAACACAAACATGGACAACACTCCACAAGCGGCGATAGAGCAGGAATGGCGCTCACTTACAAAGTTTGTCAAAAACGCTGTAAAAAAGCACATTCCTAGAACAAAGCACCGAAAGATTGCCACGTTCACCGCTTCTATGCGCACTAACAGACTACGCATTACACTACAGAACAGATCTACAGATCTATTACAAGCACCCCTAGAGGCCCGTGTAGCCATGCTAAGAGACATGCACTGGCTACAGAGTAGCCTGAGGAAGTCCCTCTACATCGATTCACATCGAGAGGAGGAGCAACTGATGGCCTCGCTCTCCGGCGCCTGTGAGACGGACCCTTCCAAGTTCTGGAGGACCCTCAAGCGTGAGCTGGAGGAGTGCTCTGTGCCTCCACCCAAGGTCATCAACCATCTTAACCACTCTGCACACTCCCCCCAACACCAAGCTGACCTTCTGTGCAAGGACCACATTGCTTTAGCACCTTGCACAGTGTTAACTCCTTCATGAACAGCTGTAGTGACCTCATTCCCGACGAGACTGTTGATCTCTCTCAGTTAGATGAAGATGATCCCCTTATCTGCCCCATCGTTTTGGAGGAGGTAAAGGGGGTTATCTCGGCATTAAAACTAAAATCCCCTGGCCCTTCAGGCATCGATGCACACATACTCAAACGTATGCCAGACAACATAATCTCACACATGACGACACTATATAATAGCTCACTAGCCTCTGGGTACTTCCCACAACTATTCAAGGCCTCCCATACCATCCTCATTCCTAAACCCCAGAAACCCGCCTCCGCCCCCCTTTCATATCGGCCCATCTCCCTTCTGGAGTACTTTGGAAAGGTGTTTGAGCACGTCTTATGCCGCCGCCTGACCGTGTACCTAGAGACGGAGAATGTGCTGAGGGACTGCCAGTTTGGTTTTCGGCCGGGGCGCGGTGCAGAAGACGTAATATCCATAATCACTCAATGGGTTCAAAGACCGCCAGACGGTCGCCCTGGTAAGGCCATTTTGGTTTGTAAGGATGTGGAGAAGGCATTCGATACTGTCTGGCATGAAGGCCTTAAGTACAAATTGTACCACAACTTCGACTTTGCCCTGCCGTTCACAAGGTTGCTCTGCAACTACCTGGACGACAGGTCAATAAGAATAAAGTGGCGGGGCTGTCTGTCCCAACCTTTTGTGCCGAAGCCTGGAGTACCGCAAGGGTCAGTCCTTGCCCCCACTCTGTACAATCTATATACGAATGACCTGCCAGAGCCGGCTTATCCACGCAACCAGGCTCTAACTCTTTCGTATGCGGACGACACTAACCACATAAGCAGACACAAAACGCTGCAGGGAGCGTTACACGTAATGCAAAACATCCTAGACGGGGCACACGCGTGGGAGCAACAGTGGCGCATTAAGACCAACGCGTCGAAATGCAATGCTGTATACTTCTGCTGCAAACGAACCAACAGAACAATCACAAACACTCCTCTTAAAATAAACAACACAAACATCCCAGCGAAGGACCATACCCGTGTGCTGGGTAGCACACTTGATAATGGTCTTACCTGGACCCCACACTTCCGCAAGCAGGGAGCGAAGGCTAGGGCTGTGCTGGGTAAGCTCAGACGCTTCAAAACTGCAACACTGAGAACCAAACGTCGATTGTACCTAGCCCTCGTCAGACCGATTCTGTGCCAGTCCCCGGGACTAAGCCAGCTGACATGTCCCACTAATAACTACGAGCATCAGAAGGTTCAGAATGCCGCTGTCCAGTTCATCACGGGCTCGCGATGGAGCGACTTCAGAACCACTGAGTCTCTACACCAAATTTCCAACATCCGTCCACTCAACCAACACAAACACAAACTTCACTCAAGACACCTAGAAAAACTGCACGCCAAACACAAACATCTGATACAACATATTACACCTAGACCACACCGTACAGACTATCTGTCAGCTGCGCCCGTCCCACGTGCGGTGTACACGATAAGACGTGTATAACCGCACCTACAAGTAACACACCCCTTCACCAGCTTGACTGGTGATAACCGCAATAATGTAATAATAATAATAGTAATGGTAATAATGATAATAATAATAATAATAATATCGCTACTCAAACCCGACCTGGGGTAAAACAGGAATTCTCATGCCTTACCTGGGGCTAATCAGGAACGCCCTCTACACGCGGGAAGTGAAATCTACTCACTAACCGTAAATTACACACATACACCTCTCACGAACATAGCCGCATCCCATGCACGAACATATACACTTCCTTTTTCTTCGACTAAAATTCGTTTCATTTCTCAATTTCTCTTATACTACATCTTCTCATTTCAGTTTACCTCCCACTAAAGATTTTTCCGTTTTTCCCCCTTTCTCTCCTACTACGTCTCCTACCATTTTCCAAACTTTCGTTGGTGATATAATATGCTCTTCCTCCCGGCATTGGCGCCGCCGTCCAAGTTCCTAGCCCAGTTCTCCTAGAGCCACGACAACAAATAAGCCCCTAATCGCTCGCAATTCGCCCGGTGGCAATAGCCCTCTTTTATACACTACTATCTTTTCATTTTCCTACAGACATTCTTCCCCTCCCACAAAACCCGATCCCGCGCAAGTGAGGTGGTCTTTCCTTGGAATCCAGAATCCAGAATCTTGATGCATTTTACAGATGAGGGCTGCAATATTTATTTTTCTAGGCTTGGTGAGTGCCATGGACTGGAACCCAATTCGTCCTGGAGCATTGGTACATCATCAAGGTAACCTAATCTTGGTGGATAAGGTAGTAAGAGTAGTTCTTGATTACAAGAATATAACCAAAATTAAAGAAGATGTGGACTCCATAAGTGGAAACTTAAAGGTATTGAAACAGAACATTTCCAGTAAATATGTTCAAAGTAGACTTGATAATATGATAAAGGAAATAGATGATAAATTGCACATCATAGGTTCAAATTTCAAAAGCAATGATAGACAAAAGAGAAGTGTAATAGCTGTGGCTCTAGGAACTTTTGCTGGATTGGGAATTGCCAATTATGCCTTCCTTGCTGAATTGAAACTTTCTATAAACAAATTAAAGGAGAAAGCTGGAAAAATTGATGATTTACAAACAAGCATTAAAAACATTGAGGAAATGATCTCTAATATTTCAGATAACTTAGAGAATCTCAGTTTGAAACAAAGTGAACAAGAGAATACAATGCAACTTCTCTTGTTACTCAATACTATGCATTTGAAATTACCTGAGCTGCAAGTTCAGTTGGAATCTTTTGTACAAGATTTAGTTATGGCAAATTTGGGTCAAGTAACTTCTTCTCTCCTTCCAAGACCTCAACTCATTAAAATAATTCAGCAAGGAAGGATTGGAACTTTGAACCTTTTTTTTTAGGAAGCTAATGTGGCCTTATATTACCCATTATTGACCTCATACTTGAATATAACCTCAGTGATAATAGAAATCCCCTTTTCATCAAGCATGAAATTTAACTTATTCAAATTAATACCTTTCCCATTGAAGGTAAATGGTTCATTATATGAAGTAGATATTCCAGTTGTAGATCCAATCAATTACATCCTTTCTGTAGACAATCTAAGAGAAAGCATGATCTCTAATGATAAATTAAATGGTTGTAAAAGAGTTGATAAGAATCTTCATCTTTGTCATTCTTCTCTTTTTGTGTTCCGTGAAGCTTTGAAAAATTAATGTGAAGCATCTCTGGTTAGGAATGTGTCTGTTATGAACAACTGCCATTATAAAAAAAAAAAAGAAAAAAAAAATTGTAGACCACATTCCTCATTGTAACATACATAGATCTCATTATCTGTTTTTCCCTAACAAGACAAAGGTATCAATCAATTGTCCCGGGTTGAGTCCTATATTGGATTTGGTTGAAGGTCTTATCTCAATTTTGCCTTCCTTGCTGAATTGAAACTTTCTATAAACAAATTAAAGGAGAAAGCTGGAAAAATTGATGATTTACAAACAAGCATTAAAAACATTGAGGAAATGATCTCTAATATTTCAGATAACTTAGAGAATCTCAGTTTGAAACAAAGTGAACAAGAGAATACAATGCAACTTCTCTTGTTACTCAATACTATGCATTTGAAATTACCTGAGCTGCAAGTTCAGTTGAAATCTTTTGTACAATATTTAGTTATGGCAAATTCGGGTCAAGTAACTTCTTCTCTCCTTCCAAGATCTCAAGTCATTAAAATAATTAATTCAGCAAGGAAGGATTGGAACTTTGAACCTTTTATTTTGAGGAAGCTAATGTGGCCTTATATTACCCATTATTGACCTCATACTTGAATATAACCTCAGTGATAATAGAAATCCCCTTTTCATCAAGCACGAAATTTAACTTATTCAAATTAATACCTTTCCCATTGAAGGTAAATGGTTCATTATATGAAGTAGATATTCCAGTTGTAGATCCAATCAATTACATCCTTTCTGTAGACAATCTAAGAGAAAGCATGATCTCTAATGATAAATTAAATGGTTGTAAAAGAGTTGATAAGAATCTTCATCTTTGTCATTCTTCTCTTTTTGTGTTCCGTGAAGCTTTGAAAAATTAATGTGAAGCATCTCTGGTTAGGAATGTGTCTGTTATGAACAATTGCCATTATAAAAAAAAAAAAAAAAAAATAGAAAAAAAAAATTGTAGACCACATTCCTCATTGTAACATACATAGATCTCATTATCTGTTTTTCCCTAACAAGACAAAGGTATCAATCAATTGTCCCGGGTTGAGTCCTATATTGGATTTGGTTGAAGGTCTTATCTCTGTATTTGATAATTGTGAATTGCTTGGAGACAATGTTTCCACAATTTCTAATAGCCTTAATACAATGCATTTAACAGATGATTAATATATTTCAACCTTCAACTTCACATTGCCTGAAAACTCACCTACTTTGAAAATTAAGAGAAGACCATTGTCAAGATCTCCCTCAAATGTTACACCAATTATTCTCATACCTTTTCTTTCTATGTTATTGTCGGCACTGATTGCCATTGTTGTATTCCGGAGGTTGACTCTGTCAAAACCCATTAACCATATTAACCATGTGTCTGCTTAACTTTACATTGACATTCATTTATATGTATCATTCTAACATTCACCATTGACAAATAGTGTTCTGAGTGAATTTTGCAAATTATTTTACTTGCAATTTATATAGTTGCATGCATGTTATTTACATTTATTCTGTGTTTTGTGCATTTTGGAGGGTTGCTTATATCTTTGATAAACAATTTTAGCTTATTCTTAATATATATTAGCTAGCCCTGTAGGAGGGAAAATAAGAAATTGGTCGGGACGACCAACGGTAGCTGCCGATCCCTGTAAGAGGCCGGTAGATGGACGTAGACAATTCAGTAGATGAAGAGGTAGATGGGAGAACGAATGCTAATAATGTTGTGAAACACTGGTGTATTGAAATGCTGAGTCGCCGATTGTTTAGTCGCCGACAAGCGACAGTAGCTGAGTCAGACTCGCATTAGCTCGGATTTGACTGTTTTTATAAACAAGACTGGAGTCGTCGTTCTGTCTGCGTAAACACGGCCGGCGGGAGGTGAGTGTTTGTAATAATTACTGATGTAACAATGTGTGAGCGCAAAGTTTTTCGTTTGACAAATGCTGAGGTAAACGATATTGCTTGTGACAATGTAACAGCTTTCCGGATTGGATAAAAGGTGGAGAAAAGTTATTGGTGCATGAATTCAAAGTCACGCCCATAAGGTGTGACAAACTGTTGAGAAGTCAGAGGAGATTGGATTAGAAAAATTAGTGACGTCAGACGAAGGTGGCTTGGCGTATGGTATAGAGATCTCGGCAGGCAGACGGAGAGTGAGAGAGATCCTGAGTGTAAACAAAGACAGTGTAAACTAGTGAGGAGAAAAGAAATAGAAGTAAATCGCTTTACTTAACCTAAGGACTTGACTGAAGTATGTGAAGTACAAGGCATGGGGCCTTCTGAATAAGATGAACTTGAAATTAGTGAAACTGACGTAACGAAGGCAAGCGGCCTTGTGAGTGGAATTACGAGACTAATAGAAGTGTAAACGGTCGAGGACCGATAGTGGTGGCGACAGAGGTGACAGCGGAGGTGATAGAAATAATACCTAGAATTGAAACAGGCCTGTAGTTACCTGCCTCAGTTTTTATGCGTTTTTCTTGTAAAGAGGTGTTACCCGAGCCCTTTTAATGTCGCTTGGGATCAATCCTGAACCAATAGACAAATTTATTATGTGGGTTATTGTGGGAGTAATAATTGAGGCTCCATCCTCAACAAACCTCGCAGGAATGTCGTCTAACCCTGTAGCCTTATTGGCACTTATGCTAGCCAGTAATTTAAACACTTCTTTTTGAATGGTCTTATGCAGTTTGAAACACTTTGAGGACTTGTTTTTATAGTACTCCTGAACGTACCCCAGCCCAAACTTCCCAGAACCTGTAGGGAGGGATTGAACTAGTTTTGTGGCAATGGTTGTGAAAAAGGTGTTGAAGTGGTTGGCTATGGTGTTCCTATCAGAGTTAAGCTCGCCGTTTATCAAGAGTCCTATCCTGTCTACTTTGTAACTAGGCTTTGTGTGAACCTCAAGGGTCTCCAGTGTTTGCCAAAGCTTCCTTGGATCGTTTTTGTTCTGGTGCACCATCTTAGTACAATAATCAGCTTTGGCTTTATCCTTCCAATAATTCACCTGATTCCTATAGTACAGAAAGCCATCATAGTCCTCCTGATTTCCACTTTTCCTAAATCTGGCAATAAATCTGTCTCTATCTCTAATTAAACCCAGTACTTCGTTAGTCATCCATGCCTCCGTCCTCTGTTTTATTCGTATCTCTTTGAGAGGCGCTACTCTGTGTCTATAATAGTAAGAAATGTGTACTTAAAATTAGACCAAGCCTTATAAACATCTGTACAATTTAGAACTGGCGACCAGTCTGTCCTACCCAGTTCATCTACAAGATGTTCTCGTGAGTAATGCTTCATGGAACGAAGCTTCACTGTGTTGTGCTTGTTGAAAATCGTCTTCCTAGCTTTCCTAGTACAATATATGAGCTTGTGGTCACTGAGACCATAATCACAATCACCAGCCTGCGTTATCTTGTTACGATCGGAGACCAGGATAAGATCTATGATGGACCTGGATGTGCCTGTTATTCTAGTGGCCTCGTCAATCAGTTGTGTCAGGCCATGAGATATAAGCAAGTTTCTCATTGTTTCAATAAGGTTATCATTTGTACTTGCCAGATTCGTATTTAAATCACCTAGGATAATTTCTTGGTCATACATAATGACCCGATTGAAACAGGTAGATTCTAATGCGCTATAGAAGGACATCTGTTTCGGTGGTCTGTAACAAACCCCGTATAAGATGGGATGCGATTTAGGGAACAGTATTTCTACCCACACAGCTTCGAGCCCATCGTTACTCATAAGGTCTGTACGGGGGTTGAATGCTAAATCTTTATATATGTAAGTGCAAACCCCTCCTCCGGTCCTCTTTCTATCATTACGCACAACACTATAACCCGGAATCGCAATTTCTGAGTCGGAGATGGTACTGTCTAGCCAAGTTTCGCTGACACCGATGACTGCTGCCCTGGTCCGCCGCGCAAGTAGACGGAATTCGTCTATCTTAGGTAGAAGGCCTCTGGCATTTAAGTGCACGAAGTGGAGGTCCCGCTTGTTGAAGCAGTTGAAATCATCCCCCGGGTGCTGACTGGGGGGAGGCATAGCGATCGGGGTTAACAGGTGAAGGGTCAACCTCACCGTCGGACAAGGGGGCTCCTGGTAGTTCATTGAGTGTACACCCATTGCAAGTGAAGTGGAGAATGTCCTCACTCACCAGGGCAGCATTGTAGGTCTCGAGAGAAATTCCACAACACATGATGTGAGTCCATTTCCCACACGATTTGCAGCTGATGGCTCGGCTATTGCGACGGACTCCTTTTAGACAGCTTACACATGGGTGTTGTGGGACTCTCGTTGCAGCTGGGCCAGGACAGGGATGTATATCACCACAGAGAAGGAGGGCGTAGGACACCAGAAGCTTGGAAGTGTTGATTTTTCGCTTCGGTGTTACATGAGAACTTCCCCTTTGTTTGGCTAAACGAATCCGACGCCACTTTCTGACTTCTGTTGTTGTGGTAGGCGGGGGAAGGAACTGAAACAGAGTATGGTGGTTAAGAGAGATTATAGAGCTTCTGTCTCTCACCCCAATGTTAGAAAGGAGCGGAGGGTAACCAGGAATGCCCACTGCAACGTATGAAGGTTGACCACTTGCAGCTACGTTAATCAGTAAGACCGCTCCCAGCATGGCTAAAAGCATACCGGTCATCCCTGGCGCCATGTCGTAAATTTTCACGTGTATATACTATTCACGGCACCTATTACAAGTTCTTGAACTGGAGACACTTAAACACGCGTACTCGCAACAACACTTCGGCCCCATTCAGGGATTTAAACAAGTCAATTAAGATTTCTTCTCTGTGCCAGGTTTATCCCTTCTGCCTTTACTACGATGAGCATTAAAGTCAGGATGGTTAAAAGTTTGGGAATAAGATCGGAGGGATAAGAAAGAGAAGGAAATAAGATCGGAAAGAGGAGAAGGATACGAAAGAGGGAGGAGGGGGAGGAGGAGACTTGGCGAGGGGAAAGCAGGGAGGAGGAGGAGGTCTAGCCGTCCAGAGCCGTTTACTTGGTGTGCGAGGTGTGTTTGGGGGGGGGGGGGTTAGATGGTTTATGACACAGCCACAATGGCACTCTTGTTCAACTTATAAACAAGCTCGGCCTCGGGCCTCGGGCATTTCGATTTTTCCTTTCAAATTTCAAATTTGTTTTCCTAATTGTGGCTGCCACTGGCTCGGCTAGTCACAGCATCTGTGAGCCATGCTTAGATTATTCATTCACGAGTCACTTAGAAACCTAACCCCTCCTTTGGCACTCCCCCCGCGCAATAAAATCCCCAAAACACGGGACCACGCACACACACGTCCGCACGAACACACACGACACTTATAAACTGTTTACTGTAGTATTGAAATGTATCTAACAGAGTTGCTCATTACTAAGTTAATGTTGAAATATAAAAATATAGCATTTTATGGGATGTTTGTGGTGAGTTTACAATTATCGCCTTCTTACTTGGATTACAGGGTGTATACACCAAGTATTCTTTTTTTTTTTCTCTTTTCCTATGGGACATTCGGGCTGATAATGAACACTACTAGAAAGTGGAGTGGCCCCCTCAAGATAGCCAAAGTTATGGGTGGTATACTTATTAGCCCGAGAATGTTGATGTCAATGCAACCTGAGAATGCCACGAGTACTGTCGAAAGTTCTGGGTGTACATTTCGAGGTATAGTTAATGGATTCCTTGGTAATAATAAAGACCCAAGCCACACGCAGCTTGTAGCAAAACGTTTGAAAAACTATAAGAACTTAGGATGTAGAATGTAATGTTTCGTGGAAACTTGGAAGGAGTGAGTGAAGAGCATGGTGAGAAGTTCCATCAGGTCATTGCTGCTACGATGGAGAAAAGATACCAAGGAAGCTGGGAGACTATGGTCCCTGGTGCGTCAAGATCAAGGAGTTTACAGTAAGAAATCACGCTCATTTTCATTTCTAGCGGGCTCCTCCGTATCACGTGTTTTTAAACTACATTATCTCATTACTTTAAAAAGGAAATACAAGGATAAGATATCAGCTACAATTTATAGACAATGCGAATATGCTAAATATAGTATACTATCGTAGTTTCATATAGTTTGTTTTCTATATAAAACATTAATCATATCTTGAAATATCGATTATATGCAATTTTCAATTGTATTTCTAAAATCAGGAAAGAAAACATTAGTAGCAAGAAAGACATTTAAAGAAACAAAACTAGTGTTACCCAGTGTTATTGGTCTCACCAGGCTTTGTACAGATGTACATTTTCTCTAACATTACTTTGAATATCCTTAGTTTTGTCGCAATTACTTATACCTTCTCTCTCTCTCTCTCGTACTGGATAAGATACTAATAGAATGAGAAGAGGGTCGCGGCCTGAAAGTTAGAAATACAGTGCGTAATAGAAAGAGGAGGACGACACTCCTTATGTATTCTTTGGGAGTATCTGAGCTAGCTAAGATATTTTCTTTTCTACTTGTTTAGTTCCATTTTAGCTTACTTAACTACTAGGTTGGTCTGATGCAATGTATACTGGCTGTGACGGTAATGCCTGGGTTCTTGGTAGACTCTGTGGCCACCACGCATGGGGCTGTACTCTTTCCTCTTGTCGTTCGCTTGCTTTCGGATGCTTTAGGGTAGTGAGGTCTTCAAGTAATTTATCCCAGGTTTGATCCCACATATAGTGGTGTGTGATGTAGAGAGGTTGTGTGTTGATTCTTTTGTGGATTTCTTCAATTGTTTCGTGAAATGGTGGGGTTTAGCCACTGGCAAAGCTGAGGGCTGCACGGACAAAACCCTAGGGAACAAAAACCCAACGGACAAAAACCCAGTGCTCCAAACGGACAAAACCCCAGCAGAGGCAGGACAAAACCCAGCATTATAAAACCCCCAGCAGATTTAGATTGACACAACTTTGGTACTATATGGAAAATATATGGCATTTTTCAACTGAGTTTAATACCAGTAAAAAGTAACTTAGCAGTGTCTCTTCTTGTTAGTTTGGGGTGAATTCATACCCACCATAGTGACACTCTAATGAGGTGTGAGTACCAGGGTAACATTCATTTTGGTTTATTTGATCTATTTTTTTTATTTTTGCTCACCCATATATATGCTTAACATTACTGGGGTTTTAAAATTCCTGCGCTGCTGTGGTTAAGTATCCAAACTAAGGCAGGTGTCGATTTGCTCAACAAATGACAGCTGAGGCACTGCGCACCTAACAGTCAACATTTGAATAGTGTCCTCTCAGAGGTGTTACCCTAAGATGTGTGAATGATATGGCTATATCAACTCTTATGCTGGATGGACTAACCAGTAATCCAACAATCCCAGAAGAAGCATGGAGGTGATACAGAACAACAAAGGCGGTCTGAAGATTTGTTCTGAAGGTTATGTCTACACAAAGAAGACCAAGTCAAAAAGCACTATCCGGTGGGAATGTTTACTGCGAGCAGCATATTCATGTAAAGGTGCAATCAGTACAAACCTCACTATGGATTCAACTTTGAACTTCAGAGAACATAATCATGAACCAAATCCTAATGCTGCTTCAGTTGCAAAAGTACGGTCGCAGATGAAATCTGATGCGAAAATGAAAAAGGGGAAGACAGTCTAAGTGTATGCTGAAGCTATGCTTGGAGCAACAGATGAAGTCCGTATCATGGTTGGAAAACCAGAATCGATTAAGCGGGATATAAGACGCCAAAGGCAAGGAGTCAGACCTGTGGAACCTCCCTCACTAAAGGAACTAATCCGAGAGGGAAGTTGGACAACAACTGGTGGAGATAACTCAAAGCCTTTCCTGATTCATGACAGTGGGGTTCGATACTGCCAACAGATTACTAGTATTTGCATCTCAAAAAGGTCTGGGACTGTTGGGCAGGTCTCCACGATGGCATATGGATGGTACATACTCAATGGCACCAAATATTGCTAAGCAGGTTTATGTCATCCTTATAGTTTAGAGTGAACCAGTTCTGAGCTATCATATTCCAAAGGTAGTCCTTCGTGTATGATGGATAGCAATGAAATTATGCATATATACAAGAAATAAGTGTATATAAAGCTTGTGTTAAGGTGACTACAACAGGTAAAAACCGCGACATTCAAGTACACTTAGAAAACACTCAAGAAACACTTTAAGGAGTGTTGGCTACAGATTGCATCGACAGAAGAGACTTTTTGATTAGAAATACGAGACATTAAGAGGTCATGGAAACAAATTAAGAAAGACCTCATGTCTAAAGGATGTGAAGGTGATATAGCCCAAGCTCAAAGAGTACATGAGTTAAAATCTAAATATAATTGGATATCTAAGGTATAAATTAAGTTTGAAGTGTACATTAATTTGAGACTAAGTATGATAAAGAGTTAGAGAATAAGGGACAGAATCCAACGAGTGTTGTTCCTTTTCTGTATACTACAATTATTTAATTACAATTAGCTAAACACACACAGGCACACACACACAAATACTAATATAGACGGGTTAGTTTCAGAATTAAATGAACCAAATGATTACCCATCAAAAGAAAAAAACAACAACAACATAATTGTAGAGACAAAATTAAGGGTTCCAGTATTACCAGTGTTGGACATGGATTATAATCATTGCCTTAGAAATAGAAAGGAGGAACAAGGCTTTCATTAAATGAGATGGTGAAGGATGGAGGAAACGTGGTACTTATGGGAGATTTTAACTGCAAAGAAATCTGTTAGGAAAAGATGATAGTGAAAGGTTTAGAGGATCGACGGGGAAATTTATTACTTGACATGACTATAGAGCATGCAATGACACAATGGGTAAAAGGAAATACTAGATTGAGAAATAAGAACAGTTGAGACTAGATTCAATATTTACGTCAGAACTTGGAATTGTGGATAAAATTGAATAGAAGACACCAATTGGGAAGAGTGACCATATATTGCTTGAGTTAGAACTAAAGGAGGAAATATATAGAGATAGAAATGAAAAATACAGAAAGGAAAGACTGATGCATAGTAAAACGGACTTAGATTTTTTTTCTTTTTTTTTAAGCGGATTGGAAAAAAATCTACAATGGAGAAACACAAGTGGAAGGAAAATGGATGATTTTGATGGAAATCTATAAAGCAGGAGTGGATAAATATGTCCCAAAGCAAAAACAGAAAAAGGTGTATTATTAGTGCTGGTTTGATAAAAGGTGCAGCGAACAGAAAGATAGAAGATATAAAGATGGGAAAATATGAAGAAAAAAAATAGAAAGTGGCAAATATATATAAAAGGAATGACCATGTATGAATATGCATGGAGGAAAAATAAAATATGAAAAAGACAAAACAGGAAAATGTAAGGATAAACCAGAACTATTATATATATACATGTGTGTGTGAACGGTAAAATAAAAATAAAAACAATCAGGAAATAGTGAACCACGAACAAGCTATTCCTGGCACAATGCAGTTCAGCTCGAAGCTTTAGGAATCATTTAGATATCTAAGCAAGATGCTGTAATGACTGTCATTTATTTCAATTTTATTTTTATCATGTCTGATTCTTATTTGCTTGATTCACATTATTAGTCATGTCAATTTATTGTTTACTGCTTACCAGTTGTTTTTTTATCTAACTATACCTATGCATCTTTTATTATCTATAATATTATGTTTTTATTTATTGTCATTACTTTTTTCCACATCCGACCTAGTTACGGACCAAAAGGTCTCCTGTCGGCATACTCCACATTTGTAATCCTTTGTCATGGAGATGTCGTATTTATTTCAGGAATGATCAGACCATGAAATTCTGTCTCAGGAGGTACTAAAGAAGAACAAGCACAATCAAATCTACTTGACTCCAGAGATTCTTCCTGCTACAAACAATAACAAAATTCAGTAAATAAATTGTGTTCTTCATTAAAAATGAACAATGCATCATATGTCTTATATCACTCTTGGAAAGACTTAATTGAAGTGTGGGAGTTGTGTCTTATAGGATAAATCAAACACTGCTAAATATATTACCGAAGATATATATACGGTAACACAGATTACAAATAACTATGGCGTATGCTGTACTCTGAACTACTTTACACAATACTAAGGTAAACAGAATTGTATCCATCATGACGCACAGATATCTATATCTTCCAGTTGCACACTTTTCTAATATCTTTGACGTTTTTCCTTGAGTGCAAAAACATTCATGCACTTAATGGAACACTTAAGAATTTTGAAAAAAAAACGAACAAGCAAAAATGCAATTACGCAATAGGCCAAAGGTCACTCAAATAACTTCACATACATACATACATATACCAAGGCTTTTTCCCCCTTCCAAGGGAGGTAGCCACAAAAGGAAAGGCATAAAAACACTCCCACCCATTTCATCCCTAAATACACTCCACACCCCTCCCACCCTTCCTCTCATCTGAGCACCTCCTGGATGACGGGTCATCCCTGAACCCTGCCCACCGCCCTGGGTCAGAAGCAGTGTCGCAAGACACAGTACATCCACAGCAAGGCCGCTTCATTTAATCGGCGACCCCCCCATATAAGGAGAGGACGGGGAGAAATCCCTTCGGGCTGCGTCAAAATTTACTCACACATACTACCCCACCCCCCCGCCTATTCCTCCTCATGCAGTCACAACATCATCCATATACAACCATTCTCCACTCACCTCTGTCTTCCGTCCTCTCCCTTCCTTCCTCAACAGACATTCCCCTCTTCCCCAAAGCCCCCTTCACCCCATCCATCCACCTCATCCTAGGACGTCCCCTCATGTTCACTCCCTCCACATCTGCCTTCCATACCTCTTTTACTAGTCTTTCTTCACTCATTCTTTCCATGTGTCCAAACCATCCTAATATTCTTTCATCAACCCTCTCTCCCAAATCCTTTTTCACCCCTGTTCTCCTCCTCACCTCCTCATTTCTCACTCTATCCCGCCTAGTAACCCCCACCATACTTCTCAGACACCTCATCTCAAACACATTCAAACTCCTTCTCTCTTCTTCTCTTATGTTCCACGTTTCTGCCCCATACAGTGCTGTTGGCACAATCACTCCTTCATACAGTCTCCTCTTCGCATCCATTCCCAAATGTCTATTTCTCATTACACTCTTTAAACCACCAAGGCATTTACTCGCTTCTCTCAATCTACATTCTACCTCCACCTTTTCCTGCTACACTTGCACCCAAGTATCTAAAACTATCCACTTCCTCCAGTCGCTCTCCCTTAATGTTCACTTCCAGTCTGCTGCCACTTTCACCCCTTGTACATCTCATCACCTTACTTTTACCCACATTTATCTTTAGCTTTCTTCTATCACATACTCTCCCAAACTCTGCCACCAGCTTCCTCAATCCCTCCTCTGACCCTGCCACAAGCGCAGTGTCGTCCGCAAACAACAGCTGGCTCACCTCCCACTTTTCTCCATTTTCTTTAACCATCTCCAATCCCTGACTCACTACCCTAGCATTCACCTCTCGCACCACCCCATCCATGTATAAGTTGAACAGCCAGGGCGACATAACGCATCCTTGACGAAGTCCCACCTTTACTTCAAACCACTCACTCTCTCCATTTCCAATCCTAACACATGCTCTACTACTCACATAAAAACTCTTGACAGCTCCCAAAAGCTTTCCTCCTATCCCATAAATCTGCATAACCTCCCACAGTGCCTTTCTGTCTACCCTATCATAAGCCTTTTCCAGATCCATAAAAGCCCAAAAAACATCCTTCCCCTTTCCTATAGCTTTCTCACATATCTGTCTTACCACAAAGATCTGATCTACACAACCTCTACCCGTCCTAAATCCACACTGTTCCTCACCAATTACTCCTTCTGTTCCTCTCCTAATCCTCCTAATCTAATAATAGTACTGGGAGACCTTAATGCTAGGGTAGGAAATGAACCTATAAATGGAGTGGTTGGGAAATATGGAGTTCCAGGAAAGAATCGTAGTGGAGAGTTGATGGTAGGAATTTGTCTAGAGAGTTGATGATAGCAAATTCAGTGTTTAGGAAAAAAGTCAAGCATAAGTACACATGGAAGAGGGTGGTGGATGGAAGGGATGGTTGATAGAGCGCTAATGGATTATGTAGTGGTAAATAGGATTATGATAGGAAGAGTTAAGGATGTACATGTGCTAAGGGGAGAAGGTGGGGGAATATCAGATCATTTTTGGGTGGAAGGTAAGTTGAGAGTGGAGGATAGATGGAGAAGGAGGAAAGGGACAAAAGGTAGGGAGGTTCTTAGAGTGAACTCCTTGAATGAAAAGGAAAAGGAGAAGGAGTACGAAAAGAAGCTGAAGGAGGAGTGGGAGGGAGTAAAGGATAGAGCAGAGATGGGTGTGGAGGAGGAATGGGGATGGTTCAAGGAGGGAGTCTTAAAGTGTGCAAGGATGGTGTGTGGAACAAGAAGGACAGGGGGAAATAGAAGAAAGGGTAGTGAATGGTGGGATGAGGAAACAAAGAAGGTTGTAGAAGAGAAGAAGCGAGCATTCACAGATTGGTTACAAAAGAGGACAGGGGAGTCATATGAGAGGTACAAAGAAAAGAAAAGAGAAGTAAAGCAAAAGGTAAAGGAGGCAAAGAGGAGAGCAGATGTGAAATGGGGTAGGAGTATGACAGAAAATTTTGAAAGTAATAAAAAGATGTTTTGGAAAGAAATTAAGAGAGGAAGAGGAGGCGAATCAAGTAGGGAAGAAAAGGTAAAAGGTACAGATGGAGAGTTGATAATGGAAGAGATGGCAGTGAGGGGAAGATGGGCAGAATATTTTAGGGAGTTGCTAAATGTGAAGGAGGATAGGGAAGGAAAGATAGCTGCAGTGGGAAATACGAAGAAAATGAGAGTGATGAGTGAGGAGAACGGAGGAGAAATAAGGAAGGATGAGGTGAAGGCAGTTGTAAAGATGATGAAAGCAGGTAAGGCACCTGGTCTGGATGGATGTCATGCAGAATGTCTGAAAAAGGGAGGTTCAGTGATGGTGGACTGGTTGGTGAGATTATTTAATGTTTGCTGGAGAGAGGGTAAAGTACCGGAGGACTGGAGTAGTGCCTGTATAGTTCCTCTTTACAAGGGAAAAGGGGACAAGTGTGAATGTAGTAATTTCAGAGGGATTAGCCTGTTGAGTGTAGTAGGGAAGGCTTATGGGAGAATCTTAATTGAGAGGATTGAGAATAACTTCATAACTGAGAGTAAATCAATTACGACTTCGACTGACAGTATGCACGTGATAATCCATCAACCAAATTGGTTTATAACAGTGAATCAGTACTTAATAGCTGAAAGTACCATCATACAGGAAAGTTATATCGCTCAGGTCACACTGGAAAGGCCTCTCACCAGCATAGGTCATCATGCAACACACGAGATCAACTTTTCGTGAGGAAGTGCGAGTCATTAAGTGACGTTTGAAATAAGTTCTCCGTGTCAAAGCTGAAAAGGCTTCTCTCCAGTGTGGGTCGCCACATGACGTCTAAGTTTACTTGGTTCTGAGAAAGCTGCATCGCATAGGTCACACTTGAAAGGCTTCTCTCCACTGTGGGTCACCATGTGTCGTTTGAGATTACCCTTTAGTGAGAAAGCTGCATCGCAGAGGTCACACTTGAAAGGCTTCTCTCCAGTGTGGGTCATCAGGTGTCGTTTGAAACAACCCTTTAATGTAAAATCCGCATCACACAGGCCACACTTAAAAGGCTTCTCTCCGGTATGGGTCATCAGGTGTCGTTTGAGACAATCCTTTCGTGGAAAAGCCGCATCACACAGGCCACACTTAAAAGGCTTCTCTCCGGTATGGGTCATCATGTGTCCTTTGAGATTACCCTTTCCTGAGAAAGCTGCATCACACAGGTCACACTTGAAAGGTTTCTCTCCAGTGTGGGTCATCACATGATATTTGAGACCACTATTTTGTGCAAAAATTGCATCACACAGGTCACACTTGAAAGGCTTCTCTCCAGTGTGGGTCACCATGTGATATTTGAGACTAGTCCCTCTTGAAAAAGCTGCATCACACAGGTCACACTGGAAAGGCTTCTCTCCAGTGTGGATCATCACATGATGTTTGAGACTACTCTTTCGTGAAAAAGTTGCATCACACATGTCACACTTGAAAGGCTTCTCTCCAGTGTGGGTCATCACATGATGTTTGAGAACACCCTTTCCTGAGAAAGCTGCATCACACAGTTCAC
Source organism: Oratosquilla oratoria (assembly GCF_046742065.1). NCBI lineage: Eukaryota > Metazoa > Arthropoda > Malacostraca > Stomatopoda > Squillidae > Oratosquilla > Oratosquilla oratoria. The sequence goes on from NC_134788.1 coordinate 59,761,112, forward strand.
ACTTGAAGGGCTTCTCTCCTGTGTGGGTCAACATGTGTCGTCTGAGATCATTCTTTCGTAAGAAAGCCGCATCACACAGGTCACATTGGGAAGACTTCTCTCCAGTGTGGGTAACTATGTGTCGTTTGAGATTACTCTTTGCTACGAAAGCTGCATCGCACTGGTCACACTTGAAGGGCTTCTCTCCAGTGTGTGTTATCATGTGATACTTGAGATGACTCTTTTGTGTGAAAGTTGCATCACATAGATCACATTGGAAAGGCTTCTCTCTGGTGTGGGTCATCATGTGATACTTGAGATGACTCTTTTGGGTGAAATTTGCATCACATAGATCACACTGGAAAGGCTTCTCTCTAGTGTGGGTCACCGCGTGTTGTTTAAGATTACTCTTTGTCGAGAAAACTGCATCACACAGGTCACATTGAAAAGGTTTCTCTCTAGTGTGGGTCATCGTGTGATATTTAAGATGACTTGTGAGATAGGTGTGCTGCAGATGACACAAGATTATATTTATGTGACGAATATAGTGAATCTTCAGATACTTTTTCCCAGGAATTGTTGATAGCTACTCTCATCCTGAAAGTAATTATGTAATAAATATGACAACTAAGTTTTTGAGAGAATGTAATAGGAGTGACACCAAGGAATACAACTAGAGTGGGGCATTAACCAAAATGAAATCAGGGAAGGGAATTAACATTTCATAACAAGAAGTTTAACGGAAGAAGAAAGAAATGGAAGGTTGAACAAATACTGAATAATATGGAGTAGTCAAAATGATTCAGGAAATAATAAAGCAAAAGACTGACCAAATAATGCAAAGAGATAGAGCCCACAAGAAAAAGAAATCAATGTATGATATAGGATACAACACCACAGCTGGAAACAAGAAATACTTGCAAATTTTCTTGCAGAGGACCACTACACACACATCAATCAAGGATTTAAAAAACCAACGTTGGAGAGATTCATGAGATTCTGATATTCATTTTTACAATAAATCAATTGTTTTCCATTTTTCGAAGAACTCCCTCACCCTCTGCGTGGTAAGTAAATTACTTATAGGTTAGGTTAGATTCACCCCTCACTTTCATCAAATACAAAGACAAGGTATACAGTGGGAGTAGCCCTGTAGCAATCTTGTAAATCAACATATTTCATTTTCAAGGTTATGGTGAATGGCACTATTTTTTTAAACATTACGATATAAAGATTATAACTTGCTAATATTTTTGGAGTATCACAAAAATATACAAATACATTGACCAAAGTGCAACAAATTAAGATAACAAACAATTCATAACAAAGAAGATTAAAAAGAAAAGAATGAGAAAAAATGGATGATTGAACAAATGTAAAAACTATGAAGAACCACAGAAACTGGAAAAAGTAGTGAAAAGGTAATGAAAATTTATAGATAAGAAGTCACATGAGCAGATGAATAAATATTACAAACGAAAAAAATAAAGAGGGGGAAAATTGGAGTATGATGGACACAATAACACAGATAACTGGACTTATTTTATTTCATTTTTTTCAGAGGTCACCCACCCAATAATAAGAGATGCCAGGAATCAATATGTGATTCTTGTAAATCCTTTATTGGTTTCCATCCCCGCCCCTACACACACACACACACCAATCACGGATGTCATAAATCAATATTTGAGAGATATATGATAATCTAATACTGTATTGGTTTCTACAGCAAATTACTTGTTTTCCATTTTGGGGGGAAACAAGTAAAATGTCACACTAATACCACCAGAATCCTATAAATGAAAATATAAAATATTGATTTATGACATCTTTGAGTGAGAAGTAAATCATTTCTAATCAATATATCCTAACCTGTCCCTACCTACAACTACGTTGGGTTAGATTCACCCCTCACTTCCATTAGTTACTATAACAAGGCCCACGAAGGAATCAGCTTGTTGATTTATAGTTCAGTGAAAACAACCACTTCAAATGAATTACGTGTGATCTGTGTAAATACTTGTGCTGTGTAGCAATTCTACTTGTAAATCAACATGATATTCAATTTCCTTGGTGACTAGATGTCTCGCTTTTGAGAACTTTGTCCTCTATCTGGCACAACCTCACGCCAGACGTGCATTTGTCCTCCTTTCTTGGGGTGTGGCAAAAATAAATGAATAAACAAATAAATAAAAAAATAATAAAGAATATATAAATAAATAAGTGAATAAATAAATAAATAAATGACCCTAGGTATACAATAATGCTATACAATTAAATTATGTGGGAGTACCCAGGCCAAGGTCAACATCGGAACTCACCAGCCGAAGTAGACAGGAACTGCACAGGACCAATGTTGTTTTCGTGCAATTGCATGATTTACATCTCATACATTGGGCTGCAGTCCTGAGGTGGCCATGGTGCAGTGTGGTTTGGCAATTAATTTATGAGGTTGAGTCTAAAAATGCTGAAAAGAAAGACTTTGTTTAACTCTAACTGGGCCAAAGAGATTGGATTCATTGCTAAAAGCAGAAAGGATGACTTTCATGCTTTTTGTCACTGTGTCGTTGTGATGTGGAGATAGCAGGTGAGGGGAAGAGTGCAGTCGAACGACACACAGCCACAGACAAAAGCAGACTTAACACTCGCAGTGCTGGCACCTCGTCACTGCTATCATTTGTTTCTTCAGCTCGATCCTCTCAGGGTGACAAAATCACAGCTGCAGAACTTTGTAAAGTGTATCATACTGTGAAACATCACCAGTCATATAGGAGCATTGACTGTGCAGCGAAAGTTGACAGAGAGGTATATAGTGACTCCTCGGTAGTGAAAGGTGTAACATGTGGAAGAACCAAAGCAAAAGCTCTGTGTGAAAATATTTGAGCACCATATTCTGTACAGAAGCACGTGGAATATGTAAAAGAACATGACTTGCACTTTTCAATAGCAACTGATGCTTCAAACATAGGTGCAACAATATGTTTCCCAATTCTTTTGAGATACTTTAATTTTGAGGAGGGAGTGCAACATGTGTTACTTGACTTTTACACTGATAATGATGAATCATCAAAAGCTATCACAAATCAGTTATAATAGTCTAAGTTAGAAGTGTTGGGTCTGGATCTGAATAAAGTGTCGGCATACACAGCTGACAATGCAACTGTAAACTATGGAAAATACAACAGTGTTTATCAGAAACTGAAACTGGCCCAAAACAACATTATTGCTGCTAACTGTTTGGCTCATGTTTTGCACTATGCAACAAAATTTGCTGCTGGAAAACTGGACACTGACATTGAAAATATTGTTCTCAAGGTGTACAGCCATTTAAACATCTAATTAAGCAGAACACAACAGTTGAAGTTCTGCGAATTTGTGGAGTCTGATGAATGCAATCTATTGCGATATATTGTAACTAGATGCCTATCTCTTTTGCCATCAATTGACACAATACTGAAAAACACTATAAAGTTATTTTCAGAGCTTAGGAGAAGAGGAATGTCCCAAAGAACTTCTGTGGAAGTGCTTCAGAGATGAAAGAAATGACTCTGAAGTGTCAGAGATCTATTTCCTCTTCCTCATTCACACTCTTACATTATTCTCAGACACTATCGAAGCACTAGAAGCCAAATCATTCAGCATGATTCCAATATATAAGCTAATGACTGACCTGACACACAAGCTCGAGAGGAGAATGAAGGATTTGTATTTTTGGGTATTCAGCAAACACCAAGCTTAGCCAGCTTACTGCAGATGTGGCTAAGAAATGTAAAACAAACTTCAGTGTTTTCTATGAAAGGGCCAGAAAGTACTTAAGTGACAGATATGACTTCTCTGAAAACAGTTATCACAATAAAGTATCAAAATTGGGCCTGTCAAGTAATGTATCTTTTGGAGAATTCAGTGATGCAGTCAAGACCTGTAACCATCCAGATATTAATATGGATGATTTCTATGAATAGTATGGGATTGTGGACACAATTATTACTACTCCTGAAATGGTAGATTGCCACAGTGATGAACGCTATCTCAAACTGTCCAGTGAATATAAATCTCAGTTCTCATTCACAAGTCTGAAGAAAGTGAGTGCTTATATATTCTCCTACCATGCAGTAATGCTCACTCGGAGCGAGCTTTTTCAATGATGACATCAGCTTGGAGGAACGAGAGAAACCATTTGGAAGATGCACAACTATATACAAAACACTTCTGGCCAATAAGAAACTACTGCAGATGGCCAGTAGAGGGCAGAAGTACAAAAAGAAATAAACCTCCAGGCAATCAAGGTGAGGATACAACTAGGTTTTGTTTGTGTTGTAACTTAGCAAGAAATACAGGTATTTGTTATTTCTTGGTTTCATTAGAAGTGAAAAATACGATTCAATTTCAGCTTTTTGTTAATATATATATATATTGTTACGTACGTCAAGGTTAGTCTAAGGGGGGAACATACATAACATTTCGAAGTGAATGAATTTAAAGCATACAATAACATTTAACAATATTTATTACCAACTGACATTCCCAACAAATACAATTAAACTTAACATTAAATTAGACTTAAATTAAATTAACACTATTCAACTTGACCACTAGGAACTTGAACAAATTAAGAACTTGAGTACACAGAGAATTTGGTTCCTTCCGCAACGCCCTACGTTACCAGCACCGAAGGGATGATGAGTAGTCCGATTTCGTCTCTCGTCCACCAACACCAGATTAGAAGCGAGTGTATTCAGCTTACAGCTGAGACTGACTCATGGGGCGGTGAACCCTCATTTCATAGGAGAGAGTCGAAACCTCAGGTGCTTCGAGGGTTTGAAGCCGGCTCGATGAAACATGGTGCGACGTGGCGGGGTGTGATTCAGAAGTGTCGTAGTGGTTGTTAGGTGGTAATAGGTGGTTAGTAGAGGTATACCTTACACTCCCCCACCATTAAGACGCCGCCACATCGGGATGTAGAGGCGGTGAGTGAGAATAAGATGGTTTATATACGGCTCAGGGTATCGGCCAACACGTTTTGGGATCCGGTGATATGGTGGATGTCTATGTTAAATGGTTGAAGGAACAGAGACCACCGAAGCATCCTTTGGTTCGAAGTTTTGTTACGGTGTAGAAAGGTCAGAGGGTTGTGGTCGCTGTATATTTTGAGAGGTTTTATGCTAGGTTGAAGGTAGCACTCAAACTTCTTGATAGCAGCCACTATAGCCAGTAGCTCCTTCTCTACAGTAGAATAGTTGAGTTGATGGACGTCTAGTTTTGCAGAGAAGTAGGCCACTGGGTGAAGAGTGTCTGTGTTCTCCTGGAGAAGTACAGCTCCAATAGCGACATCACTAGCATCGGTGTGGAGAACGAAGGGTTTAGTGAAGTCTGGTGACCGTAGAACTGGGTCCCTTGTAAGCATCGCCTTAAGATGTTCGAACGCGGCTTGACAATTTTGTGTCCACTTGTATGGAACAGAACCGCTGGTCAGCTTGGTGAGAGGAAGTGCAGCTTCGGCGAAGTTCGGGCAGAATCTCCGATAGTACCCTGCCATACCCAAAAACCTCATGAGCGCCTTCCGGGTAGCGGGAACAGGGTACTCCATGACAGCAGAGATGTTAGCAGTCTTGGGTCGAACGATGCCTTGCCCAACTTCATGTCCAAGATACGTCACTGTAGCCTTTCCAAAGCTGGTCTTGGAGAGTTTGACAGTCAGGTTGGCTTGGCATAATCTGGATAGCACAGCATCTACCTGTTGGAGGTGTTGTTGCCAGTCATGAGAAAAAATCAAGATGTCATCTAAATACACCCCCACACCCTTTAAGTCTTGCAATAGGTAGTTCATTGCCCTCTGAAAGGTGGCCGGACTATTCCTCATTCCGAAGGGCATGACATTATAATGATAGAGGCCAAATGGTGTTGTAAAAGCAGAGATCAATTTAGCCTCTTCTGTTAAAGGTATCTGATAGTAACCTTTCATTAGATCTATTTTAGTAATGTACTGGGCTGTTCCCACCTCGTCAATTAGGTCGTCAACGCGGGGTAATGGATATGCGTCAGGAACAGTTATAGAGTTGACTCTCCTATAGTCCGTACACAGGCGAAGTTGACCTCCCTCCTTCGGCACCAGCAGGCACGGCGAAGCCCAGGGGGATTGACTCGGGCTGGCCAATCCGTGGTCGAGCAGGAAGTTGACCTCACTCCTCATCTGCTCTCGCTTCTGGGGGTGGATTCTATAAGGATTGTGCCTAATAGGAGAAGATCCAGGTACAAGCTTCACGTCATGAGTGGCAATGTTGCAGATGCCGGACACATCTTTGAAGAGAGAGTCATATTTGTGAATGATTTCAGTTACATTATTGGCATGTTCATTCGTGAGATGACTAAGGTAGGGAACTAGGTTACCAAGTATATGCGAATTATCGGTAGGATGGGAGTCAATGTTCGGTAAAATCTTGTCAAAATTAATGTACATGGCACTATTAGGTGTACGAGACATAACATTAGGTACATTATTCACCGCTAACACTTGTTTCTCATAGTCTAGTAGTGGGCTAGTGGTCTTATATGGTTTAATTAGGTTCACATGAATATGTTGGGTAGCCTTGCGACGGTCGGGTGTTGAAATTACATAGTTAGAATCTGATAGTTTCTTAGAAATTTTGTATGGTCCATGATATTTAGCGCTAAGAGGTGAACCAGAGATAGGGATGTATGCCAGGACTAAGTCCCCCTCTTTGAACTCTCTGACCAAGGCTTTTGAGTCAAAGTTAGTCTTCATTACAGACTGGGCATGAGCTAGGTTAGTTTTGGCAAAAGAACGAACTTTATCCAAGTTAGATTTAAGAGAGGTAATGTAATTGTTTACCGTGACTAACTTTGTAGAAGGTAAGGAGATCAAATGATCTTTGATGACCTTGAGGGGTCCTCTTACCTTGCGTCCAAAGAGCAACTCAAAAGGTGAGACCCCTAGGGATTCTGATGGCGTTTCCCTTATGGCAAATAGAAGAAATTGCAGGCCCTCATCCCAATCTCTGTCTTCCTCACAGCAGAACTTCCTAATCATAGATTTCATAGTCTGATGAAAACGTTCCAAGGCCCCCTGCGACTGAGGATGGTAAGCTGTTGATAGAGTTTGTTTAATACCGAGCAGCTTTAGAACTTCTGCAAATAGAACACTGGTAAAATTGCTACCTCTGTCTGATTGGATTTCTTCTGGGATTCCAAAGGTCGTGAACAAGTTAGTGAGTGTATTAGCAACAGTTTTAGCAGAGATATTCTTAAGAGGAAAAGCATCAGGGTATCTTGTAGTTGGGCAAAGTGTGGTGAGAATGTATTGGTCGCCTTTCTTTGTCTTTGGGAGAGGTCCAACAATGTCTATAATTAATTTACTGAAAGGCTCAAAAGGTACTTTAATAGGCTGCAATGGATATGGTGGTATAGTTTCATTAGGTTTCCCAACAATCTGGCATGGGTGGCAATTCTTAACAAATTCAGCTACATCTTTTTTCATGCCAGGCCAATAAAACTCATTCAGAAGGCGAAGATATGTCTTCCTTATTCCTAAATGACCTGAGAGACCTTGGTGAGCTACTTCCATTATAGGAGTTCTCAAGCTGGTGGGTAATACAATTTGGTGACATTCTGCCCAGGTGTCATCATCTGATAATTGCGGTGGTCTGTAAAGTCTCATGAGGATGTTATCATGATAGTAGAATGATGGAGGATGTAGAATATCTTCCTTGGGAACTACTTTAGAGTGTAAGGGAGTTAGAGTAGTGTCATTCTGTTGTGCTTCTAATAAACTCTGTTCAGTGAATATTTGTGGAATAGCACTTGGAGGAGGAAGGGGTGAATGTGTAGGTGTGTCTTTTAATTTTTGGGATCGGGTTACCGCACAACTAGGGAACAAATTTGGCTGTTCTCGCTCTAACTCATCAGTAGGGTTATGCGTTAAGGGAGTGTCACTCAAAATGATAGGAGCAGGAGTTTGTACAAGTCCACCAGCTATGTCATTACCAAGAAGTAAACTACAGTCTGGGATAGGAAGGGAAGGTTGTTCGCTCACCGCCACCGTTACAGGTCCCTGAACAATGCCGCAGCTGAGGTGCACCCGAGCTAGTCTCAAAGGAAACTGGCTGTTAAAGTCATGGAGGTACACACTTTCGCCGGTATAATTGCTGTCTATACCAGGAACAGATGACTTTAGTATAACCGTCTGGGCAGCAGCTGTATCTCTCACGATACGAATGGGGTGCACCTCGCCACCATCCTCCAGAGACACGGCACCAAGTGAACGGAAAGGCTGAAAGATATCGGCAGTTTTACTGGTTGGCACAGGCAGAATTGCAGCTACAGGTTTGCTGGGAGCAGTAGTTTGTGACACTTTACATTTAGGGTCTGGGCATTGTTTTATGTGGTGTCCACGTCTTTTACAAAATGAGCAGGTTAGATTTGTTTTTAAATTACTCTGATCTACCAGCTCACCATCCTTAAACCCACTATTAGACTTTACATTATGCTGGAGCACTCTCCTCTCCCTGGTGGGCGAACGATGGACCAGGGAAAACACATCAGCCAACTGTGCGGCCTTAATCAGGTCATTTTCTCCCCTATCGATGAGGTGCATTTTGATAGAGTAGGGAATCTTTCTTATAAATTCCTCTAATGCTATAACATTAACAAGTTCATCAAAAGTATTAACACTGGCTGACTTTAACCACCTCTTAAGACCCCTTAATTTCTCAGAGGCAAATTCATGGTAAGTTTGATACTGAAGTTTATTAAGTGACCTAAATGCTTGTCTGTATCCTTCTGTACTGATTGAGTACGAAGCTAGAATTGCTACTTTAACCTCGTCATAATTAGTGTTATCGTCCACATTATTACATACTTTAAGTGCTTTATCAGACAGCTTAGGTTTAATAAGCCAAACCCAGTCAGGTTTAGGAATTTCAAAGTGTAGAGCTGTGGATTCAAATTCCCTAAAGAAAGACTCAGGATCACTATCAGGAAATGTAGGTATAAGCTTGACATACTTCAGCAAATCAGTCTTAGTTTTAGGAGAGTTGGCATTGTTTTGAATGTCTAATTGCTTAAGTTGAAGTTCATGAGCCCTTTCCTTTTCTCTTTCTTCTCTCTCCTTCTCTCTTTCTTCTCTCTCATAGTCTATTTGCATTTGTTGAGACTTTAGCTTCACTTTCTCTAGTTCAAGTAGTAGATTAGGATCTGAAGTTTGTAACGAACGTGAAGCTTCGAGGACATCTTTATCCCCTAAGTGAGCTAGAATTAGAGCACGTAGCTCATCTTTCCTTAAGTCAGGTTTGAAAGAGATATTGAAGGTCTTTGCTATATACTTTAAATCGTCCTTACAAATATTAGTCTCTTTGAATTCTTGGATATCTGGGTTACCCACAAACTCAGTCGCTTTGAAATCACTCTGCTTAGCCATGGTTTAAATTTAAAAGATTCCGTACTCTATATACATATATAAGTGAAACCTGCTTAGAGCCTGGCAAGTTAACTCGAGAATAAGCTAAAGGCCTTACAGGTATCATGAAGTTTATCACCTGGCATAAACTTAAGTGGCAAGACCGAATTAGGTTCTTGCAAGGTACGTTCTACTCGTAACAAGCCAAAAGGAAACAGGGGGACAGCAGCCCACACTACTGTAAAACAAGGGCCCTATTCATAGGTATACTCTGTAGTTTAAGTAAAAAGTAGAGTATTTGGGTTGGTCAAGTTACAGCGACGTAATCGTGCATAAAGTAAATTCACATAAGTTATAGTAAGTAAGGAAAAGGAGTCACAATTGCAAGCTGTATGTGGGAGAACACCACTTCTGTCGGTAAGAACAATAAATAGAACAACCTACTGTACTAACTACCCCTATTTGGCCATTTATAGAGAATTTAAAGCAGGTACAAGCAGGATTCACAATAAATGCACACAAGGTATAGAGACGTTGCGGAGAGAAGTCAAGTTCCAGGTGAAAATATTTTTCAATTTCAAGTTAAATACAATTATTAAACTATTAGAGAGAATCAGTGATTACGATGACTTATTACGATCAACGAGTCAGATCCCGGACGGGCCCCCACAAATGTTACGTACGTCAAGGTTAGTCTAAGGGGGGAACATACATAACATTTCGAAGTGAATGAATTTAAAGCATACAATAACATTTAACAATATTTATTACCAACTGACATTCCCAACAAATACAATTAAACTTAACATTAAATTAGACTTAAATTAAATTAACACTATTCAACTTGACCACTAGGAACTTGAACAAATTAAGAACTTGAGTACACAGAGAATTTGGTTCCTTCCGCAACGCCCTACGTTACCAGCACCGAAGGGATGATGAGTAGTCCGATTTCGTCTCTCGTCCACCAACACCAGATTAGAAGCGAGTGTATTCAGCTTACAGCTGAGACTGACTCATGGGGCGGTGAACCCTCATTTTATAGGAGAGAGTCGAAACCTCAGGTGCTTCGAGGGTTTGAAGCCGGCTCGATGAAACATGGTGCGACGTGGCGGGGTGTGATTCAGAAGTGTCGTAGTGGTTGTTAGGTGGTAATAGGTGGTTAGTAGAGGTATACCTTACAATATATATATATATACATTTTAACAACCACAATGTACTTTAATTGTAAGCCATCAAAGGCCAGTATGGAAGTATACGAATGCGGGAAAGTATTTGTACAACACAGTGTTGTACAAATACTTTCTCGCATTTGTATACTTCTAATTGTACTATCATAGTGGACATGGGTTGAACACAAAATTTCATATATGTGTATGTAACTCGAGGATACAAATATATAAGAAATAATCCACTGAACTTATATCTCTCTTGATAGCCTAGTTGGAAAGTCACTGTTGCACTTGTCATGAGGATGCCGGGTTCGAGTCCTGGGAAGTACCAAATTTCAATTTCAGGATGCTGGCCTTTGATGGCTTAGAATCAAAGTGCATTGTGGTTGTTAAAATGTATCTCTAATCACTGGGACCCATTCAGTGTTGTACAAATACTTTCCTGAATTCGTATACTTCCTATTGTACTATCATCGTGGAGATGGGTTGAACACAAAATTTCATATATGTGTATGTAACTCAAGCATACAAATATATAAGAAATAATGCACTGAACTTATATCTCTCTTGATAGCCTAGTTGGAAAGACACTGTCGCACTTGTCATGAGGATGCTGGGTTCGAGTCTTGGGCAGTACCACATTCAATTTCAGCATGCTGACCTTTGATGGCTTAGAATTACAGTGCATTGTGGTTGTTAAAATGTATCTCTAATCACTGGGACCCATTATATATATATATATATATATATATACATATATATATATATATGTATATGTATATATTCCTGTATATTATAATCATCAATATGCTGTGTCATCCTTTTTGGAAATTTGGAAATGGCCCCTCGTAATTAGTAAAGTGAAAATTAATGGGGAAATAATAAGGCACAGGAGTGTATGAGTAAACATTACATGGAGAAAGAAGCCACAAGAAATTAAAATCAGAATATGATGAAAGATACAATAGCAGCAAACACTTGAAATAAGAAATATTGGTAACATTTTTGCAAGTGTCTACACCCACCCAATAATCAAGGATGTCAGAAATCAATGTATGATTCTTGCAATTCCTTTAATGATTTCCATTTTCAGGAAACATTTCAGCAACACCCCACCCATCCCCATTGCAGAGCCACTGGGTTGGCGAGTAAATGAGTGAATTTTGGCACAAGTAACACACTGCACCCATAAATAAAATTATAAAATATTTGTCATTTATCTTATGATTGAGGAAAAGTCTACAGAACCTTAACTATTGCTAGGTTAAGTTAAACTCATCCCTCAACTAAAAAAGAAAAAAAGAAAAAAGAAATGCATGGTAGGTGTGATTTGTTGAGTTATGAATATTTACAACATATTCATGCTTGTACATCACGACTATAATATGAAGCATGGAGGGGGGGTTAGGTTATGGTGAATGACTGCTCCTGGAACCTTCCGATATAAATTACATATATTGGGTGAAGCTATGGTTCTCTCTGTGACATTTCACTGCATGCATTTGAAGTATTCCACTCCCAAATAATGTATGATACTCCTACAATCCGCATCCATCGCAATGAAAAGAAGTTGCCAAGAATATATTACCCCTAGAAACGTATCCCCGAATTCGTTGCTTAGTATCTATGGTCGTTGCATGCGAGAATGTAAACAATAGATGAGTTTTGACAAGACTTCATTCTGACTACCAAATTGGAAGTGCCCATATTCGATCAGAACTAACATGAAACCTAATGGCAACATCAAGTGATGAACAGACAAGGAAAATAACCTCCACCATACAATAAATACATGCGCACCATTGTCGAGCATCCTCAATATTACACTTATTACTTGTAGCTAGGTCAACATGAAATGGAATTCCTGATATTTGAGCTGAAGTAGTTCTCATGGGATGCAAAAAGTCGTTATGAGTATAATGCAACTTGAATTATCCATCTAGCTGTCCTAGTTCTTGAGATATTGCATTTTGAATGGAATTAAATCGGGCCGAAATGTGCGGTCTGACTAATCGCCGATCAAACGTAAACAATGACTGTTTTTACTGACAGGCACAATTTTACATAAAAAATTAGTATATGGTTGCATTATTTGACCTATTTTCTATAAGGTGTGTGATTTCCATGTAATTTGATCATAGAATTACGTTTCCATCCTCTGCAAAATTACCCACCACAGCTACAAATACCGTCAAATTACATGAAAATCACACATTTTAAAGAAAATATTTTGAATAATTCAACTATATGCAAGCTATTACACTAATAACACAATAGTAACAAACTTAATAGTGTAGTTTGATCCATACCACCAGTGATCATAGATAGCGGGCAGGACGAATCGTAGCTGTGGTCCGTAATATTACGGAGGATAAAAACGTAACTTCTCTTTGATCAAATTACATGAAAATCACACATTTTAAAGAAAATAGTTCAAATAATTCAACTATAAGTCTATTACACTAATAACATAATAGTAAGAAACTTAATAGAGTGAAGTTTGATCCATACCACCAGTTATAAATAAGATGGCGGGATGGATGTTGATGTTGTTATCCGATAATCCGACCCGATAGAAAAAAAAAAAAAAACTAATTAGTACCACCGATTTCTCAGCTCTTCCGTAACACGCTGCCTTTATTTTGGTATTAGAATAATCCGCGAGACTAGTAGTGTTCGTTTATTTTGGTTAGTTGCCAAATCTCTGAATTTATTTAGCTCATTTTTTACCTCTGAAACATAAACCAATTTTCGATTTACTGCTGAATGCAAGCCGCCATGTTTATCTTTTGTTTTTATGTACCGACATGTAACTCATGATGTAATTTTTTTTTAATTTACTACGATCGTAGTAAATACACTCGCATAACATTTGTATGAATGAAATTTCCGGCGGTATGTAAATTTGGCCGTTTGCATGGCGTGCGCATAAAATGACGCGCTATTGTGCTCGTCATCGACGGTAGCGCCTCTGGTGGTGTTTGACCTACCTATTACCTGCGTGCATGTCATGATGTTGTGCTTCTAAACTATATGCCACTTCTGGATATCACAGATGTCCTAGGAATCTCAAAGATTCTTTTTAGTATATATTAAGTAACTGCTCATACCATAAAGGATATATTTGTATTCAATTGATACGAAACGACTGTTTCTGGTCCCCTTAACCCCCTACGTCTGTTGTCTGTGTAACTTAGCGTAGAATAACAATCTAATGAAGACCACAATGGATATAAGCGTACGTTTTTTGTGTTATCCTCGGCAATTTTGTGATTATCATTTCGAAATATGTGTTATTGTATTTATTTTTTGCACTTCATGTATACTGATTCTTTGCCAAATAAGTTTACTTACTAATAACTTGTAGAGGACGAAGTGGCGGCCAGCCAAGATGAATGTAAACAAATAACATACGAGCAGAGTTGCCAGATTGGCCTTTTCTAGGCCAAAACCCTCAATTTTGGCTTCTTTTTCAAGCATTTGGCCTAAGGATATTTAGTTTGGCCTAAATTACTAAATCTGGCTTTTTTTTTTTTTTTTTTTTTAGAATGTGGCTTAAATATATTTTATTTGGCTTCAGTAAGCTCATCTGATAATAGTGAATTGGATACTGAGTTCATTCGCCACCTCCTAAGACAAAACTAATCCAAGTTAAAGTCTACCATATTGTCGAGTGCGCGTATATTTTCTTTTCTTTTTATTTTGTTTCCATTGTGATCCATGCAATTTGTCCCATTTTCTCTAATGGCACAAAGATAAAATTGGACGAATCAGCTGTGTGATGTTGATGGCGCACGAGATCCATGTGCAACTTTTGGCGTGATTTTTTTTTTCTTAACTGTCTGACGTAATTTTAGGCCTTCAATCAATAGTAAGCTATGTTCATAAACAAGCAAGGAGTAGGCTACATTGGTAGAGTACTGAATATAGAAATATATTGTGTTTTGATTAATAAAATTAGTAAAATAATTTTCCATCCCACAAAAGCGTTCGTTCTGGTTGTTTATATTTATGTAGAGTGGAAAAGATCGTTGACATTAAATTTTCATTAGTGTTTTTAGTGATTTTCAAGTACTTAACTATTTAGGAGTATCTATTTTTTCAGGTGCATGCATTTTAGAATAAGAATCAGCCTGCAATCTTCAATAGCCTAAGATGCCGAAGTGGAACTGCAGTTATGATAGTGCCAGGAGGTACAGAGCTGAGTGGGAGAAAAAGTTTATGTTGGTGAAATATGCACCTGATGGCTCTGGTGAGGCGGCATATTGTAAGTTATGTCACTGTAATCTGAACCCCAAAATGTACTCATTACAAAACCATGAAAAATCGGAGAAACACAAGAAGACAATATACCAGCACTTGTACCACCAATAAATTTTCAGTCAACAACACCCAACGATATCAAACAGGCAGAATTGGAACTTGCTGTTGCAGTCTGCTGCCATTGCTCAGCTTCCTATGTGGACCACATTGGTGAAATGATAAAAAAAAAAAAAAAAAAAAAAATGGGAAAGGTAGCATCTTAGGAAAAGTCAATCTTCTTAGAACTAAATGTAGCAAACTGATTACGGAAGTTGTGTCCCCAACCCTTAAACAAGAACTGAAGAAGGATCTAGGAGAAAATTTTGCCCTTTTAGTAGATGAGTCAACCGATGTTGGGACAGTGAAGTATATATGCATTGCGATGCGTTACTGCTGTATTCGGGTCCAAACCGAGTTATTAACTCCAGTCATAACTGAGGCACCATCACTTGCAAAACCAATGCAGTTACCAAGTTCTAAACCTAGATTTGTGGGATATTTGTGATGAATTTATAAATATCGCCTTCTTGGATTACAGGGTGTATACACCAAGTATTCATGTTTTCTTTGCCTATGGGGTAGTCGGGCTGATAATGAACACGACTAGAAAGTAGAGTTGCCCCCTCCAGATGGCTTGCAGCCAGGAAAACTCAATGTTATTAGACAGCCTCTTGTAGACCTTACCAAAGTGTTGATATACCTACTTCATATAAAGCTTGGTTTGGTCAAACAGTTTGTAAAAGCATTAGTTCATAGTAGAAAAGCATTTCAAGAGATTCGTCTACTCTTTCCAAAATTATCAGAGTTCAAAGTTTAGTGTGGTATATTTACTAGTCCGCAAGTAAGGAGAATGTTGAAGTCAATACACCTTCCAAATTGCAATGAGTACTGTCGAAAGCGAGTCGTGGCATGCATTTCGAGGTAGAGTTCGTGGATTCCCTGGTAACAATAAAGAGGGCTGCGGCCTGAAAGTTGGAAAGGAAATACAGTGTGTATGGGAAAGAGAGGGACGACACTCCTTGTGTATTCGTTGGGAGTAGCTAAGCTAGCTAGGATAGTTTCTTATTCCTTGTTTAGTTTCATTTCAGTTTACTTAACTACTAGGTTGGTCAGATGCAATGTATACTGGTTGTGGCGGTAATGTCTGGGTTCTTGGTAGACTCTCTGGCCACCATGCATGGGGCTGTACTCTTTCCTCTTGTCGTTCACTTGCTTTCGGATGCTCTGGGGTACTGGGGTCTTCAAATATTTGTCCCAGGTTTGATCCCACATACGGTGGTGTGTGATGTTGAGAGGTTGTATGTTCATTCTTTTGTGGATTTCTTCAATTGTTTCGTGAAATGGTGGGGTTTAGCCACCGACAAAGCTGAGGGCTGCACGGACAAAACTCTAGTGGACAAAAACCCAACGGATAAAACCCCAGTGCTCCAAACGGACAAAACCCAGCATTATAAAAACCCCAGCAGATTTAGATTGACACAACTTTGGAAAATATATGGCATTTTTCAACTGAGTTTAATACCAGTAAAAAGTAACTTAGCAGTGTCTCTTCATGTTAGTTTGGGGTGAATTCATACCCACCATAGTGACACCCTAATGAGGCGTGAGTACCAGGGTAACATTCATTTTAGTTTATCTTTTTTTTTTTTTTTTTTTTTTTTGCTCACCCACAAATATGTTTAACATTACTGGGGTTTTAAAATTCCTGCGCTGCTGGGGTTAAGTATCCACACTAAGGCAGGTGTCGATTCGCTCAACAAATGACAGCTGAGGCACTGCGCACCTAACAGTCAACATTTGAATAATGTCCTCTCAGAGGTGTTACCCTGAGATGTGTGAATGATACAGAACAACAAAGGCGGTCTGAAGATTTGTTCTGAAGGCTATGTCTACACAAAGAAGACCAAGTCAAAAATCATTATCCGGTGGGAATGTTCACAGCGAGCAGCATATTCATGTAAAGGTGCCATCAGTGCAAACCTCACCATGGACTCAACTTTGAACTTCAGAGAGCATAATCATGAACGAAATCCTAATGCTGCTTGAGTTGCAAAAGTACGGTCGCAGATCAAATCTGATGCGAAAATGAAAAAGGGGAAGGGAGTCCAAGTGTATGCTGAAGCTATGCTTGGAGCAACAGATGAAGTCCGTATCATGGTTGAAAAACCAGAATCGATTAAGCGGGATATAAGACGCCAAAGGCAAGGAGTCAGACCTGTGGAACCTCCCTCACTAAAGGAACTAATCCGAGAAGGAAGTTGGACAACAAGTGGTGGAGATAACTCAAAGCCTTTCCTGATTCATGACAGTGGGGTTCGATGCTGCCAACAGATTACTAGTATTTGCATCTCAAAAAGGTCAGGGACTGTTGGCCAAGTATCCACAATAGCATATGGATGACATATACTCAATGGCACCAAAGATTGCTAAGCAGGTTTATGTCATCCTTATAGTTTAGAATGACCAGCTCTGAGCTATCATGTTCCAAAGGTAGTCCTTCGTGTATAATGGATAGCAATGAAATTATGCATATATACAAGAAATGAGTATATATAAAGCTTGTGTTAAGGTGACTACAACAGGTAGAAACTGCGAAATTCAAGCACATTTAGAGAACACTCAAGGAACACTTTAAGGAGTGTTGGCTACAGATTGCATTGACAGAAGAGATCTTTTGATTACAAATACGAGGGAGGCATTAAGAGGTCATGGAAACAAATTAAGAAAGACCACATGTCTAACGGATGTGAAATTGATATAGCTCAAGCTCAAACAGTACATGAGTTAAAATCTAAATGTAATTGGATATCAAAGGTATAAATTAAGTTTGAAGTGTACATTAATTTGAGACTAAGTATGATAAAAAGTTAGATAATAGGGGACGGAATCCAACGAGTGTTGTTCCTTTTCTGTATACTACAAGTATTTAATTACAATTAGCTAAACACACACAGACACACAAATTGAAGTGATAAGTGGTGTTCCACAAGGAACATTTTTGGCCCCAATAATGTTTGCTATATATATTAATGATATGGATGAAGGAATTGAAAGTTATATGAGCTTCTTTGCGGATGATGCAAAATTGTTGAAAAAAGTGAACACTGAAGATTGTGAGTCGCTACGGAGTGATCTCAATAAAGTATGGGAATGGAGTAGGAAGTGGGAGATGGAACTCAATATCAAGAAGCGTAGTATAATGGAATTTGGAAGAAGCCACAAAAGAATAGTGGGATCATATAAATTGGGAGAAGAATAAAAAAAAAAAAAAGTAGAAAATGAGAAGGACCTGGGAGTCATTATTATGAATAATATGTCACCTGAGAGGCATATAAACAAAATTTTTGGAGAAACTTACAAATTAATAAGAACATTCAAGGTGGCTTTTACATACCTGGACGAAGAAATGGTGAAGAAAATACTAGTTACCTTGATAAGACCAAGATTGGAATATGCAGCAACGATGTGGTCACCAAGTACAAAAAATGTATAACAAAACTTGAAAGAATACAAAGAGCAATTACAAAACTAGCACCAACACTCTCAAAACTATCATATGAAGAGAGACTAAAAAAAAACTTGAACTACAGACATTAGAACAAAGAAGAGAAAGAGGAGACTGGATAAATATCTATAGAATCATGAAAGGCATAGAAACCATTGATAGAGAAGATCTAATAAAATGGATAGTAGAAATACAAGAGGACATGGAAAGAAAATCAAGACAGTTATAGAAGGGACCTGAAAAAGAACAGCTTTCCCCACAGAGTAATAGATATCTGGAACAAGTTGGACGAAAAAGTGGTGTGTGCAAAAACAATTCATGAATTTAAAAACAGTTTAGATAGAAATGAGATATGAAGACGGGACACCACGAGCATAGCTTCCCTTCCCGTAAAATACAACTAGATAAATACACAGATACTAATATAGACGGATTAATTTCAGGATGAAATGAACTAAATGATTACCTATCAAAAGAAATAGAGAGGAGAAACAAAGTTTTCATTAAATAAGATGCTGAAGGATGGAGGAAACGTGGTACTTATGGGAGATTTTAACTGCAAAGAAATCTGTTGGGAAGAGATTATAGTGAAAGGTTTAGAGGATCGACGGGGAAATTTATTACTTGATATGACTATAGAGCATACACTGACGCAATGGGTAAAAGGAAATACTAGATTGAGAAATAATGAAGAACAGTTGAGATTAGATTTATTATTTATGTCAGAACATAAAATTGTGGAAAATTTGAGTACAAGACACCAATTGGGAAGAGTGACCATATATTACTTGAGTTAGAACTAAAGGAGGAAATATATAGAGATAAAAATGAAAAATACAGAAAAGAGACTGATGCATAGTAAAACGGACTTTCAGAAACTTTTTTTTTTTTTTCTCCCTTAAAACAGATTGGGAAAAAATCAACAGTGGAGAAACACAAGTGAAAAAAAAAAAATGGATGATTTTGATGGAAATCTATAAAGCAGGAGTGGATATGTTCCAAAGCAAAAACAGAAAAAGGTGTATTATTAGTGCTGGTTTAATAAAAGGTGCAACGAACCAAAAGATAGAAGAGATAAATATGGGAAAATATGAAAAATAAAGAAAAAGAAAAAGATAGAAAGTGTCATATATAAAAGGCATGACTATGTAAAAATACACATGGAGGAAAAATTAAATATGAAAAAGACATAACGGGAAAATGTAAGGATAAACCAGAGTTATTACATATATGTGTGAACGGTAAAGAAAAAAAAAACACACACACACAGGAAATAGTGAAACACCATGAACAAGCTATTCTTGGCACAAATAATAACGTAGTAAATGAATGGAATAAACTTTATGCAGAGGCAGTGCAATGCAGTTCAGCTCGAAGCTTTATGAATCATTTAGATAAATATCTAAGCAAGATGCTGTAATGGTTGTCATTTATTTCATATTGTGTTATCATGTCTAATTCTTATTTGCTTGATTCACATTATTAGTTATATGTCAATTTATTATTTACTAACCAGTTCTTTTTATTTTGTATTTAACTATACCTATGCATCTTTTATTATCTATAATATTATGTTTTTATTTATCGTTATTACTTTTTTCCACATCCGACCTAGTTACGGACCAAAAGGTCTCCTGTCGGCATACTCCGCCTTTGTAATCCTTTGTCATGGAGATGTCATATTTATTTCAGAAATGATCAGACCATGAAATTCTGTCTCAGGAGGTACTAAAGAAGAACAACCATAATCAAATCTACTAGATTCCAGAAATTCTTCCTGCTACAAACAATAACAAAGTTCAGTAAATAAATTGTATTTCTTCTTCATTAAAAAATGAACAATGCATCATATGTCTTATATCACTCTTGGAAAGACTTAATTGAAGTGTGGGAGTTGTGTCTCATATGATAAATTAAGCACTGCTGAATATATGAAGATATATTTACAGTAATACAGATTACAAATAACTTTGGCGTATGCTGTACTCTGAACTACTTTACACAATACTAAAGTAAACAGAACTGTATCCGTCATGATGTACTGATATCTATATCCACCAGTTGCACAATTTTCTAATATCTTTGACGTTTTCCCTAACTGAAAAAACATTCATGCACTTAATGGAACACTTAAGAATTTTGAAAAAAAAAACGAACAAGCAAAAATTACGAAATAGGCCAAAGGTCACTCAAATAACTTCACAACTGAGAGTAAACCAATTAAGATTTCAACTGACAGTTTATAACTGGATCAGTACTTAATAGCTGCCAGTACCATCATACAGGAAAGTTATATCACTCAGGTCACTCTGGAAATGATAAAAAGGGTGCACAGCAACACACATGTACCCAATAGTCTCATTCGACCATCAAGGCCTTGTATCTCTTGAACATAGATGGTACGAGTGATGAACAGGGGATGACACAGTGGCATTGGGCCCTGGGGGAGGCCAGGTCAATGCAGGTATATGCACCTGTGTCATCTTAAGCCTATCAGAATGCAGAACCTCACTAAGTCTCTAAGATGGGTAGAAAAAACCATGAACTTATTGGGATGAAGCTTCTGCGTCACCAGAAAAGGATCAGTAAATTTGTTGTTTAGCTTAGACTGGCTTTCAGGCATTTGCTTATATACATGATCATCCACTTGGATGGAAACAGGTGTAACCTTACTATGTTTGATCTAGACTCCTGAAGTTGACATAATCATAAATGGTATACAGCGTATGACACTAAAGTTGACTGTAACCAGAACTGTAGAGACGATGAATAGGACTATCCAAAAGATCAGTGTGGAAGGGGCAAGAAGGAGTAGGATACTCTTAGAATAGGAGCAGTGTGAGTAGAACCTTTGTTCTAAGTACAAGACTTGCACTAGGCTACATGACTGGCAATATTTACATGCATTCTAGGTCAATAATATTTCTTGTGAGCCATAGGCAGAGTTTTGTCACGACCTGGGTGACCAGGAGAGGGGAATCATGAGCAAGAGATAAAACAACAGGGACTGAGGGGTCACTAACTGTGCCACGTCGTGCTCAAACACTTTTACTTTATGAGTGACAACACTGTCTTGCAATGAGAATTGAGACAGACGAACAGGCAAGTTTGACAAGGTATCGTAATTGGCAAAGTCTAAGGCATAAATGACAACAGACCAAATGGGATTCTCACGTTGAATTTTGGCTAAATCTCGTAGTTGTAAATTACTGCAACAGTAGCTGTAGGTACATTTCGTGAAAGTGCATCAGCAACATTGTTTGCACATCCCAGGATATGCTTAAGGGCTGGATTGAACTCCTTAATAGTAAGAAACCATCTGGCTCGGTGGCCTGAAAGATTTTTGCCCTTGAAAATCTGTGACAGCGATGTGGTCTGTGTGAACTGTGATAGAATAACCAAGGATGATGTCACGATTTTTTTTTAGAAACCACACCACTGCTAAATGTTCCAGATGTGTAAAAGAGTAGTGAGACCCAGCATGCTTGAGTATGCGACTAGCATATGCAATGGCATGTGAACGATAACCATCTAACTGCATTAGGGCAGCTCCAATACCTAAACCAGAAGCATCAGTGCAAATGGTAAAGGGGAGACTATAATCTGGGAATGTCAACACAGGCGCTTTAATAAGTGCATGCTACAAGGAGTCAAAACATTTCTGATGAGCATCATACTAGTGGAAAGAAGCATCCTTTTTGGGGGAGAAGATTAAGAGGTGCAATGGACGCAAAGTCTTTTACAAAAGCATGATAGTATCCTGGTCAACTGTCTTAGGTGTAGGAAAGTTTTTAACAGTCTTGATCTTATGAATGCAATCTTTGTCTACCACACGACAAAAAAAAAAAAAAATGCTGGACTTTCTATATATATATATATATATATATATATATATAAATATATATATATATATGTGTGTGTGTGTGTGTGTGTATGTATATATATATATATATTATATTTGGGTAAATTGAGCTGCAAGTCAGCTTCAGGAAAACGTTAGAAGACTTAAGGACAACTTATGGAAACGACTTTCCACATCCTTGGAAACTAGAATCAAGTCATCCAGATACACAAAAAGTCCATTACCCACTTGTCCATGAAAAATTGAATTAATAAGGCGCTGGCGTGTTACAGAAGCACTCCGCAATCCCATGAGACAGCAGAGCCATTCATAATGACCTGACGGAGTCGAGAAGGCCGTGATCTTATGAGACTTTTCTTCCAAAGGAATCTACCAAAAGCCAGCTTTAGGTCAAAGGTGGTGAACACTGTATTAACTGATCCTATGGACTGAAGATGACTCAACAAAGGTAAAGGGTAATGATCTGGAACTGTGACATTGTTGACAAGCCTATAATCCACAACAAGGGAGAATGATCTATTCCTCTTAGGTACAAGAAGGAGCGGGGAGTTCCACTCGGAACGAGACTCTTGGATGACACCCTTACTCAACAACTCGTCAACTAGAGACTGAGCTACAAGTCGACGAGAATGAGGCAACCTTTAAGAACGTACGTAGACTGGACCCACTCATGGTTTAAGATTAATGCTATGGACAACACGATTCGTAACTCCCAGTCGATCCTCAGGTAAGACCAGAGCTTGACGATGTCACAAACAATTTAATGAGACAGTCTCTTACCCCAGGAAAATCAATGGTACCTACATGTGTAGCATACTGAGAGGCTAAATGAGCTGTGTCACTTGCACGTGTAGACTATTGAATAGAAGCTGCTATGATAGGGTGTGAATCCTGGACAGTGTCGACATCAAAAGAACCCAAATGAATACCAGAAGAGAGTGTGATGGGAGCACCAGAAATATTGGTTATCAGGGCTGTGGTAACATGGTTCTCACGAACAGTGGAAAGAGTACCCTCCAATGCATGATGTCTAACACGAACAGAGTCAAGTAGAGATAAGACGTCAGAACCAATTGGAGCATCTGAAATGCACACCGGGACTCGAACTGCACTAGGACTAATATAGTGCTCACCTACAACAATAGCAGCATAAGAAAGTACAGGAGGGCCTAAAAGCTCTGAACCCTTGGCAGATGACTGCCTGGTCAGACCATGCACAGAAGGTGAGCTATGTATAGAAACTGGCCTGTCCATTGCAGAAATGACTTTGTTGTCGAAAATAACCACACGGTGCCGAGGAGACATATCTATAGTATGAGTTGCTAAAGTAACACCTAAAAGACAATCGCACTGAAGTATGAAATCAGAAATTACCACAAAGTTAACATGAAACACTTTAGCATAGGAAAAAAATAAGGGAATGCAAATAGATCCAAGAATAGACATAAGAGAGCCTTGTACAGCTTGCAAAACACTACAAGAAGGAAATAATGGAAAGTCAAATTCCTTGAGAGCATAATATGCCTGGTTGCCCATAAAACTACATTCTGCCCCCCAGTGCCTACCGCTATAGAGATAGGTAACTGGTCCACATAACACTGAAAGGTAAAAAGTTAGAAAGAGCAGCCAATCCACTAAAAGGACGATCTTGGACTGGTCACTGTTAGTCAGTCTTTGGGATTTTGACACGGGCACTTGTTAAGATGGGACTGAGTATGCCTGGGGATTGAATTATTTTCTACTCTAAACTTTAAAACCTTGGAACACTGATCAGAAGAGTGGCTACACTGTCCATGGACATGGCGCTAGCTAGATTAAGGCTGAAATGACATTCTTGAAAATCATGTGTGATGCTAGAGGAGGAATTAGTGAAACGTCTATGTACAGGATTCTACCTAGACTTTCGCTCATGGCACTTACGAAGGAAACAGAAAACATTAGAATGACTTACTTTGTTACAATACGTACAAGTAAGCACAGTAGATACATGTGGAGATGAAGGAGTGCTCTGTGTAAGTGTCAAAGACAGAAGATATGTGGAGGAGTATTCTGTGTAGATGTTGAATACAGAGGAGGTGGAGTAGGAACCTCCGTAGTCCGCTGTGAATGAACACACATAACATTTTCAGTGCCCATAGAGGAAGAGAGTACGTCAGCCAACCTAGCACCAGAGAAAATTATCACCTAACAGGTTTGTATCAAATACTTTAAGAAAAATCACCTTGAAGGTGGCGTAATCATAGTTTAAAGAGGGTATAGGGCCGGAAGACTGGAGGAGTGACTGCAGAATTCCACTGTAGAATGGAAAGGGGGAGAAGTGTGAGTGTAGTTGTTTGAGAGGGATCAATTTGTTGAGTGTAGTTGGGAAGGCTTATGGGAGGGTGTTGATTGGAAGGATTAGGGAAGGAACAGGGGAAGTAGAATGTAGATTGAGAGAAGTAACTAAATGACTTGGGGGATTACAAAATGTAATGAGAAATAGATATTTGGGAATGAATGCTAAGAGGAGAGAAGATTGTATGAAGGATTGATTGTGCCGACAGCACTATATGGAGCAGAAACATAGAACAAATGAAAGAGTTTGAATGTGTTTGACATGAAGTGCCTGAGAAGTATGGTAGAGGTTACTAGGCCGAATAGAGTGAGAAACGAGGAGGAGAGCGGGGATGGAAAGGGAGTTGGAAGATAGGATTGATGAAAGAGTTTTGGGATGGTTTGGACACATGGAAAGAATGAGCGAAGAAATATTAGTAAAAGAGGTGTGGAAAGCAGAAGTGGAAGAGATAAAATGAGGGGGAGACCAAGGATGAGATGGATTGGGTAAAAAGGGGCATTGGGAAAGAGGAAAATGAGTGTTAAGGTAGGGTGGGAGAAGACCAGTGGCGTAGCTAAGGGGGGGGGGGCGGTTGGGGCGGTCCGCCCCGGGCGGCATTTTTGGTCCTTGTATAATTGATATAAAATTACGTTAATCAGTCTCTCATAGATGTCAGTTTTTTCTACGTTATTAAGCATAATAAAGCGTGACAGTTTGCAAGCGTGTTAACATCGATCCGATTGGACGGGTATAAATGGGTGAAAATGAACATACATCTGTACGATAATGTGCATTTGTAATATTGAATTATTGAATTCCTTGTGAGAAGGGGTGGCAAACATGAGGGCAGCCCCGGGCGGCAAAAGCACTAGCTACGCCACTGGAGAAGACAGACGATAGATGAAAGGAGAATGGTATATGGATGTTGTGATGCATGGGAGGGAGTGGGTGGGCGTCAGCTCCGTCTCCACTGTTCTCTTCTCTGGTCCCCTTTTACCACTCTGTGTTGTAGTCTTTATTACGCATGACAATCACTCACAATTTTCCTCCGTAAGAAGCCCCTTTGCCTCTGATCATCCGACTTAGTCAAGTTCCATTACTCTGTCTAAGAATGGTGGACATTAAACAGAGCTTAATTTTGCTTTCTTTCCTTCCTGAATATCAATACACTTGGTTCGTCAAGTTACACCAAGGAAATCCCACCAGGAGTCCTCAATCTGTTCACTAGGTCAGTTCTGCAATGACGTCATGATTTCTTTAGTCCAATGATCTTTACTATTACATCTAAATGCCTCCCCTAAAGGCGTGACTTTACTCTCGTGAATCAATTGAATTTTCTCCTCCTCCACCCTTTCTCCAATCAGAAAGGCTGTTACAAACCCCGTAATACTACTTACTCAAGCAATCTCGAAATCAATGCACTTATGACTTAGTTTACATATTGTTACATCAGCATAAAAAATGAACATTATACTCGTACAGCGATGAAATCGAGTCCCCGGTGGCTGTTTGTAAACATTTAGGCGGGGAGCGAGATTGTGCAATTCCCTCGCCTACAAACTGTTGTTTATCAAGTACTCAACTCATGAAAAACAAATTCTAGCTACCTACCCCTCTACTTCTCTTTCTATCCACTTGTCTACCGGCCTCTTACACTGGAGGAGTATATTTGAATGTCATTTTTGACGTAATCCAGCTTTTCTCTCTCTGCACGAGGGGGTGGTTGCCGATTAAATGAAGCGGCCTTACTGTGGATGTGCTGTGTCTTGCTACATTGCCTCTGTCCCAGGGCAGTGTGCGAGATGAAGGGATGACCTGTCATCCTAGATGAGCCAAGATAAGAGGGAGTGGAGTATGTGGGGATGGAATGGGTGGGTTTGGATTTTATGCCTTTGACTTTGGCTACCTCCCTTGAAAGGGAGAAAAAGCCATTGGCGTATGTATGTATTATAAAAAGATGTATATCAAAGTGTACAAGATGATTTAAGAAGAAATTGCTCCTCCTGAACTTTCACGTACATTGAAGCAACTTGCACACCAATGCAACAAGTTGCATGAAGCATAATTCGTCACCCTCATAAAGAAATCGCCTAAGTCATTTTTCGTCAATTCCTGGATTTTTTTCCCTAAATCAATTCTTCATTGCTCCTAGTGGTACAATTCCCAATGTTTTATTTAGTGTCTGAGTAGGTTAAAACTACGTTAGGAGGAACATTACATACATTTATAATATAATTTTTTTCCGATTTCCTGAAATGTTGGACAAATGACTTAGGCACTTTCTTTATGAGGGTGATGATGTTTCAGGACATAAATGTATTGGTGCCGGTTTAGTATGTGGCCTACCTTTTCGAAACTAGTTTGGTATGTGGCCTACCCTATTTGAATGTGTCCTACCTCAGGAAAATTTTAAAACAAACAACAATACTTTAAAATGTTTTCATTCAAACCGAACTTAACCTAACCTAACTTAATCTAATCTAACCTTACTTAACCTAATCTAACCTAACCTAACTTAACCTAATCTAACTGGATGCCTTCCGCGAGCGAAGCGAGGACTGATGACGTCATATTTTTCTGGTGCTGTTTGATCATCAAACATTTTGTTGTTTTATGATTTTTTGTTTTATTTGACCAAATGACAAGACATCTTGTCATCGGAGTTGAATGGGTTAAGTAAATGTAGACTCTTGAGGCCCTCTACCTTAGATATGCGTACGTGACTTTTTACACGCACGAATCACCTTTCTAGTCCGACAGTACCCTTTCAGGTCGGCGGTAGACGATGCTGCCTGGCTTGGGTATTTTTCCTTGTCCGAGTCCGTGAGTATTGAACCAGGACGAAATTATTATTATTTCATAATGTGAGTAAATAACTGGGAAAGAGGTATAATCATATAAAACAGAGATTCTAGGTAATTGAAGTCGCCCGGGGTGACAAATTAGCTGCGGTAGGAAACGACATAAAAGAGGTTGGGTGGACGAAACCAGTTCCAGGAATTAGGAATGGGAGAACACTCAGGGAGGGTTCGCCGCGCCATCAAGGGTGGCGTAATCAAATCATTACACATGGTGATGCAGCCCCTACAGGTTAGTCATAAGATGTGCTCCTCGCTTAGGGGAACTGTGTAACATAATCGACATAGAATTTGTAGTCATAGAAGGATTATGATGGGGAAGTTGATTCGATTACGCATGAGGACGACGCTCCCACAGGTTGCTAGGTAGGGTGCCAAGCGTCCTTAACAGTAAACAGACCAGTTAGGTTATAGTACAGTCGTTGCCTCTGATTGCCCACTGGCTAGTTGTTGTATGAGATAAAGTGTTCCGGAGGAAAATATCATACTAAAGTATTGTATTCTAAGCTTGTTAGCATCATGAATAAAAGCAGCAACGACTGCAACATCACTGTAGGAAAGAGGCCAAACGCAGAGTATGGGAGTCCAGTATATATGACGTTTCGCCCAGCAGGGCTTCTTCAGAAATACCATAGTTGAGAAACATTTTACTCCTTTTATAACCCGCCAGATCAGGCTATAAAAGGAGTAAAATGTTTCTCAACAATGTTATTGCTAAAGAAGCCCTGCTGGGCGAAACGTCAAATATATTGGACTCCCATACTCTGCGTTTGGCCTCTTTCCTTGTTAGCATTATGCTACTTGTAGATTCAGATAAATGCGTAGTTAGAATTTCTGTATGTATGTGCACGCGTGTCAGCGGTGAATTTTCGAGAACTTACTAATTGCCATTGGTACCTATTAAGTAATTATCAATTTATTTGTAATGCGAAAGTTGAATGAATGGGATATAGATCATTATTACTATCAAATTAAGTTGTTGTATAACTGAAAGGGGTATGTATGTAAATTTCTGTGCGCGAGTGAACAATCGAAATAATTGTATAAGTCATTAACAACTGTTGGAGCACGCTACCCAAGCCTAGTCACGCACGCAGTAGTCGTGAGCTTGCTTCTGGTGAGTACAGATCAATTCTTGACTGTCGTGAGGGTGAAGTGAAGACGTAGATTGTACATTCCACGTACAATTGCAATAAAAGATTACCTGCCGTGTTTAACTCCACCTTTATTATTGACCATACAATAAAAGTGTTTTCTTTTTATGATTTTTTTTTCTTACCACGGCCGGAGGGTCATGGAATAGCCTAACCACAAACAAACACATTTGCACACACTGTCTACTGATTCTAAATTCATCAATGAATGCACTGGCTCTTGTCTGAGGTGGTCTGTAGATTACAATAAAAGCAAATTTCCTCCCACTAAATTCACAACTTTTTGCATATGCTCAAAAGTACTCCTTTTCTCTGTACCAATTAATCTGATCTTCTGGAAACACTTTTGAAATATACTATCTCAACCACCTCTTTTGTCTGTCCTTGCTTGGATCACTTTGAGCCCGACTGTCTTGTGAAGGATCTGACTCGTTCTATTGGATATTCGGGAGTTGTGTGGCCTCGTCTGAAGGCAGATGTGATCCCAACGACCTTTGCAACCAAGCCAGTCCTTGGGTCGACCCCCAAAGTGACCAAAGGTCGAAGAAGTCAGATTTTTAACAAACGCTAGAGGTGAGGTATTGTTAATTACACTGCAGCGTTTGCCACTAAGCCAACAAGGTCATTACCCTAGGCTATAGGCTTAAGTAGCTTATGTAACGCACATTTTCATAACCTGTGCATATCATGGATGTTCATAAAATGTGCTGCACCAATAAATTCAAAATTGAACCCACAGATAACGTATCCATTTGACATGCACACGTTATGAAGATTAGTGAAAAGGTTACGTTAGGTAAGGTTAGGTTCATAATGTGTGCATGTCTAATGGGTTTGTTGATTGTGTGCCCAATTATGAATTCATTATTAGTGTTGCACATTTTAAGGTATATTCATAATCTGTGCATATTCACAAAAGGTGCAAAACAGCCTACACAAATGACATACCACATGCGTATTTAGATCTAGGCACTATGATGGGCAATGATGCTGAATATGACTTTCCCAACACTCCCAAATTATGGCATATATTGTTGGCCTATGCCCACGTGACATGAGACTGAGACTGTCATGGCTGGCACTAGGCCTAAATTCCCCCTCCCCCCGACACCTCCAGCAACTACAGTACCCCCTTCACCTTAGGCCTATGGAAACAGCCCTAAATCATTGTAGGTCATCACGTGATTTTTGAGAGCATTATTTGATGAGAAAGCTGCACCGCACAGGTCACACTTGAAAGGCCTCTCTCCAGCGTGATTAATCACGTGATAATTGAGAGCACTATTCCCTGAGAAAGCTGCATCACACTGGTTACATTAGAATGGCTTCTCTCCAGTGTGTCTCTTGGTGTGATGTTTCAGAAGAGCTGTTCCTGATGAGATCCACCCTGCATCACACAGGTCATTTCCGACAGGTTTCTCTCTAGTATGGGTCATCACGTGATACTTGAGATTACACTTTTTTGAGAAAGCTGTACCGCACGTGTCACATTTGAAAGGCTTCTCTCCAGTGTGGGTCATCACGTGTTGTTTGAGATGACCATTTCCTGAGAAAGCTGCATTACACAGGCTACATTTGAAAGGCTTCTCTCCAGTGTGGGTCATCATGTGTTGTTTGAGAAGACCCTTTTGTGAGAAAGCCGAATCACACAGGTCACACTTGAAAGGCTTCTCTCCAGTGTGGGTCATTGCGTGATGTTTGAGAGAACCCTTTCCTATGAAAGCTGCATCACACAGGTCACACTTGAAGGGCTTCTCTCCAGTGTGGGTCATCATGTGGTACTTGAGATGACTCTTTCGTGTGAAAGTTACATCACACAGATCACACTGGAAAGGCTTCTCTCCAGTGTGGGTCACCACGTGTCGTTTGAGATTACCCTTTCTCGAGAAAACTGCATCACACAGGTCACATTGAAAAGGTTTCTCTCTAGTGTGGGTCATTGTGTGATATTTAAGAAGACTTGTGAGATAGGTGTGCCGCAGATGACACAAGATTATATCTATATGACGAATATAGGGAATCTTCAGATACTTTTTCCCAGGAATTGTTGATAGCTGCTCTCATCCTGAAAGTAAATATGTAATAAATATGACAACTAAGTTTTTGAAAGAATGTAATAGGAGTGACACCAAGGAATACAAGTAGAGTGGGACATTAACCAAAATTAAATCAGGGAAGGGAATAAACATTTCATAACAAGAAGTTTAAAGGAAGAAGAAAGAAATGGAAGGTTGAACAAATACTAAAAAATATGGAGTAGTCAAAATGATTCAGGGAATATTAAAGCGAAAGACTGAACAAATAATGCAGAGATAGAGCCCACAAGAAAAAGAAATCAATGTATGATATAGGATACAGCACCACAGCTGGAAACAAGAAATCTAGTAAAAAGTTTTTGCAGAGGACCACTACACACACACATCAATCAAGGATTTCAAAAATCAACGTTGGAAAAATTCATGAGATTCTGATATTCATTTTTACAATAAATCACTTGTTTTCCGTTTTTTGAAGAACCCCAGCACCCTCTCCGTGATAAGTAAATTACTTATAGGTTAGGTTAGATTCACCTCTCACTTTCATCAAATACAAAGACAAGGTGCACAGTCGGAGTACCCCCATAGCAATCTTGTAAATCAACACAATATTTCATTTTCAAGGTTATGGTGAATGGCACTATTTTTTAAACCTTATGATATACAGATT
This sequence comes from Oratosquilla oratoria, assembly GCF_046742065.1. Classification (NCBI taxonomy): domain Eukaryota; kingdom Metazoa; phylum Arthropoda; class Malacostraca; order Stomatopoda; family Squillidae; genus Oratosquilla; species Oratosquilla oratoria. Next base: position 59,792,376 of record NC_134788.1, read on the forward strand.
CTTACTTGCTAATATCTTTGGAGTATCACGAAAATATACAAATACATTAACCAAAGTGCAACAAATTAAGATAACAAACAATTCATACCAAAGAAGATTAAAAAGAAAAGAATGAGAAAAAATGAACGATTAAACAAATGTAAAAACGTCTGGGGTATTGGCTACTTGTTAGTGTGACAAAGTAGCATGCAGCTGATACTTTAGGGTCTATATGGGGCGCCCAGAGCCACACATCATTTTGTCTACGATAGAGGAAAACTCTGCTCATAGAGAAATGATGACACTTTTATACTACGACTGTCCCTCCGTTATGCTGTCCCCCAACCCCTTCTTACTGTCCTGTACCATTTCTCTGAGTATTCTTTTTCTGTGATGGGGGAAAAGAATACTGCCACCAAGTATTCCCACTTGGATCGTAAGAGGCGAGAAGAAAGGGACGAGGATTGGGACTAGGCATCCTTCTCCTTGTAGCCCCACAGGGGACATTCCTAAACGAAAAAGAGAAGGCATAAGAGGGGCTGGAAGTTCTCGGACAAGCACCTTAAGGTTTGGGTCTTTTAATGTGTGTGAATGTGGTACAGATGAGAGTAAAAGAGAAGAGATAGGTAGTATGTTTGTGAGAGGAAAGATGGATGTGTTGGCTTTGAGTGAAACTAAGTTGAAAGGGAAGGGTGAGTGTAAGTTTGGGAGTGTAAGTGGGAGGTTATCAGGAGTGAAGAGAGGGCGAGGGAGGGAAGGGGTGGCCATTCTAGTAAGTGAAGAGATAGGTAAACGGGTGGTGGAGTGGAAGGAGGTTTCCTCAAGGATAATGTGGATGAAGGTGAAACTGGGGAAGGAGATGTGGGTTTTTGTAAGTGCATATGGGCCTGGCAGTGAGAAGAGTGTAGAAGAAAGGGAGGCCTTTTGGATAGATTTAAATGAGTGCATAGAGGATTTAGGAAGAAATGTCAATGTAATAGTACTAGGAGACCTTAATGCTAGGGTAGGAAATGGTCCAATCGATGGAGTGGTTGGGAAATGCGGAGTTCCAGGAAAGAATCATAGTGGAGAGTTGATGGTGGAAATCTCTCTAGAAAGAGAGTTGCTGATAGCAAATACAGTGTTTCGGAAGAAAGTCAAGCATAAGTACACATGGGAGAGGGTGGTAGATAGAGCGCTAATGGATTATGTAGTGGTGAATAGGATTATGATAGGAAGAGTTAAGGATGTACATGTGCTAAGGGGAGAGGGTGGGGGAATATCAGATCATTTTCTGGTGGAAGGTAAGTTGAGAGTGGAGGATAGATGGAGAAAGAGGAAAGGGACAAAAGGTAGGGAGGTTCTTAGAGTGAACTCTTTGAATGAAAAGGAAAAGGAGAAGGAGTACGGAAAGAAGCTGAAGGAGGAGTGGGAGGGAATAAAGGGTAGAGTAGAGCTGGGTGTGCAGGAGGAATGGGGATGGTTCAAGGAGGGAGTCATAAAGTGTGCAAGGATGGTGTGTGGAACAAGAAGGACAGGAGGAAATAGAAGGAAGGGTAGTGAATGGTGGGATGAGGAAATAAAGAAGGTTATAGAAGAGAAGAAGCGAGCTTTCACAGATTGGTTACACAATAGGACGAGGGAGTCATATGAGAGGTACAAAGAAAAGAAAAGAGAAGTAAAGAAAAAGGTAAAGGTTGCAAAGAGGAGAGCAGATGTGAAATGGGGTAAGAGTTTGACAGAAAATTTTGAGAGTAATAAAAAAATGTTTTGGAAAGAAATTAGGAGAGGAAGAGGAGGCGAATCAAGAAGAGAAGAAAAGGTAAAAGGTGCAGATGGAGAGATGATAATGGAAGAGAAGGCAGTAAGGGGAAGATGGGCAGAATATTTTAGGGAGTTGCTAAATGTGAAGGAGGATAGGGAAGGAAAGATTGCTGCAGTGGGAGGTGCAAAGAAAATGAGAGTGATGAGTGAGGAGAATGGAGGAGAAATAAGGAAGGATGAGGTGAAGGCAATTGTTAAGTTGATGAAAGCAAGTAAGGCACCTGGTCTGGATGGATGCCATGCAGAATGTCTGAAAAAGGGACGTACAGTGATGGTGGACTGGTTGGTGAGGTTATTTAATGTTTGCTGGAGAGAGGGTAGACTGCCAGAGGACTGGAGGAGTGCTTGTATAGTTCCTCTTTACAAGGGAAAAGGGGACAAGTGTGAATGTAGTAGTTTCAGAGGGATTAGCTTGTTAAGTGTAGTTGGGAAGGCTTATGGGAGGATCTTGATTGAGAGGATTAGGAGAGGAACAGGAGTAATTGGTGAGGAACAGTGTGGATTTAGGATGGGTAGAGGTTGTGTAGATCAGATCTTTGTGGTAAGACAAATATGTGAGAAAACTATAGGAAAGGGGAAGGATGTTTTTTGGGCTTTTATGGATATGGAGAAGGCTTATGATAGGGTAGACAGGAAGGCACTGTGGGAGGTTAGGCGGATATACGGGATAGGAGGAAAGCTTCTAGGAGCTGTCAAGAGTTTTTACAAGAGTAGTAGAGCATGTGTCAGGATTAGAAATGGAGAGAGTGAATGGTTCGAGGTAAAGGTGGGACTTCGTCAAGGATGCGTTATGTCGCCCTGGCTGTTCAACTTATACATGGATGGGGTGGTGCGAGAGGTAAATGCAAGGGTAGTGGGCAAGGGATTGGAGATGGTTAAGGAAAATGGAGAAAAGTGGGAGGTGAGCCAGCTGTTGTTTGCGGACGACACTGTGCTTCTAGCAGGATCAGAGGAGGGATTGAGGAAGTTGGTGGCAGAGTTTGGGAGAGTATGTGATAGAAGAAAGCTAAAGATAAATGTGGGTAAAAGTAAGGTGATGAGATGTACAAGGGGTGAAAGTGGCAGTAGACTGGAAGTGAGCATTAAGGGAGAGCGACTGGAGGAAGTGGATAGTTTTAGATACTTGGGTGCAAATGTGGCAGGGAAAGGTGGAGTGAAAGTGGAGGTAGAATGTAGATTGAGAGAAGCGAGTAAATGCCTTGGTGGATGAAAGAGTGTAATGAGGAATAGACATTTGGGAATGGATGCTAAGAGGAGACTGTATGAAGGAGTGATTGTGCCAACAGCACTGTATGGGGCAGAAACATGGAACATAAGAGAAGAGAGGAGTTTGAATGTGTTTGAGATGAGGTGTCTGAGAAGTATGATGGGGGTTACTAGGCTAGATAAGAGTGAGAAATGAGGAGGTGAGGAGGAGAACAGGGGTGGAAAAGGAGCTGGGAGATAGGGTTGATGAAAGAATATTAGGATGGTTTGGACACATGGAAAGAATGGGTGAAGAAAGACTAGTAAAAGAGGTGTGGAAGGCAGATGTGGAGGGAGTGAACATGAGGGGATGTCCTAGCATGAGGTGGTTGGATGGGGTGAAGGGGGCTTTGGGGAAGAGGGGAATGTCTGTTGAGGAAGGATGGGAGAGGACAGAAGACAGGGGTGAATGGAGAATGGTTGTATATGGATGATGTTGTGATTGCATGAGGTGGAATGGGCAGGGGGATGGGAGATGAGGTAGTATGTGTGAGCACAATTTGACGCAGCCCGAAGGAATTTCTCCCCGTCCTCTCATTTTATGCAATAAGGGGACGGAGGGGGGGGGGTCGCCGATTTAATGAAGCGGCCTTGCTGTGGATGTGCTGTGTCTTGCGACACTGCTTCTGACCCAGGGCAGTGGACAAGGTGCAGGGATGACCCGTCATCTAGGAGGTGCTAAGATGGGAAGGAGGGTAGAGGGGTGTGGAGTGTTTTCGGGGATGAAATGGGTGGGAATGTTTTTGTGCCTTGTCCTTTTTGGCTACCCCCCTGGTAAGGAAAAAAAAAAGCCTTGGTATATGTATATATGTATATATATATATATATATATATATATATATATATGTATGTATATATATATATATAAATATATATATATATGTACAAATATATATATATATATATATATATATATATATATATATATATATATATATATATATATATATATATATATTATATATATATATATATATATATATATGATGGAACGGTGAGCAATGGGTAGCTCCCATAAAAGTTTTCCGAAAGACATAGAAAGTTCTTGTAGATGAAGAACACTTTATTAAAACAAGTGTTCTTCATCTACAAGAACTTTCTATGTCTTTCGGACAACTTTTATGGGAGCTACCCATTGCTCACCGTTCCATCATCAGAGATGTAGAACTTCTCAGCAAAAAAGTCGTGAATGCAGAAGCTGCTGTGAACTTCAATCAAAATTGTCTACATGAGAACCTGCTACCGAAATACACCAATATATATTATATGTATATATATATACATATACATATATATATACATATACATTTTAACAACCACAATACACTTTAATTGTGAGCCATCAAAGGCCAGCATGGAAGTATACGAATGCGAGAAAGTATTTGTACAACACAGTGTTGTACAAATACTTTCCCGTGTTTGTATACCGTACTTCCAATTGTACTATCTTAGTGGAGATGGGTTGAACACAAAATTTCATATATGTGTAACTCGGGCATACAAATATATAAGAAATAATGCGCTGAACTTATATCTCTCTTGATAGCCTAGTTGAAAAGTCACTATCGCACTTGTCATGAGGATGCCGGGTTTGCGTTCTGGGAAGTACCAAATTTCAATTTCAGCATGCTGGCCTTTGATGGCTTAGAATCAAAGTGCATTGTGGTTGTTAAAATGTATCTCTAATCACTGGGACCCATTCAGTGTTGTACAAATACTTTCCTGAATTCGTATACTTCCTATTGTACTATCATCGTGGAGATGGGTTGAACACAAAATTTCATATATGTGTATGTAACTCAAGCATACAAATATATAAGAAATAATGCACTGAACTTATATCTCTCTTGATAGCCTAGTTGGAAAGACACTGTCGCACTTGTCATGAGGATGCTGGGTTCGAGTCTTGGGCAGTGCCACATTTAAATTTCAGCATAATGGCCTTTGATGGCTTAGAATCAAAGTGCATTGTGGTTGTTAAAATGTATCTCTAATCACTGGAACCCATTCAGTCTTGTACATATATATATAAATATATATATATGTATATATATATAATATATATATATATGTATATATATATTCCTGTATATTATAATCATCAATATGCTGTGTCATCCTTTTTGGAAATTTGGAAAAGGCCCCCTCGTAATTAGTAAAGTGAAAATTAATGGGGAAATAATAAGGCACAGGAGTGTATGAGTAAACATTACATGGAGAAAGAAGCCACAAGAAAGAAATTAAAATCAGAATATGATGAAAGATACAATAGCAGCGAACACTTGAAATAAGAAATATTGGTAACATTTTTGCAAGTGTCTACACCCACCCAATAATCAAGGATGTCAGAAATCAATGTATGATTCTTGCAATTCCTTTAATGATTTCCATTTGTCAGGAAACATCTCAGCAGCACCCCACCCACCCCCATTGTAGAGCCACAGGATTGGCGGGTAAATGATTGAATTTTGGCACAAGTAACACACTGCATCCATAAATAAAACTATAAAATATTTGTCATCTATCTAATGAGTGAGGAAAAAGTCTACAGAACCTTAACTATTGCTAGGTTAAGTTAAACTCATCCCTCAACTACAAAAAAAAAAAAAAAAAAAAAAAAGCATGGTAGGTGTGATTTGCTGAGTTATGAATATTTACAACATATTCATGCTTGTACATCACGACTATAATATGAAGCATGGGGGGGGGGGGGTTAGGTTATGGTGAATGACTACTCCTGGAACCTTCCGATATAAATTACAAATATTGGATGAAGCTATGGTTCTTTCTGTGACATTCCACTGCATGCATTTGAAGTATTCCACTCCCAAATAATGTATGATACTCCTACAATCCGCATCCATCGCAATGAAAAGAAGTTGTCAAGAATATATTACCCCTAGAAACGTATCCCCGAATTCGTTGCTTAGTATTATGGTCGTTGCATGCGAGAATGTAAACAATAGATGAGTTTTGACAAGACTTCATTCTGACTACCAAATTGGAAGTGCCCAAATTCGACCAGAACTAACATGAAACCTAACGGCAACATCAAGTGATGAACAGACAAGGAAAATAACCTCCACCATACAATAAATACATGTGCACCATTGTCGAGCGTCCCCAATATTACACTTATTACCTGTAGCTAGGTCAACATGGAAATGGAATTCCTGATATTTGAGCTGAAGTAGTTCTCATGGGATGCAAAAAGTCGCTATGAGTATAATACAGTTTGAATGGCCCATCTAGCTGTCCTAGTTCTCGAGATATTGCATTTTGAATGGAATTCGGGCCGAAACGTGCGGTCTGTCTAATCGCCGATCAAACGTAAACAATGACGGTTTTTACTGACAGGCACAATTTTATATAAAAATTTAGCATATGGTTGCATTATTTGACCTATTTTCTTAAGATGTGTGATTTCCATGTAATTTGATCATAGAATTACGTTTTTATCCTCTGCAAAATTACCCACCACAGCTACGAATACCGTCAAATTACATGAAAATCACACATTTTAAAGAAAATAGTTTGAATAATTCAACTATATGCAAGCTATTACACTAATAACACAATACTAACAAACTTAATAGTGTAGTTTGATCCATACCACCAGTGATCATAGATAGCGGGCAGGAAGAATCGTAGCTGTGGTCCGTAATATTACGGAGGATAAAAATGTAACTTCTCTTTGATCAAATTACATGAAAATCACACATTTTAAAGGAAATGGTTCAAATAATGCAACTATAATCTACTACACTAATAACATAATAGTAAGAAACTTAATAGAGTGAAGTTTGATCCATACCACCAGTTATAGATAAGATGGCGGGATGGATGTTGATGTTATTATCCAATAATCCGACCTGATAGAAAAAAAACTAATTAGTACCACCGATTTCTCAGCTCTTCCGTAACACGCTGCCTTTATTTTGGTATTAGAATAATCCGCGAGACTAGTAGTGTTCGTTTATTTTGGTTAGTTGCCACAACTCTGAATTTATTTTGCTCATTTTTTATGCTGAAACATAAACCAATTTTCGAATTACTGCTGAATACAAACCGACATGTTAATCTTTTGTTTTTATGTACCGACATGTAACTGATGATGTAATTGTTTGAAATTTACTACGATCGTAGTAAATACACTCGCATAACATTTGTATGAATGAAATTTCGGCGGTATGTAAATTTGGACGTTTGCATGGCGTGCGCATAAAATGACGCCCTATTGTGCTCGTCATCGACGGTAGCGCCTCTGGTGGTGTTTGACCTACCTATTACCTGCGTGCATGTCATGATGTTGTGCTTCTAAACTATATGCCACTTCTGGATATCACAGATGTCCTAGGAATCTCAAAGATTCTTTTTAGTATATATTAAGTAACTGCTCATACCATAAAGGATATATTTGTATTCAATTGATACGAAACGACTATTTCTGGTCCCCTTAACCCTCTACGTCTGTTGTCTCTGTAACTTAGCGTAGAATAACAATCTAATGAAGACCACAATGGATATAAGCGTACGTTTTTTGTGTTATCCTCGGCAATTTTGTGATTATCATATCGAAATATGTGTTATTGTATTTATTTTTTGCACTTCATGTATATTGATTCTTTGCCAAATAAGTTTACTTACTAATAAGTTGTAGAGGACGAAGTGGCGGCCAGCCAAGAGGAATGTAAACAAATAACATACGAGCAGAGTTGCCAGATTGGCCTTTTCTAGGCCAAAACCCTCAATTTTGGCTTCTTTTTCAAGCATTTGGCCTAAGGATATTTAGTTTGGCCTAAATTACTAAATCTGTTTTTTTTTTTGTTTTTTTTTTTTAGAATGTGGCTTGAATATATTTTATTTGGCTTCAGTAAGCTCATCTGATAATAGTGAATTGGATACTGAGTTCATTCGCCACCTCCTAAGACAAAACTAATCCAAGTTAAAGTCTATCATATTGTCGAGTGCGCGTATCTTTTCTTTTCTTTTTATTTTGTTACCATTGTGATCCATGCAATTTGTCCCATTTTCTCTTATGGCACAGAGATAAAATTGGACGAATCAGCTGTGTGATGTTGATGGCCCACGAGATCCATGTGCAACTTTTGGCGTGATTTTTTTTCTTAACTGTCTGACGTAATTTTAGTCCTTTAATCAATAGTACGCTATGTTCATAAACAAGCAAGGAGTAGGCTACATTGGTAGTGTACTGAATATAGAAATATATTGTGTTTTGATTAATAAAATTGGTAAAATCATTTTCCATCCCACAAAAGCGTTGGGTCTGGTTGTTTATATTTATGTAGAGTGGAAAAGATCGTTGACATTAAATTTTCATTAGTGTTTTTAGTGATTTTCAAGTGCTTAACTATTTAGGAGTATTTATTTTTTCAGGTGCAAGCATTTTAGAATAAGAATCAGCCTGCAATCTTCAATAGCCTAAGATGCCGAAGTGGAACTGCAGTTATGATAGTGCCAGGAGGTACAGAGCTGAGTGGGAGAAAAAGTTTATGTTGGTGAAATATGCACCTGATGGCTCTGGTGAGGCATAATGTAAGTTATGTCACTGTAATCTGAACCCCAAAATGTGCTCATTACAAAACCATGAAAAATCAGAGAAACACAAGAAGAAGACAGTACACTAGCACTTGCACCACCAATATATTTTCAGTCAACAATACCCAACGACGTCAAACAGGCAGAATTGGAACTTGCTGTTGCAGTCTGCTGCCATTGCTCAACTTCCTATGTGGACCACATTGGTGAAATGATAAAAAAAAAAAAAAAAAAAATGGGAAAGGTAGCATCTTAGGAAAAATCAATCTTCTTAGAACTAAATGTAGCAAACTGATTACGGAAGTTGTGTCTCCAACCCTTAAACAAGAACTGAAGAAGGATCTAGGAGAAAGTTTTGCCCTTTTAGTAGATGAGTCAACCGATGTTGGGACAGTGAAGTATTTATGCATTGCGATACGTTACTGCAGCAAAAAGGAAAAGAGAATAGTAACAGAGTTTGTTGGTCTTATTCCTGTCAATGACACAACAGGGGAAGCATTATTCAGTCATTAATTAAAGCTGCTGTTACAAATCTAGGTTTAGAACTTGGTAACTGCATTGGTTTTGCAAGTGATGGTGCCTCAGTTATGACTGGAGTTTATAACTCGGTTTGGACCCGAATACAGCAGGAGTCTCCAGATTGTGTGCAAGTAAAATGTATTTGTCACTCTCTAGCACTGTGCGTGAAGCATGCATTTGAGAAGCTGCCTTCATGCTTGGGATTTTTAATTTCAGAAATACCAAAATGGTTTTCCAAGAGTACAGTAAGGAGGGCAGCTTACAAACAATTGTTTAGCATAATGGACCCAACTGAAGAAAGGAAAGGGACCTCGCTGCCATTTCAGCAAGCTTCTCAGACCAGATGGCTAGCACGCGGGAAAGTAATGTACAGCATCTTGATGAACTGGGAAGAACTTAAGGCATACTTCATGTGTGCTGAGCAGGCTAGTGGAGCTGATGCCAGGTATGAGGCACGTATGATTTCTGACATCCTAAATGGCCCAATCAACTATTGGTATTTTCACTGTTTCACACCCATTGTTATGGAGTTTGAAGGCGCCAACTCATATTTTCAAGCCACGGATGCCGATCCTCAGAGCATGGAAGGTGAGCTTGCTCAACATCATCATAGTCTACGGGCAATAGTTTTGAGCCCAGATGAAAGTGAATTAGCTATATCTGAAGTAGATTTTGGAGCTCGCTTTGCCATGGAAGTGGAGAGGTATATCGAGATGCATCAAGTTAGTGATGAAACGAAAGTTCAGGACGTCAAGGCCCAATGTTACAGCTTTCTCGTGGAGACCATCAAGCAAGCTGAGAAACGTCTGCCTCCTACGAGGAACATATACAAGGGTCTCAGTAGTCTTGATCCATCAAATTTTTTTTAGTCAAACAGCAAGGGTGCCATACAAGGATCTACCTTTCCCTACCTTACGAACACATAGATATAATGCCATTGAACAGCAGTATAGGAATGTATTACATGTAAACTGGGTTGAAGAGGCAGTATTTGACAACAAAATACCAGATGACTCTGTTCAATTCTGGATAGGAGTAGGTAATTGCTATGATACACTAGGTAACAAATCTTTTATAGACCTAGCAACATATGCATTGTCCTGTCTTGTCACACCAGTTAGCAATGCTCTTGTTAAACGCATATTTTCTCATGCTACAATAGTTAAAACAAAATTAGAAACAGACTGAGCACAAGAACCCTAGATGCCATTATTCGCATTAGAACCCATCTGCACTTCAGAGGTTTGTGTTGCAGGAATTTTGTGATCACACCTGATATGTACCGCTTATTTTCACCTGCAAATATGTATGGAGATGAATATGATGTATGTGATGATGTGATTGACTATGTTTGAACACTGGTTATGTTTCCTTGTTTACCAAAGTCTGGTGCTATAATGCAGAATATAATTTTGACTTATTTTTTGTTGCTCATGAAAAGGATTATATTTTTTATATTGTTTGTGGAAATAATGACAATGAAACTTACATGCTGCATAAAAAAAAATATTTGTTTCTCATTAAAAAGGATTATGAAACAAATTATCATACTTTTGACTTACTTTTTATACTGTTTATGAAAAATAAAGAACCATTAATTCATTGTATGCATATGATCTTCTATTTGGCACCACTGAGCTATTTAGAACATCTAAGTTCGTACGCAGTATAATTATAGGGGGTCCAATATGGCGGCCACTGCATCACCCGTTGCCCAGGCGGAGGACTTACGAACTATGTAGCGCTTGTGTACACAGATCGCCAATCCAGTAAACCACTATAGCTCAGTGCTCAGTACAAATCGTATTGTATTTGGTGAATTGAGAAGTGGAATAATTAAATATTTGGCCTTTTTACTGCATATTTTTGGCCTTTTTCTGGTCAAAATGCAATGGGTGAAGTAATTTTCCTAGTCCTCCCATTCCCTTTCATAAATTGTCGATTCCAACATGGTAATGTTCATATTTCTATTAAAATAAGGGTTTATAGGAGTGGATCTCCGAGCGGATAAGTGACAAAATACCATGTGATTGTTCAAATTGGGTTAAAAGCATGAAATATGACAGAATGACGTTAGACTAGAGTCCCAATCTTATGAAGAGTTTCAGATAAGGGGCCATCTCGAACCCTGCCCATAAAGACACTGGCAGTCTTTTCCAACATGGCCGGCATGGCTGGACATTATCTTCAGCATTACATGTCTCAAGTGGTTTCATGCTTGTACGCTTATAAACTGTTTACTGTAGTAATGAAAGGTATCTAACAGAGTTGCTCATTACTAAGTTAATGTTAAAAATATAAAATTATAGCATTTTATGGGCTATTTGTGGTGAATTTAAAATGATCGCCTTCTTACTTGGATTACAGGGTGTATACACCAAGTATTCATGTTTTCTTTGCCTATGGGACAGTCGGGCTGATAATGAACACTACTAGAAAGTGGAGTTGCTCCCTCGAGATGGCTTGCAGCCAGGAAAACTCAATGTTATTAGACAGCCTCTTACCAAAGTGTTGCTATACTCACTTCATATAAAGCTTGGTTTAGTCAAACAGTTTGTAAAATCATTAGTTCAAGGTAAAAGAGCATGTCAAGAAATTCGTCTACTCTTTCCAAAAATATCAGAGTCCAAAGTTAAGGGTGATATATTTACTAGTCCGCCAGTAAGGAGAGTGTTGAAGTCAATGCAACTTGAGAATGTAATGAGTGCTGTCGAAAGCGAGTAGTGGTGTGCAATTCGAGGTAGATTTCATGGATTCCTTGCTAATAATAAAGACCCAAAACACAAACCGCTCGATGTAGCAAAGCTTTTGGAAAGCTATAAGAACTTAGGATGTAGAATGTCATTAAAGGTGCCCTTTTGGCATTCACATTTGGAATGTTTCGTGAAAACTTGGAAGGAGTGACTGAGGAACATGGCGAGAAGTTCCATTAGGGCATTACTGCAATGGAGAAAAGATACCAAGGACGATGAGACACTGCTATGATGGGAGGCTATGGTTACTGGTGCGTAAAGATCAAGGAGTTCACAGTAAGAAGTCACGCTCATCAACGCATTTCTAGTGGGCTCTTCCGTATCATATGCTTTTATATTTACATTCTTTCATTATTTTTGAATGGAAATACTAGGATAAAACATCAGCTACAATTTATAGACAATGGGAATATGCTAAATATAGTGTACTATCGTAGTTTAACATAGTTTTTGTATATAAAACATTAATTATACTTTTAAATATCGATTATATGCAATTTTCAATTGCATTTCTAAAATCAGAAGAGAAAACAACCGTAGTAACTATAAAGACAATTAAAGAAACAAAACTAGTGTTACCCAGTGTTATTGGTCTCACCAATTAAGGGTTTAATTTGGTCTAACATTACTTTGAATCTTCTTAGTTCTGTCGCAATTACTTATGCCCTTTTTCTTCCCTCCCTCTCTCTCTCTTTTACTGGGTGAGAGACTAGTAAAGTCGGAAGAGGGCCGCGGCCTGAGAGTTGGAAAGGAAATAGGGGACGGCACTCCTTGTGTAATCATTGGGAACAGCTAAGCTAGATAGGATATTTTCTTTTCTACTTGTTCAGTTTCATTTAAGTTTACTTAATTACTAGGTTGGTCTGATGCAACGTATACTGGTTGTGGCGGTAACGTCTGGGTTCTTGGTAGACTCTGTGGCCACCATGCAAGGATGGGGCTGTACTCTTTCCTCTTGTTCGTTTCCTTTCGGATGCTCTGGGGTAGTGGGGTCTTCAAGTAATTTGTCCCAGGTTTGATTTCACATACGGTGGTGTGTGATGTTGAGAGGTTCTACGTTGATTCTCTTGTGGATTTCTTCGACTGTTTCATGAAATGGTGGGGTTTGGCCACTGGCAAAGTTGAGGGCTGCACGGACAAAAAAACCCAGTGCTCCAAACGGACAAAATCCCAGCATTATAAAACACCAGTCGATTTAGATTGACACAATTTTGGTACATATATATAACAACGGCCTTTTCCCCCTTACACGGGGGGTAGCCAAAAAGGAAAAGGCAGAGAAACCACTCCCACCCATTCCATTCCCTACATATTCCATTCCCCTCCAACATCCTCTCTCCCTCTTATCTTGGCATCTCCTGGATGACGGGTAATCCCTGCATCCTGTCCACTGCCCTGAGTCAGAAGCAGTGTCGCAAGACACAGCACATCCACAGCATGGCCGCTTCATAAATTCGGTGACCCCCCCCCCTCTCCGTCCCCCCGTGCAGAAACGGAGAAGACGGGGAAAAATCCCTTCGGGCTGCGTCAATTTTTTGTCATACCTCCTCACTCCCTATCCCCCACCCGCTCCCACTCATGCATCACAGCATCATCCAAACACAATCCTTCTCCATTCACCCCTATCTTCTGTCCTCTCCCGTCCTTCCTTAACAGCCTTTCTTCTCTTTTGTAATGCCCCTTTCACCCCATCCATCCATCTCATCCTAGGACGGCCGCTCATATTCACTCCTTCCACCTCTGCCTTCCACACCCCTTTTGCTAATCTTTTTTCTATCATTCTTTCCATGTGTCCAAACCATCCTAATACTCTTTCATCAATCCTATCTCCCAGCTCCCTTTCCACCCGTTCTCCTCCTCATTTCTCACTCTATCTATCCTAGTAACCCCTATCATACTTCTCAGACATTTTATCTCAAACACATTCAAACTCCTCTCTTATGTTCCATGTCTGCCCCTTACATTGCTGATGGCACAATCACTCCTTCATATAACCTCCTCTTAGCATCCATTCCCAGATGTCTATTTCTCATTACTCTTTTTAATCCACCAAGGCAATTACTCGTTTCTCTCAATCTATACTTTACCTCCACCCCCACTCCTCCCTTTCCTGCCACATTCGCACCCAAGTATCTAAAACTATCCACTTCCTCCAGTTTTTCACCCTAAATGCCCACCTCCAGCCCGCTGTCACTCTCTCCCCTTGTACATCTCATCACCTTACTTTTGCCCACATATATATTCAGCTTCCTTGTTCCACACACTTTCTCAAACTCTGTCATTAACTTCCTCAATCCTTCCTCTGATCCTGCTACAAGTGCAGTTTCGTCACCAATCAACAACTGGCTTGTTAGTTGTTCACAGTGTGAGTTAAACGCTAAGCGAATTGTTCCTCAGTTTATTTGGACAGCACAGCAGCACAGGAGATGAATACTTAAATTCTACACTCACACGAAGTACTTGTCTTTCTCTCTCAGCTCGCTCGCTCAATCTGACTCATATGAGTCACTTCTAGCTTGGGCATGGCGATCGTGATAGTTGCGTTCATCCCATTTTCTCTGATTAATTCTTTGCACACAGAAATTTGCATACATCCAAATCACAGTTATACAATAGTTTAAATTTAGTAGTATTAATAATGTATATCCCATTCATTCAACTTTCGCATTACAAATAAAATGATGATTAATCATGTAAACAGAAGTGGCAATTAGTAAAGTTCTGGAACATTCATGCTTGCTATACGTACGAACGCGCACACAATGACGCAGCACTTTTCGTTGTACATCTACACATAATGCTTAATAAAATTAAATGCATTAGGCTTATTTCCCACTTTTCTCCATTTTCTTTAACCATCTCCAACCCCTGACCCACTACCCTTGCATTCACCTCTCGCACCACCCCATCCATGTATAGATTGAACAGCCAGGGCAACATGACACATCCCTGTCAAAGTCCCACCTGTACCCCAAACCATTCACTCTCTCCATTTCTAATCCTAACACAAGCTCTACTACTCTCGTAAAAGCTCTTGACTCCTCTTAACAGCTTTCCTCCTATTCCATATATCTGCAGTACCTCCCACAGTGCCTTTCTGTCTACCCTGTCGTAAGCCTTTTCCAGATCCATAAAAGGTTAAAAAAAACATCCTTACCTTTTCCTATAGCTTTCTCACATATCTGTCTTACCACAAAGATCTGATCTACGCAACCCCTACCTGTCCTAAAACCACACTGTTCCTCACCAATTACTCCCTCTGTTCCTCTCCTAATCCTCTCAACCAAGACCCTCCCATAAGCCTTCCCAACTACACTCAACAAGCTGATCCCTCTGAAACTACTACACTCACACTTGTCCCCTTTTCCTTTGTAAAGTGGAACTATACAGGCACTCCTCCAGCACTCTACCCTCTCTTAAACAAACATTAAATAACCTCACCAGCCAGTCCACCATCACTGTACCTCCTTTTTTTCAGACATTCTGCATGGCATCCATCCAACCCAGGTGCCTTACCTGCTCTCATCATCTTAACAGTTGCCTTCACTTCATCTTTTCTTATTTGTCCTCCATTCTCCTCACTCTCGTTTTCTTATTGCTTCCCATTGCAACTACCTTTCCCTCCCTATCCTCCTTCACATTTAGCAACTACCTAAATACTCTGCGTACCTTCCTCTCACTGACTTCGCTTCCATTATCTTCTCTCCATCTACACCTTTTCTTCTCTACTTGATTCGCCTCCTCTTCCTCTCTTAATTTTTTCCAAAACATTTTGTTATTACTTTCAAAATTTTCTGTCATACACTTACCCCATTTCACATATGCTCTCCTTTTTTGCCCCCTTTATCTTATGCTTTACTTCTCTTCTCTTTACTTTGTACCTCTCATATGATTCCCTCGTCCTAATTTGTAACCAATTTATGAAAGCTCGCTTCTTCTCTTCTACACTCTTCTTTGCTTCCTCATCCCACCACTCACTACCCTTCCTTCTATTTCCTCCCTTCCCCCTTGTTCCACACACCATCCTTGCACACCTTATGGTTCCCTCCTTATCTCTTCCTACTATACTCCTGGCTACCTCTATATAGCCATTAATGCTCTATCTACCACCCTTCCATCCACCACCCTCTCCCATGTGTACTTATGCTTGACTTTCTTCCTAAACGCTGTATTAGCTATCATCAACTCTCTTTCGAAAAAAGGATATCAGGACTATATAGAATTGGTGCAAAGAAAGTAAAGGAAGTGGGATATGAAAAAGACCTGGGAGTTATCATCACAAAGGACATATCTCCTGACAACAAACAGATAAACAAAATTGTCGGAGAATCCTACAACTTGCTAAGAACAATAAAGGTGGACGAAGAAATTGTAAAGAAAATACTAGTCACACTGATAAGGCTAAAATTAGAGTACGCAGTGACACTATGGTCACCCAGTGCCAAAAAGAATATAAGGAAAATTGAGAGAATCCAGAGGGCAGCTACGAAGATGGTACCAACAATTTCAAAATTGCCATATGAACAGAGATTGTCAAAACTAGAATTACCGACTCTGGAACTAAGGAGAGAAAGAGGTGACTTGTTGACTATCTACAGAATCATGAGAGGTATGAAAATTCTTGATAGAGAAGACTTATTATATTGGGATAAGAGAAATACAAGGGAACATGGAAGGAAGCTCAAAAGGACAGTTATAGAAGAGACCTGGAAAAGAACAATTTTCTCCACAGAGTTGTGGATATATGGAACAAACGGGACGAAATGATAGTGTGTGTAAAAACAATAAAAAAATTTAAGAACAAATTAGACATGGTGTGATACAGAGACGGGACACCACGAGCACAGCTCCTCTTCCTGTAAGATACTAGGTAAATGCACACTGCTATGTCCAGATATATATTTTTATGCAACTGGTTGCATAGGTGTGTAAGCTGCCTAAGCGTACCTGTATAGCACTGTTCTCAGTGTCGTTATTTACAAATGTGGAAATGGATGTTAGCCTAAGGTCTTCAGTATACATCAAAGATCAAGAGGACCAATTTCATCTTCAGTTATTTTGTACAAATTTTATCAGTTTTGTTCTTTAAAACAATCCAAAACTAATAAATTACATTAAAAATTGAGAAACACAGGCTGTTTATATCTAAAATTGTATTTTGAATAGAAGATTTATCATGTTTATATTACTGACAAGTCAGTAGAACTGTAGGAATTGTTTCGTTATGCTTTGGAGCTGAAGTTCAAGTTAGCTTTAACGGTAAAGGCTAAAATGAAGACTGACTAGGCAAGGCAGCTCGCTGTGATATAGGACAACATAACAAAGCAATGATTTCACAAACACAGTCACTAAACACTCTGAGCTCACCGTCGAGGAAGCTCTAGTGTATATTGCCAGACTCACTTGTAGAATGACATAATAGATGCAGAAATGCCAATCAACAATTACATTTGATACAGCACTGACAGAGACACTAGATGCCATGGAGGTGTCATGATATTTATCAGAAATTATCTGACACAAAAGTTCTCATAACGAAGATCACGTGGAAAGATTGACATTCACCAAATACTTGTAGAAAGATTAATTGTAAACTGATATCCATCACAAAATGATATGTACACTTCACGAAAACAACAAATTGAACAGAAAAAAAGACATCACAACTCGACCTAGCAAAGAGGGTCTGTCCCAAGAGTCAAGAGGGAACAAGTACATGCACAACTGCTACTAAACACCACGAACAAGCTATTCTTGGCACAAATAATAATGTAGTTAATGAATGGAATAAACTTCATGCAGATGCAGTGTAATGCAGTTCAGTTCAAAGCTTTAAGAATAATTTAGATAAATACCTAAGCAAGATGCTGTAATGTCATTTATTTTATATTTATTTTTGTTATGTCTGATTGTTATTTACTTGATTCACATTATTAGATATTTGTCAATTTATCATCATTTATTATTTACCAGTTTTTTTTTATTATTATTCAGATACACCTATGCATTTATTATTATCTATATTATTATGTTTTTATTTATTGTCATTACTTTTTTCCACATCTGACCTAGTTACGGACATAAAGGTCTCCTATCGGCATGCTCCGCCTTTGTAATCCTTTTTCATGAAGGTGTCATTATATATTTCAGAAATCATCAGACCATGAAATTCTGCCTCAGAAGGTATCAAAGAAGAACAAGTACAATCAAATCTACTAGACTCCAGAAATTCTTTTTGCTACAAACAATAACAAAGTTGAGGAAACAAATTGGATTTCTTCTTTACTAAAAATGAACAATTCATCATACAGATTACAAATAACTATGGCGTATACTCCCAACTACTTTATACAATACTAAGGTAAACAGAATTGTATCCATCATGACATACAAATATCAATATCCACCAGTTGCACAATTTTCTCATATTTTCATTTTTTTTTTATTGCAAAAATATTCATGCACTTGATGGAACACTTAAGAATTTTGAAAAAAAAGAAGCAAAAACACATTATGCAATAGGCCAATGGTCACTCAAATAACTTCACAACTGAGAGTAAACCAATTAAGATTTCAACTGACAGTTTATAACAGTGGATCAGTACTTAATAGCTGCAAGTACCATCATACAGGAAAGTTATATTGCTCATGTCACACTGGAAAGGCCTCTCACCAGCATAGGTCATCATGCAACACACGAGATCAACTTTTCGTGAGGAAGTGCGAGTCATTACGTGACGTTTGAAATAAGTCCTTCGTGTGAAAGCTGAAAAGGCTTCTCTCCAGTGTGGGTCGCCACATGACGTCTAAGTTTACTTGGTTCTGAGAAAGCTGCATCGCATAGGTCACACTTGAAAGGCTTCTCTCCACTGTGGGTCACTACGTGTCGTTTGAGATTAATCTTTTGTGAGAAAGTTGCATCACACAGGTCACACTGGAAAGGCTTCTCTCCTGTGTGGATCATCATGTGTCTTCTGAAATTATTTTTTTGTGAGAAAGATGCATCACACATGCTACACTGGAAATGCTTCTCTCCGGTGTGTGAAACTATGTGTCGTTTAAGATCACCCTTTGCTAAGAAACCTACATCGCACAGATCACACTTAAAAGGCTTCTCTCCAGTGTGAGTCGTCAGGTGTCGTTTGAGATAAACCTTTAGTGCAAAAGACGCATCACACAGGTCACACTTAAAAGGCTTCTCTCCGGTGTGGGTCATCACGTGTCGTTTGAGATCACCCTTTCCTGAGAAAGCTGCATCACACAGGTCACACTTGAAAGGCTTCTCTCCAGTGTGGGTCACCATGTGATATTTGAGAGCAGTCCCTCCTGAAAAAGCTGCATCACACAGGTCACACTTGAAAGGTTTCTCTCCAGTGTGGGTCATTACGTGATATTTGAGAGCACTCTTTCGTGAAAAAGCTTCATCACACAGGTCACACTTGAACGGCTTCTCTCCAGTGTGGGCCCTTTTGTGATATTTAAGAGGACCCTTTCCTGAGAAAGCTGCATCACACAGGTCACACTTGATAGGCTTCTCTCCTGTGTGGGTCATCATGTGTTGTTTGAGATAATTCTTTCGTGAGAAAGCCGCATCACAAAGGTCACATTGGAAAGACTTCTCTCCAGTGTGGGTAACTATGTGTCGTTTGAGATCACTCTTTGCTATGAAAGCTGCATCGCACTGGTCACACTTGAAAGGCTTCTCTCCAGTGTGGGTCACCATGTGTCGTTTGAGATCATTCTTTCGTGAGAAAGCCGCATCGCAGAGGTCACATTGGGAAGACTTCTCTCCAGTGTGGGTAACTATGTGTTGTTTGAGATTACTCTTTTGTGAGAAAGCTGCATCGCACTGGTCACACTTGAAGGGCTTCTCTCCAGTGTGGGTCATCATGTGATTCTTGAGATGACTCTTTTGTGTGAAAGTTGCATCACATAGATCACACTGAAAGGGCTTCTCTCCAGTGTGGGTCACCGCGTGTCTGTTAAGATTACCCTTTGTCGAGAAAACTGTATCACACAGGTCACATTGAAAAGGTTTCTCTCTAGTGTGGGTCATCGTGTGATATTTAAGATGACTCATGAGATAGGTGTGCCACGGATGACACAAGATTGTATTTATACGACGAATATAGCGAATCTTCGGATATCTTTTCCCAAGAACTGTTGATAGCTACTCTCATCCTGAAAGTAAATATGTAATAAGTTTGACAACTAAGCTTTTGAGAGAATGTAATA
Source organism: Oratosquilla oratoria (assembly GCF_046742065.1). Classification (NCBI taxonomy): domain Eukaryota; kingdom Metazoa; phylum Arthropoda; class Malacostraca; order Stomatopoda; family Squillidae; genus Oratosquilla; species Oratosquilla oratoria. The sequence goes on from NC_134788.1 coordinate 59,812,469, forward strand.
GGAGTGACATCAAGGAATACAAATAGAGTGGGGCATTAACCAAAATTAAATCAGGGAAGGGAATAAACATTTCGTAACAAGAAGTTTAAGGGAAGAAGAAAGAAATGGAAGGTTGAACAAATATTAAAAAATATGGAGTAGTCAAAATTATTCAGGAAATAATAAAGCGAAAGACTGAACAAATAATTTAAAGAGATAGAGCCCACAAGAAAAAGAAATTAATGTATGATATAGGATACAACACTACAGCTGGAAACAAGAAATACTTGCACAATTTTTTGCTGAGGACCACTACACACACAATCAATCAAGGATTTCAAAAATCAATGTTGGAGAGATTCACGAGATTCCGATATTCATTTTTACAATAAATCACTTGTTTTCCGTTTTTCGAAGAACACCTCACCTTTTCCGTAATAAGTAAATTACTTATAGGTTAGATTAGATTCACCCCTCACTTTCATCAAAGACAAAAACCAGTTGCACACTGGGAGTAACCTCGTATCAATCTTGTAATTCAACATAATATTCCATTTTCTAGGTTATGGTGAATGGCTTTATTGTTTTTGAACATTACTACATAAAGTTTATTACCTGCTACTATTTTTGGAGTATCACGAAAATATACAAACTCATTAACCAAAGTGCAACAAATAAAGATGACAAACAATTCATACCAAAGAAGATTAAAAAGAAAAGAACGAGAAAAAAAATGGACTATTGAACAAATGTAAAAACTATGAAGAAGCACAGAAACTGGAAAAAGGAGTAAAAGGTAATGTAAATTGGTAGATAAGAAGCCAGAAGAGCGGATGAATAAATATCACAAATAGAAAGAATAAGGGGGGAAATCGGTGTATGATGAAGGTTACAATAGCACAAATAACTGGAATTAGAAAAAAAAAAATCTTAGGATTCTTTTTTCCAGAGGTCAGCCGCCCAATAATCGAAGATACCAGAAATCAATGTGTGACTCTTGTAAATATCTTATTGGTTTCCATTTGTCAGGGAACACCTCCGATCCCACTCCCACACACACAAGGTTGTCAACTAAACGTGTACATTTTGGTAGAAATAGTACCAGAACCCCATCAATAGAACTTTAAACTGTTTACGTCTATTATCTTACCTACTCCTTATTTATAGCTAGGTCTATTAAGTTATGGTTATTAAGTCAAAACAGACACTTAAAAAGGATTACAAATACTTTATTTTATTTCATTACACACACACACACACACACACACACACATATATATATATATATATATATCATATACTAAATAAAAAAATTCTATTACAATTATTTCTTTTTCCTGAGGCGAGAGGCGTTTGGGGGTAAATCGGTTACACCGCCAACTGCGGTGAAGAAGAACTCGAAGAAGAAGAAGAACTCAAAGAAGAAGAAGAAGAAGAGGAAGAACTCGAAGAACTCGAAGAAGAAGAAGAACTCGAAGAAGAGGAAGAAGAAGAAGTAGAACTCGAAGAAGAAGTAGAACTCGAAGAAGTACAACTCGAAGAGGAACTCGAAAAACTCAAAGAATTCGAAGAACTCAAAAAAGAAGAACTCGAAAAAGAAGAACTCGAAGAACTCGAAAGAGAAGAACTCGAAGAATAAGAACTCGAAGAACACGAAAAACTCGAAGAACTCGAAGAAGAACTGTTACAATTATTTCTTTTTCCTGAGGCGAGAGGCGTTTGGGGGTAAATCGGTTACACCGCCAACTGCGGTGAAGAAGAACTCGAAGAAAAAGAACTCGAAGAAGAAGAGGAAGACCTCGAAGAAGAAGAAGAAGAAGAAGAAGAAGAAGAAGAACAATTCGAAGAAGAAGAAGAACTCGAAGAACTCGAAGAACTCGAAGAACTCGAAGAAGTAGAACTCGAAGAACTCGAAAAACTCGAAGAAGAAGAACTCGAAGAAGAAGAACTCGAAAAAGAAGTCGAAGAACTCGAAGAAGAAGAACTCGAAAAAGAAGAAGAACTCGAAGAAGAACTCGAAAAAGAAGAACTCGAAGAAGAAGAAGAACTCGAAGAAGAACTCGAAGAAGAAAAACTCGAAAAAGAAGAACTCGAAGAACTCGAAGAACTCGAAGAAGAAGAACAACAACAACTCGAAGAACTCGAAGAAGAACTCGAAGAACTCGAAGAAGAAGAAGAACTAGAAGAAGCAGAGGAAGAACTCGAAGAACTCGAAGAGGAAGAAGAAGAAGAAGAAGAACAACAACAACAACTCGAAGGACTCGAAGTACTCGAAGAAGAACTCGAAGAAGAATTCGAAGAAGAACAACTCGAAGAACTCGAAGAAGAAGAACTTGAAGAAGATGAAGTCAAAGAAGAAGAAAAAGAAAAACTCGAAGAAGAACTCGAAGAAGAAGAAGAACTCGAAGAGGAAGAAGAACGAATGAAGAAGGCTAGAAAGGAACGGAGAGAGGCCAAAGCAAAAGATTTAACAATTCGCAAAGTTTTGAAACAAGAAAAGCAAATAGAAAAAAAGTTATTACTTAAAGGAAAAAAAATAAAATAAAAAATATATAAAAGGGTGTTTTGAACGGAAATCTAACACCAGCACAAATCGCCTATATAGATGACTTGCGAGAACAGCTAGATGTTGACAAGAAATAGAAAGCAATATGATTTTGATATTCTATTTTCCTAAAAAGGGGCGTAGCCCAGGGCGCGCAGCGCCGCAGGCCAAGCCCCCCGGCGCAGCCGGAGGGCTTGTATATATATAAATATATACATATACATACATATATATATATATATATATATATATATATATATATATACATACATATGTATATATATATGTATATATTATATATATATATATATATATTATACGTATATATATATATATATACATATATTATACGTATATATATACATATATATATATATATATATATATATATATATATATGTATGTATGTATATGAGCATTTTTAGAAGCTCAAACCCTCACCCGTGCGTCCATAATCACGAGGTCAAGACGCTAGCAACCGTGATTATCGACGCACGGGCCAGGGTTCGAGTCCCATGGCAGAGCTTCTAAAAATGTTTAATCTGTCTTTAACATACACAACATATATGTATATGTGTATATGTATATGTATATATATGTATATGTATATGTATATATGTATATATGTATATATGTATATATATATATATACATATCCATATATACATATATATATATATATATATATATATATATATATATATATATATATATACATAGATATATATATATACACATCGATATGTATATGTATATATGTATATATATATATAAATAAATATATATATGTATATATATATATATATACATACATATATATATGTATATATACAGTGATACCGTGACCGCCGTTGTGTCAAAAAATCGTATCTCAAAACAGTTATTCCCATTTAAATTAAAGAAAATAGAATTAATCCGTTCTAGCGATACGAAATAATCCCCAAAATAACTTGAATTACACAAAACAAACACAATTTATAGATAAATATAAGTAATAACACAAATGACAAAATGATAACCATGATAAAGGTTATCTATCCTATACCACGGAGACAGGTGATAGCGGCAAATGGATATGTGAGCCAGGATGACAACACATTGCTGCATGCCAGACCCCCTGATATCCATCCCTCAGAATCCTCTCTCACACGAAAAGATAGAGTCCACCTGGCCAAATTGCAGTATGGCCACCACCCAGCCCTTCTAAACTACCAAAAAATACTGGAAGGCCGCATTGTGAACAACTACCCAGGATGTAACACTTCACCCCATACTGTTCAGCAACTAATGGAAGACTGCATTATACACAACCACGCATGCAAACAACACAACATACTCTCTATAAATGATCTGTGGGAAAATCCCGTTACGGCCATGGCATTGCTTGGGGAGACGGAGCTGCTCAGACAGGCAGTCTAAGGAACGACAACAACAACAAGGCCCATGGTGGAAGTGGAAACCACTTCAAGTGAATTATGTGCGACCTGTGTGAATATTTGTGCTTCGCAGCAATCTTACTTGTAAATCAATATATTTAAATTTCTAGGAGACTAGTACAGTGAAAATTAACAGGGGAATAATAAGGCACAGGAGTGGATCAATAAATATTACATGGAGAAAGAAGCCACGAGAAATTAAAATCAGCATGATGAAAGATACAATGGTAGAGAACACTAGAAATAAGAAACATTGGTAACATTTTTCGCGGCTGTCTACACCCACTCAATAATCAAGGATGTCTGAAACCAATGGTTATTGTGAATTCTATATTGATTTCCATTTGTCAGGAAATGTCTAAGCAACTGAACCCCGTTTCAGAGCCACATAATTAGCGAGTAAACAAGTGAATTTTGGCACAAGTAGCACCATGCACCCATAAATAAAATGATATGATATTTGCCATTTATCTGATGAGTGAGAAAAAAACTCGACAGAACCTTACCACAAAATTGTTGAGCCAACTATAGCCATTCAAAAAACTATCAAAATGCATTCACTGAAGGAATTACCCTTGGTCTGGCAGCTCAACAATATTGTAGCTATTGTGTAATGCACCTATTAAGCAACAGATGGCATTGGTGTGTGAGACCTCTTCAGTGTAAACAAACCTTCTCAGCATTGCAGCTGCATCACGTTTTCTTCATAACTGTTACCTCATTTCGACTGTGATATAGGTAAGTTATGATTCTTTTTAAGCTCTTTTCTATATATTTAGGTGTTGAAGATATAACTGAATATAAGCTGTGTTTGAATTATGATGTTTATGATAGATAACAAGCTATTTGAATATTGGTCAACAATTTTGTTGAGCGGCACTCATTTGGTAAAATTCATGGGTGGAGGAGCGACTCGACAGAATTGTTGAGTTTGACTGTTGGTCCACAATTTTGTTGAGCTACCCTATTATGGTAAGACATATGGGTAGAAGAGTGTTTCAGAAAAGTGTTCAGTCATGGATGACTGTCATTTATCTGTTATTCACAATATTTCTTATATCGTCCTCAGATTATACAATGGATCGGGCATTTTTCTATGGGACTAGACACAAGGATCTGCAGCCAGTGGTGCCACATAATCCAGAGTATTCTAATGATGGCCTGGACGATGATGATGATGTTGCTGATCCAGATTTTGATCCTCATAATGATACAGTTGAGAGTGAAGACACAAAAGATGACCATAATATGCCAGCCCATCAAGAAAGAAGTTCTCATTCACAGCAGCCAGCCAAACCACGTGCCAAAAGACGTTAAGTAGACAGAGCAAATATTGTTGTAGTGGACCCTAGTCTTGAGCATCCTAATGAGCCTCTCTCATGAGAGCGACAGTGGAGGAAGAGGGATATTGATAACATATATCCAACAGAGACTGAATTCACCAAGCCAGATGATCTCAAGACACCTTATCGATACTTTTCCCAGTTCTTTACACATGAAATGGTTAGCCACATATCATACCATACAAACTTGTACTCAGTTCAGGTGTTGACTAACAGTATTCAAACAGATGACAATGAAATCCAAAACTTTCTTGCAGTGTTACTTTACGGTACATGGGCATATGTAATTTACCAGCAGCCGATTATTACTGGAGTGTGCTTCTGCGTTACCCCTTAGTTGCTGATATCATGAGTTGTAAAAGATTCAAATGCCTGAAGCGATATGTACACTACACAGATAATAATAATGCTCAGAACAATGAGGATAAATTTAGTAAGATTAGGCCACTTTTTGAAATGTTTAGTGAGCAATGCAAAAAAGTAGAAAGTAGTGCATTCCAAAGTGTAGATGAAGTAATGGTTCCTTATAAAGGTACACAAGCTGGAAAAGTGAGACAGTTTATGAAAAATAAACCACACAAATGGAGTTTCAAAATCTTTTGTAGGTCAAGCTCTTCTGGTATCATTCATGATCTGCTCTTGTACCAAGGTAACAACACTACCTTTTGTACTGAAGATTTGAATGAAAATGAGAAAATGCTATTGCTTGGGGAAAAAGTTATGTTAGTGTTGAGCAGATCTATTAGTGACCCCAGGTCATCTGTTGTATTTTGTGATAACTTTTTCACCAGTCACAAGCTAGTCAAACAGCTAGAATCTAAGACAGGTATCAAATCCCTTGGTACAGAGAGAACAGAAATGGGGGTGCACGTCTGATGTCAGAGAATGTGATTGCTGTTAAATGGCATGACAACAAATATGTAACACTGCTAAGTAATGCAGTAGGAGTTGAACCTGTAGGCTCTGTCAAAAGGTTTGACAATGAAAGTAAATCCAAAGTTGATATCCCTTGTCCCTCCATTGTCCTGGCTTACAACAAACATATGGGGGGGATTGGCCTCTCTGACATGCTAGTGGCTTTGTATAGGACACCACTCAGGTCACACAGGTGGTATCTTCCACTATTTGGCTCAAAATGTGATGTGTTTCATTGCCTAAAGAACAAGCAAATGTGCTTTGTTGAATATCATAAGTAGATTTCTATATATTTTCAACAATACAAATGATATGTATTTTTGTAGAAAAAGAAGTTTTATTTAATCATGGAACTGTGATTTTTTTCCTTTAATTTATTAAAATATAAGGAAAATATATCATATCACAATAATAGTTTTTCTTTTCTATATCCTAGTGTAGGTAAAAATCATAATGTTTGGAGAAGTTTCCGTAAGTGGTCAGCTCAAAAAATTTGTGGAGCCTCTGAGCACAAGATTTTTTATGGTAAATGGTTTACTCAACAAAATTGTTGAGCCCCACAGCATGATATCTATTAGGTACACAGAAAAATGTCTTCAGTAAAAGTTGTTATTTACATCTCAAACAAGAAAAAGACCTGAAAAAAAATTATTCACCCAAATTCTTCATGTGACTATTAAAGGGTTAAACTACCACCACTCCATCCCATCCTTCTGTCCTATCAACTACAAAAAACAAGGGGCATGGTAGGAGTGGTTTGTCGAGTTATGATTATTTACAATCTGTTCATGCCCATGGCAAATTTACTAGTAAATCACGAATACAACATAAAGCATTTTTTTAGGTTAGGTTATAGTGAATGACTGCTCCTGGAACTTTCCGAAACAAATTACGAATATTTTGTGAAGCTTTGGTTCTTTTAATGACATTTCACTGCATGCATTTGAAGTATTCCACTCCTAAATAATGTATTATATTCCTGCAACCAGCTTCCATTGCAATGAAAAGCTGTCGAGAATCTATTACCCCTAGAAACGTATTCCGTAATTTGTGGCTTTGTATCATGCAATGGATGAGCGTTTTGACAAGACTTCATCCTGCCTACCAAATTGGAAGTGCCCATATTCGATCAGAACTATCATGAAACCAGGCAACATCAAGGGATGAACAGAAGGAAAATAACCTCTACCACACAATACATGCATACGCTTGACTAGCGCCCTTAATAACATTTATTACCTGCGTCTATGCTGTGCTTCTAAACTCTATGCCACTTCTGGATATCACAGATGTCCTAGGAATGACAAAGATTTTTTTTTTTCAGTATATACAAAGTAACTGCTCATACTATAATGCATCCATCTATATTCGATTCATACGAAGTGGGCTTGTGGAATACGCAGTGGCGGCCCGCCAAGATGAATGTAAACACATATCACCCGTCGTCGTCAGAATGCAATAGATTAAGTGATTTTTCCAACAAACTCCCTTTTAGACATTATATAAAATATTCCAGTCAACTTAACCATCGTGATGTCCTTATTTCTATTAAAACAAGAGTTTATGAGAGTGGATTTCCGAGCGGATAAGTGACAAAATACCATGCGATTGTTCAAATTGGGTTAAAAGCTTATAATATGACAGAATGTTAGGCTAGACCCTTATGAAGAGTTTCAGATATGGGGCCATCTCGAACTCTGCCCAATAAGAGACTGGTAATCATTTTCCAATATGGTCCCCAGTAAAGAATATGGATTTGATAAATCTGGACATTACTTAATCATTACATGATTCAAGCGGTTTAATGCTTCTACGCTTATCAACTGGTTATTATAGTAATGAAATATATCTAACAGTGTTGCTCATTAATAAGTTTATGTTAAATACAAAAATACAACATGTTATGGGATGTTTGTGGTGATTTTAAAATTATCGCCTTACTTGGATTACAGGGTGTATACACCAAGTATTCATGTTTTCTTTGCCTATGGGACATTTGGGTTGATAATGAACAGTACCAGAAAGTGGAGGTGCCCCCTCGAGGTGACTTGCAGCCAGGAAAACTCAATGTTATAAGACAGCCTCTTATAGACCCTACCAATATGTTGCTATCTCCACTTTATTTAAGTTAAGGGTTTTATATTTACTGGTCCGCAAATAAAGAAAATGTATCAATATAACTTGAGAATACAATGAATAATGTCGAAAGAGAGTCGTGGTTTGCATTTCGAGATATAGTTAATGGATTCCTTAGTAACAATAAAGACCCAAGCTACAAACAGCTCGTAGCAAAAATTTTGGAAAGCTATAAGAACTTAGGATGTAGAACGCCATTATAGGTACACTTTTTGCATTCATATTTGAATTGTTTCGTGAAAACTTGGAAGGAGTGAGTGAAGAGCATCGCGAGAAGTTCCATCAGGACATTGCTGCAATGGAGAAAAGATACCAAGGAAGCTGGGAGACTGCTATGATGGGAGACTATGGTTACTGGTGCGTAAAGATCAAGAAGTTCACAATTAGAAATCACGCTCATCAGTGCATTTCTACTAAGCTCTTCCTTGCCACATGCTTTTATACTTACATTTTCTAATTAGTTTTAAAAAGAAATACAAGGATGGAATATCAGCTACAATTTAAGACAATGTGAATATGCTAAATATAGTGTACTATCGTAGTTTGATATAGTTTGTCTCGTATATAAAACATTAATTATATTTTGAAATCTCGATTATATGCAATTTTCAAATCTATTTCTAAAATCAGGAGAGAAAACAACCTTGGTAGCCATAAAAACACAAGAAACAGTGTTAGCCAGTGTAATTGGTCTCAACAAGGCTTTGTATAGGTGAATTTTAATTTTCTGACATTACATTGAATCTCCTTAGTTTTGTCGCAATAACTTGTGCCTTTTTTCTTCTCTCTCTCTTTCTCACACACACACACAGATTTGATAGCTATTTACAGAATCATGAAAGGCATAGAAATTATTGATAGAGAGAATCTGATAAAATGGGATGACAGAAATACGAGTACAAGAGGACACGGAAAGAAAATCAAGACAGCTATATAAGAGATCTGAAAAAGAACAGCTTTCCTCACAGAGTAATAGACAGTTGGAACAAGTTAGATGAGAATGTGGTGTGTGCAAAAACAATATGTGAATTTGAAAATAGTTTAGATAAAATGAGATATGAAGACGGGACACCACGAGCATAGCTCCCCTTTCCGTAAAATACAACTAGGTAAATACACACACACACACACACACGGTGGCGCGGTTGGTAGAGTCCCAAACTGTCACTATGGCGGTCCGGGTTCGAATCCTGCCCAGGGCAGAAAATAATTTCAGTATCGCTGCGCTTCGAGTCGTTACTCCAACTCTCGTGGGCGGGGAATTGGGTGTGTGTTTGCGTGTAAGGTCAAAGCATTATCCACAGACCGGTCATACAATATCTGAGCTCTCTTCCGTGAGGGAAATAGCTGTCGATCACGAGTCCAACACGTGATCCAAAGGCCAAGGTGAATCACACACACACACACACACACACACACTGGGTAAGAGACTAGTAGATTAGGAAGAGGCCCGTGGCCTGAAAGTTGAAAAGGAAATAGAGGGACGACGCTCCTTGTGTATTCATTGAGAGTAGCTAAGCTAACTTTTCTCTTTCTTGTTTAGTTCCAATTCAGTTTAGTTTACTTACTATGTTGGTCTGATGCAATGTATACTGGTTGTGGCGGTAACGTCTGGGTTCTTGGTAGACTGTGTGGCCACCATGCAAGCATGGGACTGTACTCTTTCCTCTTGTCGTTTGCTTGCTTGCTTTTGGATGCTCTGGGGTAGTGCGGTCTTCAAGTAATTTGTCCCAGGTTTGATCCCACATACGGTGGTGTGTGATGTAGAGAGGTTGTGTGCTGATTCTTTTTGCATTTCTTCCATTGTTTCGTGAAATGGTGGGGTTTGACCACTGGCAAGAATGAGGAACTTATTTTGAAAGGTCTGTAGTTTCTGTAGTGAGGTTTTCGATAGAGTGTTGAGAGGGACGTATGGGTATTCTATTATTGATCTCACAAAGTTTTTGCATAGGTGTACTTTAACTTTCTTTGACATTGCTTTGAATCTCCTTAGTTTTACCGCGATAGCTTTTTCCTGTTCTAACTTGTCGTTTACATGGGTCAATATGCACCGCTGGGCTACTTTGAGTCACAGTAGTTAGCCAGATTTGGAGTATTCGATGGTCACATCAACTGTTAGATCACCGTGATCTGGCTTTTAGCTCTTTCTACTTGCTTCTCCATAATTTTGGTCAATTTCCCATAGATGAATTGTTATGTCGTTCCAATACATTATGTAGTTGTTGTTTGCCGTGTGTGTGTGTGTGTGTATTTACCTAGCTATATTTTACGGGAAGGGGAGCTATGCTTGTGGTGTCCCGCCATCATATCTCATTTTATCTAAACTGTTTTTAAATTCATGTATTGTTGTTGCACACACCACTTCTTCGTCCAACTTGTTCCAGATGTCTATTACTCTGTGGGGAAAGCTGTTCTTTTTCAGGTCCCTTCTATAACTGCCTTTCTTGATTTTCTTTTCGTGCCCTCTTGTGTTATGCATGAACGGCCGAGTATTGGCATGCATAAAGTACCCAGAGTGCTAGGGTATAAAAATATATACGTAGGTTTCTATATCTAATAAGTACTTCTGTATACATAGGCTTGGATACATAAAGGGAGCCCTATCAATATAAAACAGTGAATATTGTTCAGCACATGTTAAATAGTTCACGTCCACTGGCTCAACAGGTTCTTATCACCATAGTGTCTCTGGTCCAACTGCGTTGGCGGGAACTATGCCGTGACGTCATGGCGTCACCGTGGCAAAGGTAATAGATGCTATATACAACAACATCCTAGACTAAATTGTCCTAGCTAGGTCATCTATTATACATAGTCCCTATGCTCCGTTACACATGGGAAAAGTGTCTCCTATCCTGACATGTGTTTATAAATGTATGTGTGTCGTATGCCTATGGGTGTCTATCATGATCGCGGGAATATCAAATACCCAGACATAGACACATGTGCCACATCTTGTATTCCTACTATTCCATTTTATTAGATCCTTTCTATCAATAGTTTTTATGCCTTTCATGATTCTATAGTTATCAAGTCCCCTCTGTCTCTTTGTTCTAATGTCTGTAGTTCAAGTTTTGTTAATCTCTCTTCATATGATAGTTCCGAGTGTGTTGGTGCTAGTTTTGTAATTGCTCTTTGTAATTGTGTGTGTGTGTGTGTGTGCCCACAACTCGTATAGATCAAGAACCGGGTCAGAGTGACCCTAGTTCAGGTTTTTTGTTTTGTTATCATTTGTCTGTTTTGATTTTCATTTATTATTAGTTATATGTCAATTCATTATTATCTACTATTTACCTGTTTGTTTATTATCTAATTATACCTGTGCATTTATGTATTCTATTTATTTCCATTATTATAGTTTTCATTTATCAAATGATTATTATTATGATTTTTTCACATCCGACCTAGATATGGACCAAAAGGTCTCCTGTCGGCATGCTCCGCCTTTGTAATCCTCTGTAAAACATCCCAACCGACCACCACGTATCGAGAACCCCAACAGTACCAACAATGGTCTTTTAGAGCTCCCATCATTAGAAGCAATTATAGCCAATATACAAGGCCTTAAAGGAAAATAAAGAAGTTAATAAATACACATATTAATTAAAAACAATAGATTAAAATTAAAGTTAATAACCACAATAATAATAATAACCCAACTAAAGTGTATTTCCAGAAAAAGCTCACCAGTGAGGAAGCTTTCAACGTACATTACCCTAACAGACTTGCTTAAAGATCACAGTGTTACACGCAGAAAAATCCTTGAACAACTACAGAATGAGAATCAGACAAGAAACAATGGTCTCAAACTGTCCGGAAATAGATTCATTTTGGAAGTAGGTAGAAACAACTTTGCCTACCGTGTTGTTAATGAATGTTATAAACTTCCTGATTAGGTAGTGCAATGTAGTTCAGTTCGTAGCTTTAAGAATAATTTAGATAAATACCTAAGATGCCGTAATGATTATAATTTATCTTATATTATTTGTTTTTGTTTTGTTATCATTTGTCTTTTCATTTATTATTAGTTATATGTCAATTTATTATTATTTACTATTTACCTGTTTATTATGTAACTATACCTATGCATTTATTTATGTATTTTATTTGTTATTTACATTATCATAGTTTTTATTTATTGTTTTATTATTGATATGATTTTTTTTTCACATCCGACCTAGATATGGATCAAAAGGTCTCCTGTCGGCATGCTCCGCCTTTGTAATCCTTTGTAAATAGCCAGTTTATAGAGAGTGGACAAAAACATAAGTCATGATGGCGTCGTGATATATTTCAGAAATGATCAGACCATGAAGAACAAGCACAATCAAATATACTACAGAAATTCTTCCTGGTACAAGCAATAACAAAGTTCAGCTAACAAACTGAATTTATTCATCGTCAACAATGAACAATTCATCATATTTTATTTCACTCTTGGAAAGACTTAATTGAAATGTGGGTGTTGTGTCTCATAGGATAAATTAAACACTGCTGAATATATTACCGAAGATATATTTACGGTAATACAAATTACAAATAACTATGGCATATACTCCAAACGACTTTACACAATACTAAGGTAAACAGAACTGTATCCGTCATGACATACAGATATCTATATCCATCAGTTGCACAATTTTCTAATATCTTCGGCGTTTATCATAAGTGCAAAAACATTTATGCACTTAATGGAACACTTGAGAATTTTTAATTACGAATTAGCAAAAATGCAATTACGCAACAGGCCAAAGGTCACTCAAATAACTTCACAACTGAGAGTAAACCAATTAAGATTTACAACTGGCAGTATGCATGTAATAACCCATCAACCAAAATGAACTGCTTGAAAACAGTGGGTGATACTTAATAGCTGAATGTAGAATCATACAGGAAAGTTATATCACTCAGGTCACACTGGAAAGGCCTTTCACCAGCGTAGGCCATCACGCAATACACGAGATCATCTTTCCGTGTGGAAATGCGAGTCACTACGTGACGTTTGAAATAAGTCCTCCGTGTGAAATCTGAAAAGGCTTCTTTCCTGTATGGGTCACCACATGACATCTAAGTTTACTTGTTTCTGAGAAAGCTGCATCACACAGGTCACACTTGAAAGGCTTCTCTCCAGTGTGGGTTACCACGTGTCGTTTGAGATTACCCTTAAGTGAGAAAGCTGCATCGCAGAGGTCACACTTGAAAGGCTTCTCTCCAGTATGGGTCGCCATGTGTTGTTTAAGAATATTCTTTCGTGAAAAAGCAGCATCACACAGGTCACACTTGAAAGGCTTCTCTCCAGTGTGGGTCAACACGTGTTGTTTAAGAATATATTTTCGTGAAAAAACAGCATCACACAGGTCACACTTGAAAGGCTTCTCTCCAGTGTGGGTCAACACGTGTTGTTTGAGAGTATTCTTTAGTGAGAAAGCTGCATCACACAGGTCACACTTGAAAGGCTTCTTTCCAGTGTGGGTCACCATGTGATATTTGAGATTACCCTTTTGTGAGAAAGCTGCATCGCAGAGGTCACACTTGAAAGGCTTCTCTCCAGTATGGGTCGCCACGTGTTGTTTAAGATTATGCTTTTGTGTAAAAGCTGCATCACACAGGTCACACTTGAAAGGTTTCTCTCCAGTGTGGGTCAACATGTGTTGTTTGAGATGATTCTTTAATGAGAAAACTGCATCACACAGGTCACACTGGAAAGGCTTCTCTCCAGTGTGGGTCACCACGTGTTGTTTGAGATTATTCTTTTGAGAGAAAGCTGCATCACACAGTTCACACTTGAAAGGCTTCTTTCCAGTGTGGGTCATCATGTGATTTTTGAGAGAAATCTTCCATGAAAAAGCTGCATCACACAGGTCACACTGGAAAGGCTTCTCTCCTGTGTGGATCATCATGTGTTCTCTGAAAGCACTCTTTCGCAAGAAAGACGCATCACACATGCTACACTGGAAATGCTTCTCTCCGGTGTGTGAAACTATGTGTTGTTTGAGACTACTCTTTACTGAGAAAGCTGCATCGCACACGTCACACTTGAAGGGCTTCTCTCCTGTGTGGGTCATCATGTGTTCTCTGAAAGCACTCTTTCGCGAGAAAGACGCATCACACATGCTACACTGGAAATGCTTTTCTCCGGTGTGTGAAACTATGTGTTGTTTGAGACTACCCTTTACTGAGAAAGCTGCACCGCACAGGTCACACTTGAAGGGCTTCTCTCCTGTGTGGGTCATCAGGTGTCGTTTGAGATCTTTCTTTTGTGTGAAAGCTGCATCACACAGGTCACACTGGAAAGGCTTCTCTCCAGTGTGGGTCAACACGTGTTGTTTGAGATGACCCTTTCCTGTGAAAGCTACATCACACAGGTCACACTTGAAAGGCTTCTTTCCAGTGTGGGTCACCATGTGATATTTGAGAGAACTCTTCCATGAGAAAGCTGCATCACACAGGTCACACTGGAAAGGCTTCTCTCCAGTGTGGGTCATTGCGTGATATTTGAGAGAACTCTTTCCTGAGAAAGCTGCACTACACAGGTCACACTTGAAAGGCTTCTCTCCAGTGTGGGTCATCATGTGATATTTAAGAGCACTCTTTGCTGAGAATGCTGCATCACACAGGTCACACTTGAAGGGCTTCTCTCCTGTGTGGGTCATCACATGATATTTGAGAGCATCCTTTCTTGAGAAAGCTGCATCACACAGGTCACACTTGACGGGCTTCTCTCCTGTGTGGGTCAACGTGTGTCGTTTGAGATCATTCTTTCGTGAGAAAGCCGCATCACACTGGTCACACTTGAAGGGCTTCTCTCCAGTGTGGGTCATCAGGTGTCGTTTGAGATCATTCGTTTGTGTGAAAGCTGCATCACACAGGTCACACTGGAAAGGCTTCTCTCCAGTGTGGGTCAAAACGTGTTTTTTGAGATGACCCTTTCCTGTGAAAGCTGCATCACACAGGTCACACTTGAAAGGCTTTTCTTCAGTGTGGGTCATCATGTGGTACTTGAGATGACTCTTTCATGTGAAAGTTGTATCGCATAGATTACTCTGGAAAGGCTCCTCTCTAGTGTGGGTCACCACGTGTCGTTTAAGATTACTCTTTGTCGAGAAAACTGCATCACACAGGTCACATTGAAAAGGTTTCTCTCTAGTGTGGGTCATCGTGTGATATTTAAGATGACTTGTGAGATAGGTGTGCCGCAGATGACACAAGATTATATCTATATGACGAATATAGGGAATCTTCAGATACTTTTTCCCAGGAATTGTTGATAGCTACTCTCATCCTGAAAGTAAATATGTAATAAGTATGACAACTAAGTTTTTGAGAGAATGGAATAAGAGTGACACCAAGGAATACAAGTAGAGTGGGGCATTAACCAAAATGAAATCAGGGAAGGGAATAAACATTTCATAACAAGAAGTTTAAAGGAAGAAGAAATGGAAGGTTGAACAAATACTAAATAATATGGGGTAGTCAAAATTATTCAGGGAATAATAAAACGAAAGACTGAACAAATAATTTAAAGAGATAGAGCCCACAAGAAAAAGAAATCAATGTATGATATAGGATACAACACCACAGCTGGAAACAAGAAATACTTGCAGAATTTTTTGCAGAGGACCACTACACACACACATCAATCAAGGATTTAAAAAATCAACATTGGAGAGATTCATGAGATTCTGATATCAATTTTTACAATAAATCACTTGTTTTCCGTTTTTCGAAGAACTCCCTCACCCTCTGCGTGGTAAGTAAATTACTTATAGCTTAGGTTAGATTCCCCCCTCACTTTCATCAAATACAAAGACAAGGTACACAGTGGGAGTAGCCCAACAGCAATCTTGTAAATCAACATATTTCATTTTCAAGGTTATGGTGAATGGCACTATTTTTTTTAAACATTACGATAAAAAAATTATAACTTGCTAATATTTTTGGAGTATCACAAAAATATACAAATACATTGACCAAAGTGCAACAAATTAAGATAACAAACAATTCATACCAAAGAAGATTAAAAAGAATAGAATGAGAAAAAATGGATGATTGAACAAATGTAAAAACTATGAAGAACTACAGAAGCTGGATAAAGGAGTGAAAAGGTAATGAAAATTGATAGATAAGAAGTCACATGATTAGATGAATAAATATTACAAACGGAAAAAATAAAAAGGGGGAAAATTGGAGTATGATGGACACAATAACACAGATAACTGGACTTATTTTATTTCATTTTTTTCAGAGGTCACCCACCCAATAAATGAAGATGCCAGGAATCAATATGTGATTCTTGTAAATCCTTTATTGGTTTCCATCCCCGCCCCTACACACACACACCAATCACGGATGTCATAAATCAACATTTGCGAGATTTATGATAATCTAATACTGTATTGGTTTCTACAACAAATTACTTGTTTTCCATTTTGGGGGGAAACAAGTAAAATTTCACACTAATACCACCAGAATCCTATAAATGAAAATATAGAATATTGATTTATGACATCTTTGAGTGAGAAGTAAATCATTTCTAATCAATATATCCTAACCTGTCCCTACCTACAACTACGTTGGGTTAGATTCACCCCTCACTTCCATTAGTTACTATAACAAGGCCCACGAAGGAATCAGCTTGTTGATTTATAGTTCAGTGAAAACAACCACTTCAAATGAATTACGTGTGATCTGTGTAAATACTTGTGCTGTGTAGCAATTCTACTTGTAAATCAACATGATATTCAATTTCCTAGGTGACTAGATGTCTCCCTTTTGAGAACTTTGTCCTCTATCTGGCACAACCTCATGCCAGACGTGCATTTGTCCTCCTTTCTTGGGGTGTGGCAAAAATAAATGAATAAACAAATAAATAAAAAAAATAATAAAGAATATATAAATAAATAAATAAATAAGTGAATAAATAAATAAATAAATAACCCTAGGTATACAATAATGCAATACAATTAAATTATGTGGGAGTACCCAGGCCAAGGTCAACATCGGAACTCACCAGCCGAAGTAGACAGGAACTGCACAGGACTAATGTTGTGAATGTGTGATTGCATGATTTACATCTCATACATTGGGCTGCAGTCCTGAGGTGGCCATGGTGCAGTGTGGTTTGGCAATTAATTTATGAGGTTAAGGAGTCTGAAAATGCTGAAAAGAAAGACTTTGTTTAACTCTAACTGGGCCAAAGAGATTGGATTCATTGCTAAAAGCAGAAAGGATGAGTTTTTGTACACTGTTGTTGTGATTTGCAGATTGGAGGTATGGGGAATAGTGCAGTTGAACGACACACAGCCACAGACAAACATAGACTTAACACTCTTAGTGCTGGCAACTTGTCACTACTATCATTTGTTTCTTCAGCTCGATCCTCTCAGGATGACAAAATTACAGCTCCAGAAATTTGTAAAGTGTATCATACTGTGAAACATCACCAGTCATATAGAAGCACTGACTGTGCAGTGAAAGTTGACAAAGAGGTATATAGTGACTCCTCAGTAGGAAAAGGTGTAACATGTGGAAGAACCAAAGCAGAAGCTCTGTGTGAAAATATTTTAGCACCATATTCTGTGGAACATGTAAAAGAACATGACTTGCACTTTTCAATAACAACTGATGCTTCAAACAAAGGTGCAACAACATGTTTCCCAATTCTTTTGAGATACTTTAATTTTAAGGAGGGAGTGCAACATGTGTTACTTGACTTTTACACTGATAATGATGAATCATCAAAAGCTATCACAAATCAGTTATAATAGTCTAAGTTACAAGCGTTGGGTCTGGATCTGAATAAAGTGTCGGCATACACAGTTGACAATGCAACTGTAAACTATGTTAAGTACAACAGTGTTTATCAGAAACTGAAACTTGCCCAAAACAACATTATTCCTGCTAACTGTTTGGCTCATGTTTTGCACGATGCAACAAAATTTGCTGCTGGAAAACTGGACACTGATGTTGAAAATATTGTTCTCAAGGTATACAGCCATTTCAGCATCTCAGCAAGCAGAACACAACAGTTGAAATTCTGCGAATTTGTGGAGTCTGATGAATGGAATCTATTGCAATATATTGTAATTAGATGGCTATCTCTTTTGCCATCAATTGACAGAATACTGTAGTACTGGAAAGCACTATAAAGTTATTTTCAGAGCTTAGGAGAAGAGGAATGTCCCAAGGTTCTGTGGAAGTGCTTCGGAGATGAAAGAAATGACTCTGAAGTGTCAGAGATCTATTTCCTCTTCCTCATTCACACTCTTACATTATTCTCAGACACTATCGAAGCACTAGAAGCCAAATCATTCAGCATGATTTCAATATATAAGCTAATGGCTGACCTGACACACAAGCTCGAGAGGAGAATGAAGGATTTGTTTTTTTGGGTATTCAGCAAACACCAAGCTTAGCCAGCTTACTGCAGATGTGGCTAAGAAATGTAAAACAAACTTCAGTGTTTTCTATGAAAGGGCCAGAAGGTAATTAAGTGACAGATATGACTTTTCTGAAAACAGTTATCACAATAAAGTATCAAAATTGGGCCTGTCAAGTAATGTATCTTTTGGAGAATTCAGTGGTGTAGTCGAGACCTGTAACCTTCCAGATATCAATATGGATGATTTGTATGAAGAGTATGGGATTGTGGACACAATTATTAATACTCCTGAAATGGCAGATTGCCACAGTGATGGACGCTATCTCAAACTGTCCAGTGAATATAAATCTGAGTTCTCATTCACAAGCCTGAAGAAAATGAGTGCTTATATATTTTCCTACCATGCAGTAATGCTCACTCGGAGTGAGCTTTTTCAATGATGACATCAGCTTAGAGGAACAAGAGAAACCATTTGGAAGAATGCACAACTATATACAAAACACTTCTGGCCAACAAGAAACTATTGGAGATGGCCAGTAGAGGGCAGAGGTGCAAAAAGAAATAAACCTCCAGGCAATCAAGGTGAGGATACAACTAGGTTTTGTTTGTGTTGTAACTTAGCAAGAAATAAAGGTATTTGTTTTTTCTTGGTTTCATTAGAAGTGAAAAATATGATTCACTTTCAGCTTTTTGTTATATATATAAATATATATGCATATATAAATATATAAATATATATATATACACATATAAATATATATGCATATATGAATATATATATATATATATACATACATATATATATATTATATATACAGTATATATATATATACATATAATATATATATATATATATATATATATATATATATATATATATATATATAGCCTAGTTGGAAAGTCACTGTCGCACTTGTCATGAGGATGCCAAGTTCGAGTCCTGGGCAGTACTACATTTCAATTTTAGCATGCTGGCCTTTGATGGCTTAGAATTAAAGTGCATTGTGGTTGTTAAAATGTATCTCTAATCACTGGGACTCATTCAGTGTTGTACAAATACTTTCCCGCATTTGTATACTTCCAATTGTACTATCATAGTGGAGATGGGTTGAACGCAAAATTTCATACATGTGTATGTAACTCAAGCATACTAATATATAAGAAATAATGCGCTGAACTTATATCTCTGTTGATAGCCTAGTTGGAAAGACACTGTCACACTTGTCATGAGGATGCTGAGTTCGAGTCTTGGGCAGTATCACATTTCAATTTCAGCATGCTGGCCTTTGATGGCTCAGAATTACAGTGCATTGTAGTTGTTAAAATGTAACCGTTGGAGTTTTATTTCTGGGAAATAAAACTCCAATGGTTCCTGGTGTTTACCTCACCACCCTTCCACTCATATACACACACACACACACACACACATATATATATATATATATATATATATATATATATATATAAATATATATATATGTATATATATATTCCTGTATATTATAATCATCAATATGCTGTGTCCTCCTTTTTGGAAATTTAGAAATGGCTCCCCAGTGATTAGTAAAGTGAAAATTAATAGGGAAATAATAAGGCACAGGAGTGTATGAGTAAATATTACATGGAGAAAGAAGCCACAAGAAGTTAAAATCAGAGTATGATGAAAGATACAATAGCAGCGAACACTTGAAATAAGAAATATTGGTAACATTTTTGCAAGTGTATACACCCACCCAATAATCAAGGATGTCAGAAATCAATGTATGATTCTTGCAATTCCTTTAATGATTTCTATTTGTCAGGAAACATCTCAGCAGCACCCCACCCACCCCCGTTGTAGAGCCACAGGATTGGCGGGTAAATGATTGAATTTTGGTACAAGTAACACACTGCATCCATAAATAAAACTATAAAATATTTGTCATTTATCTAATGAGTGAGGAAAAGTCTACAGAACCTGAACTATTGCTAGGAAGTTAAACTCATCCCTCAACTACAAAAAAAAAAAAAAAAAAAAAAAAAAAAAAAAAAAATATTTAATATAGTAAAATTAACCTAATAATAACATTATTATATTAACATTAATACAAAAAAAAAACCCTACAATCTCCATCGCAAAAAAAAAAAAAAAAAATAAAAAAAAAAAAAAAAAAAAAAAAAAAAAAACAAAAAATAAACAAAAAAATAAAAAAAAATAAATAACAAAAAAAAAAAAAAATTAATAACAAATAAAAAAAACAATCAAAAAAATATAATCAAAAAATAAAAAAAAAATAAAAAACAAAAAAAAAAAAATAAAAATAATAAAAAAAAAAAAACCAAACAAAATTAAAAACAAAAAATAAAAATAAATAAAAAAAATAAATAAACAAAAAAAAAAATAATAAAATATTTATAAAAAAAAAAAAAAAATTTAATATTTAAAAATTCACTATATTAGAACACACACAAAAAATAATAAAATATTATATATATACATAAAAAAAAACCATAATAGTTGAAAAAATCATAAAATATAAAAAAAAAAAAAATAACTCAATTAAAAAAAATAAAAAAATTAAAAATAACACAATAAAAAAATACTCAAATAATAGTTTTGATCATAAAATAGACGACTTTGATGATTCTAACTAAAAAAAAAAAAAAAAAATAAATATATAAACAAATATCTAATTCTTACATAATTTAAAGAGAATAATTAACAATATTAATTTATTTATAAATAACATAAAGTAAATTTAGATTAATGCAAAATATCTTTTAGATACCATCTTAATTTAATTTATACGTAGTAATACACAAAAACAATTGTATGAAATTATAATATTCGCATGTTATTATGTTTGATCCTATTATTTTTCATATGTAATTTGTGCTTCTTTTTTTTTTTACAGATGTCCTAGGAATCTCAAAGATTCTTTTAGTATATATTAAGTAACTGCTCATACATAAAGGATAATTTGTATTCAATTGATACGAAACATATTTTACTCTTAACTCATTTTGTAATCTATAACTTACAAAAATATACTTGATTTTTAGTAATTTTTTTTTATTTAATAAAAATTTTGTATTAAATTTTTTTTTTTGTTTTAACTATACCACAATGAGATAAGTTTTTTTACTAAACTCATTTGCCAGATGTGCTTATTACCCAAAAAAATCTTAAAATTCACATTTAGGCCAAAAACTATTCTGCTTTTTTTTGAATTTCAATTTGGTGATCCTAAATACTAATTTTTTTTTTTTTTTAGATTTAAAAATTTATTTTTCATAAGCTTATTTTCTTTATTTTGTTTTTGTACCAATTAACAAAAATTGTTATAGTAACCATAGTGGTTGTGATTATCAATTTTCTTTTTTTTTTTTTTTTTTTTTTTTTTTTACATTATTTCATTTGGCTTCAATCAATAGTATAATATCACTATGTTGTGCAAGTTAAGGTATTAAACTTTGGCTATTTTTTGATTATTTCTGTTTGTATTTTAGTAAAAATTTGTAATATGTTCATAGGTTTAGGTTGGTGATTAAAATATAGAAATTTATTTTTTTTTGTAAATAAGAAAATCACATTGTTTTGTTGGTGATAAAGCATTTAGGGAGAAAGAAAAGTTTTTTTGTGAAGATGTAATTTTTAGGAGTATTTATTTTATGTGCATGAATCTGATGCCGCTTTGCCAAGATGCGAAGTGGAACTGCAGTTTTTGCCAGGTGCTGAGGAAAAAATGATTGACTGATGGCTCTGGTGATGTATAAACCCAAATGTGCTCATTACACATGAAAATAGAAACACAAGAAAGAAGTATCTTAATAATCAAACACAAATGTCATTGGAACTTGCACATTGCTGTTGCAAACTTCCTCTGTGGACAGGGGAAAGGTAGCATCTTAGGAAAAATCAATCTTCTTAGAACTAAATGTAGCAAACTGATAACGGAAGTTGTGTCCCCAGCCCTTAAACAAGACAGAAGAAGATCTAGGAGAAAAATTTGCCCTTTTAGTAGATGAACCGATGTTGGGAGTTGTTTGTTGGTCTTATTCCTGTCATGACACAACAGGGGAAGCATTATTCAGTCATCAAAGCTTGCTGTTATAAATTTAGGTTTAGAACTTGGTAACTGCATTGGTTTTTAGTGATGGTGCCTCAGTTATGACTGGAGTTAATAACTCGGTTTGGACCCGAATACAGTAGGAGTCTCCAGATTGTGTGCAAGTAAAATGTATTTGTCACTCTCTAGCACTGTGCGTGAAGCATGCATTTGAGAAGCTGCCTTCATGCTTGGGATTTTTAATTTCAGAAATACCAAAATGGTTTTTCCAAGAGTACAGTAAGGAGGGCAGCTTTCAAACAATTGTTTAGCATAATGGACCCAACTGAAGAAAGGAAAGGAACCTCGCTGCCATTTCAGCAAGCTTCTCAGACCAGATGGCTAGTACGCGGGAAAGTAATGTACAGCATCTTGATGAACTGGGAAGAACTTAAGGCATACTTCATGTGTGCTGAGCAGGCTAGTGGAGCTGATGCCAGGTATAAGGCACGTATGATTTCTGACATCCTAAATGACCCAATCAACTATTGGTATTTTCACTGTGTCATACCCATTGTTATGGAGTTTGAAGGCGTCAACTCATATTTTCAAGCCACGGATGCCGATCCTCAGAGCATGGAAGATGAGCTTGTTCAACATCATCATAGTCTACGGGCAAGAGTTTTCAGCCCAGATGAAAGTGAATTAGCTATATCCGAAGTAGATTTTAGAGCTCGCTTTGCCATGGAAGTGGAGAGGTATATCGAGATGCATCAAGTTAGTGGTGAAACGAAAGTTCAGGACGTCAAGTCCCGATGTTACAGCTTTCTCGTGGAGGCCATCAAGCAAGCTGAGAAACGTCTGCCTCCTACGAGGAACATATACAAGGGTCTCAGTACTCTTGACCCATCAAAAATTTTGAGTCAAACAGCAAGGGTGCCATGTAAGGATCTACCATTCCCTACCTTACGAACACATAAATATAATGACATTGAACAGCAGTATAGGATTGTATTACATGTAAACTGGGTTGAAGAGGCAGTATTTGACAACAAAATACCAGATGACTCTGTTCAGTTCTGAATAGGAGTGGTAATCGCTATGATACACTAGGTAACAAATATTTTATAGACCTAACAACATATGAATTGTCCTGTCTTGCCACACCAGTTAGCAATGTTCTTGTTGAACGCATATTTTCTCATGCTACAATAGTTAAAACAAAATTAAGAAACAGACTGAGCACAAGAACCCTAGATGCCATTATTCGCATTAGTACCCATCTGCACTTCAGAGGTTTGTGTTGCAGGAATTTTGTGGTCACACCTGATATGTAGCGCTTATTTTCATCTGCAAATATGTATGGAGATGAATATGATGTATGTGATGATGTGATTGACTATGTTTGAACACTGATTATGTCTCCTTGTTTACCAAAGTCTGGTGCTATAATGCAGAATATAATTTTGACTTATTTTTTGTTGCACATGAAAAGGATTATATTTTTTATATTGTTTGTGGAAATAATGACCATGAAACTTGCATGCTGCACAAAAAAAAAAAAAAAAAAAAAAAAATGTTTCTCATTAACCACTTCAGTACGGGCCTTAAATCTCGCGGGCAGCAGCCAATGCCAGCCGTATGACGTGTCGTAATAATACTCGCATCATAAAATATAGTCACGGCTTATATCGATCGTTCTCTCTTTCACCCGCGAATTTTGAAAACCACAGAGAATGGGATTCAGGGCGCATTTGGGAGAATGTAAAAACACAGGGGCGACTACAATAAATATAATCAAGACGCCGATATGGCAGCGTCGCGAATCCACTTGCTCCTCATGACGCCTACCGTATGGAAGGGGTTAAAAAGAATTATGAAACAAATTATCATAATTTAGACTTACTTTTTATACTGTTTATGAAAAATAAAGAACCATTAATTCATTGTATGCATATGATCTTTTACTTGGCACCACTGAGCTATTTAGAACATCTAAGTTCGTATGCAGTATAATCATAGGGGGTCCAATATGGCGGCCACTGCATCACCCGTTGCCCAGGCGGAGGACTTACGAACTACGTAGCGCTTGTGTACACAGATCGCCAATCCAGTAAACCACTATAGCTCAGTGCTCAGTACAAATCGTATAGTATTTGGTGAATTGAGAAGTGGAATAATTAAATATTTGGCCTTTTTACTGCATATTTTTGGCCTTTTTCTGTAGTGCATTTGGCCTTTTGTTGTTGTTGCCTTTGGTCTTTTTCTGCGTCAGTAATCTAGCAACCCTGCATATGAGTACATCGCCTGGCATGTAAGGTCAAAATGCAATGGATGAAGTAATTTTCCTAGTCCTCCCATTCCCTTTCACAAATTGTCGATTCCAACATGGTCATGTTCATATTTCTATTAAAATAAGGGTTTATAAGAGTGGATTTCCGAGCGGATAAGTGACAAAATACCATGTGATTGTTCAAATTAGATTAAAAGCATGAAATATGACAGGATGACGTTAGACTAGAGTCCCAATCTTATGAAGAGATTCAGATAAGGGACCATCTCGAACCCTGCCCATAAAGACACTGGCAGTCTTTTTCCAAAATGGCTGACATGGCTGGACATTATCTTCAGCATTACATGTTTCAAGTGGTTTAATGCTTGTACGCTTATAAACTGTTTACTGTAGCAATGAAAGGCATCCAACAGAGTTGCTCATTACTAAGTTAATGTTAGAAATATAAAGATATAGCATTTTATGGGATATTTGTGGTGAATTTAAAATGATCGCCTTCCTACTTGGATTACAGGGTGTATACACCAAGTATTCATGTTTTCTTTGCCTATGGGACAGTCGGGCGGATAATGAACACTACTAGAAAGTGGAGTTGCCCCCTCGAGAAGGCTTGCAGCCAGGAAAACTCAATGTTATTAGACACCCTCTTGTAGACCTTACCAAAGTGTTGCTATACTCACTTCATATAAAGCTTGGTTTGGTCAAACAGTTTGTAAAAGCATTAGTTCAAGGTAGAAGAGCATTTCAAGAGATTCGTCAACTCTTTCCAAAAATATCAGAGGCCAAAGTTAAGGGTGGTATATTTACTAGTCCGCAAGTAAGGAGAGTGTTGAAGTCTATGCAACTTGAAAATGCAACGAGTACTGTCGAAAGCGAGTCGTGGTGTACATTTCGAGGTAGAGTTCATTGATTCCTTGCTAATAATAAAGACCCAAAACACAAGCCGCTCGATGTAGCAAAACTCTTGGAAAGCTGTAAGAACTTAGGATGTAGAATGTCATTAAATGGGCACTTTTTGCATTCACATTTGGAATGTTTCGTGAAAACTTGGAAGGAGTGACTGAAGAGCATGGCGAGAATTTCCTTTAAGACATTGTTGCAACGGAGAAAAGATACCAAGGACGATGAGACACTGCTATGATGGGAGGCTATGGTTACTGGTGCGCAAAGATCAAGGAGTTCACAGTAAGAAGTCACGCTCATCAATGTATTTCTAGTGGGCTCTTCCGTATCATATGCTTTTATATTTACATTCTTTCATTAGTTTTAAAAGGAAATATAAGGATAAAACAACAGCTACAAT
Organism: Oratosquilla oratoria; assembly: GCF_046742065.1. Classification (NCBI taxonomy): domain Eukaryota; kingdom Metazoa; phylum Arthropoda; class Malacostraca; order Stomatopoda; family Squillidae; genus Oratosquilla; species Oratosquilla oratoria. Next base: position 59,838,828 of record NC_134788.1, read on the forward strand.
TTATAGACAATGGGAATATGCTAAATATAGTGTACTATCGTAGTTTAACATAGTTTGTTTTGTATATAAAACATTAATTATACTTTTAAATATCGATTATATGCAATTTTCAATTGTATTTCTAAAATCAGAAGAGAAAACAACCGTAATAACTATAAAGACATTTAAAGAAACAAAACTAGTGTTATCCAGTGTTATTGGTCTCACCAATTAAGGGTTTGATTTGGTCTAACATTACTTTGAATCTTCTTAGTTCTGTTGCAATTACTTATGCATTTTTTCTTCCCTCCCTCTCTCTTTTACTGGGTGAGAGACTAGAAAAGTCGGAAGAGGGCCGCGGCCTGAGAGTTGGAAAGGAAATAGGGGACGGCACTCCTTGTGTAATCATTGGGAACAGCTAAGCTAGATAGGATATTTTCTTTTCTACTTGTTCAGTTTCATTTAAGTTTACTTAATTACTAGGTTGGTCTGATGCAACGTATACTGGTTGTGGCGGTAACGTCCGGGTTCTTGGTAGACTCTGTGGCCACCATGCAAGGATGGGGCTGTACTCTTTCCTCTTGTTCGTTTCCTTTCGGATGCTCTGGGGTAGTGGGGTCTTCAAGTAATTTGTCCCAGGTTTGATTCCACATACAGGGTTGTGTGATGTTGAGAGGTTCTACGTTGATTCTCTTGTGTTTTTTTTCGATTGTTGATTGGTGGGGTTTGGCCACTGGCATTGTTGAGAGCTGCACGGAAAAAATAAAAAAAAAAAAAAAAAAACAAAGAAAAAAAAAAAAGGTGCTCTAAACGGACAAAACTCCAGCATTATAAAACCCCAGTGGATTTAGATTGACGCAACTTTGGTACATACACATACCAACGCCTTTTTTCCCCTTACACGGGGGGTAGCCAAAAAGAAAAGGGCAGAGAAACCACTCCCACCCATTCCATTTCCTACATATTCCTCTCCCCTCCAACCTCCTCCCTCCCTCTTATCCTGGCACCTCCTGGATGACGGGTAATTCCTGCATCCTGTCCACTGCCCTAAGTCAGAAGCAGTGTCGCAAGACACAGCACATCCACAGCAAGGCTGCTTCATAAATTCGGCGACCCCCCCCCTCTCCGTCCCCCATACAGAAACGGAGAAGACGGGGAGAAATCCCTTCGGGCTGCGTCAATTTAATTCTTTTACATACTTCCTCACTCCCCATCCCCCATCCGCTCCCACTCATGCATCACAGCGTCATCCATACACAACCCTTCTCCATTTACCCCTATCTTCTGTCCTCTCCCGTCCTTCCTCAATAGACATTCCTCTCCTTTGTAATGCCCCTTTCACCCCATCCATCCATCTCATCCTAGGACGCCCCCTCATATTCACTCCTTCCACACCCCTTTTGCTAATCTTTCTTCACTCATTCTTTCCATGTGTCCAAACCATCCTAATACTCGTTCATCAATCCTATCTCCCAGCTCCCTTTCCACCCGTTCTCCTCCTCACCTCCTCATTTCTCACTCTATCTAGCCTAGTAACCCCTATCATACTTCTCAGACATTTCATTTCTAACACAAACTCCTTCTCTCTTCCTCTCTCATGTTCCATGTTTCTTCCCCGTACAGTGCTCTTGGCACAATCACTCCTTCATATAACCTCCTCTTAGCATCCATTCCCAGATGTCTATTTCTCATTACATTTCAATCCACCAAGGCATTTACTCGCTTATCTCAATCTATATTCTACTTCCACCCCCTATTCTCCCTTTCCTGCTACATTCGCACCCAAGTATCTAAAACTATCCACTTCTTCCTGTCTTTCACCCTTTATGCTCACCTCCAGCCCGCTGTCACTCTCTCCCCTTGTACATCTCATCACCTTCCTTTTGCCCACATTTATCTTCAGCTTCCTTCTTTCACACACCTTCACAAACTCTGTCACTAACTTCCTCAATCCCTCCTCTGATCCTGCTACAAGTGCAGTGTCGTCAGCAAACAACAACTGGCTTGTTAGTTGTTCACAGTGTGAGTTAAACACTATGCGAACTGTTCCTCAGTTTATTTGCACAGCACAGCAGCACAGGAGATGAATACTTAAATTCTACACTCACACGAAGCACTTGTCTTTCTCTCTCAGCTTGCTCGCTCAATCTGACTCATATGAGTCACTTCTAGCTTGGGCATGGCGATCGTGATAGTTGCGTTCATCCCATTTTCTCTGATTAATTCTTTGCACACAGAAATTTACATACATCCAAATCTCAGTTATACAATAGTTTAAATCTAATAGTATTAATAATGTATATCCCATTCATTCAACTTTCGCATTACAAATAAAATGATGATTAATCATGTAAACAGAAGTGACAATTAGTAAAGTTCTGGAACATTCATGCTTGCTATACGTACGAACGCGCACACAATGACGCAGCACTTTTCGTTGTACATCTACACATAATGCTTAATAAAATTAAATGCATTAGGCTTATTTCCCACTTTTCTCCATTTTCTTTTACCATCTCCAACCCCTGACCCACTACCCTTGCATTTACCTCTCGCACCATCCCATCCATGTATAGATTGAACAGCCAGGGTGACATAACACATCCCTGTCAAAGTCCCACCTGTACCCCAAACCATTCACTCTCTCCATTTCTAATCCTAACACAAGCTCTACTACTCTCGTAAAAGCTCTTGACTCCTCTTAACAGCTTTCCTCCTATTCCATATATCTGCAGTACCTCCCACAGTGCCTTCCTGTCTACCCTGTCGTAAGCCTTTTCCAGATCCACAAAAGTTAAAAAAACATCCTTACCTTTTCCTATAGCTTTCTCACATATCTGTCTTACCACAAAAATCTGATCCACACAACCCCTACATGTCCTAAACTCATAGTTCCTCACCAGTTAATCCCTCTGTTCCTCTCAACCAAACCCTCCCATAAGCCTTCCCAACTACACTTAACGAGCCGATCCCTCTGAAACTACTACACTCACACTTGTCCCCCTTTCCCTTGTAAAGTGGAACTATACAGGCACTCATCCAGTCCTCCGGCACTCTACCCTCTCTTAAACAAACATCAAATAACCTCACCAGCCAGTCCACCATCACTGTACCTCCTTTTTTTTTCAGACATTCTGCATGGCATCCATCCAACCCAGGTGCCTTACCTGCTCTCATCATCTTAACAGCTGCCTTCACTTCATCTTTCCTTATTTCTCCTCCATTTTCCTCACTCTCGTTTTCTTAGTGCTTCCCATTGCAATTACCTTTCCCTCCCTATCCTCCTTCACATTTAGCAACTACCTAAAATACTCTGCCTACCTTCCTCTCACTGATTTCGCTTCCATTATCTTCTCTCCAACTACACCTTTTCTTCTCTACTTGATTCGCCTCCTCTTCCTCTCTTAATTTCTTTCCATAACATTTTGTTATTACTTTCAAAGATTTCTGTCATACACTTACCCCATTTCACATATGCTCTCCTTTTTTGCCCCCTTTATCTTATGCTTTACTTCTCTTCTCTTTACTTTGTACCTCTCATATGATTCCCTCGTCCTAATTTGTAACCAATCTATGAAAGCTCGCTTCTTCTCTTCTACACCCTTCTTTGCTTCCTCATCCCACCACTCACTACCCTTTCTTCTATTTCCTCCCGTCCTCCTTGTTCCACACAACATCTTTCAACACCTTATGACTCCCTCCTTATCTCTTCCTACTATACTCCTGGCTACCTCTATATAGCCATTAATGTTCTATCTATCACCCTTCCATCCACCACCCTCTCCCATGTGTACTTATGCTTGACTTTCTTCCTAAACGCTGTATTAGGTATCATCAACTCTCTTTCAAAAAAAGGATATCAGGACAATATAGAATTGGTGCAAGGAAAGTAAAGGAAGTGGGATATGAAAAAACCCTGAGATTAATCATCACAAAGGACATGTCTCCTGACAACAAACAGATAAACAAAATTGTCGGAGAATCCTACAACTTGCTAAGAACAATAAAGGTGGACGAAGAAATTGTAAAGAAAATACTAGTCACACTGATAAGGCTAAAATTAGAGTACGCAGTGACACTATGGTCACCCAGTGCCAAAAAGAATATAAGGAAAATTGAGAGAATCCAGAGGGCAGCTACGAAGATGGTACCAACAATTTCAAAATTGCCATATGAACAGAGATTGTCAAAACTAGAATTACCGACTCTGGAACTAAGGAGAGAAAGAGGTGACTTGTTGACTATCTACAGAATCATGAGAGGTATGAAAGTCCTTGATAGAGAAGACTTATTATATTGGGATAAGAGAAATACAAGGGAACATGGAAGGAAGCTCAAAAGGACAGTTATAGAAGAGACCTGAAAAAGAACAATTTTCTCCACAGAGTTGTGGATATATGGAACAAACGGGACGAAACGATAGTGTGTGCAAAAACCATAAACAAATTTAAGAACAAATTAGACATGGTGAGATACAGAGACGGGACTCCACGAGCATAGCCCCTCTTTATCATGTTTATATTATTGACAAGTCAGCAGAACTGTAGGAATTGTTTCGTTATGTTTTGGAGCTGAAGTTCAAGTTAGCTTTAACGGTAAACGCTAAAATGAAGACTGACTAGGCAAGGCAGCTCGCTGTGATATAGGACAACATAACAAACCAATGATTTCACAAACACAGTCACTAAACACTCTGAGCTCACCGTCGAGGAAGCTCCAGTGTATATAGCCAGACTCGCCTGTAGAATGACATGATAGATGCAGAAACGCCAATCAACAATTACATTTGATACAGCACTGACAGAGACACTAGATGCCATGGAGGTGTCATGATATTTATCAGAAATCATCTGACACAAAAGTTCTCATAACGAAGATCATCACGTGGAATTGATTGCCATCCACCAAATACTTGTATAAAGATTAATTGTAAACTGATATCCATCACAAAATGATATGTACACTTCACGAAAATAAATTGAACAGAAAAAAAGACATCACAACTCGACCTAGCAAAGAGGTTGTCCCAAGAGTCAAGAGGGAACAAGTACATGCACAACTGCTACTAAACGTCACGAACAAGCTATCCTTGGCACAAATAATAATGTAGTTAATGAATGGAATAAACTTCATGCAGCGGCAGTGGAATGCAGTTCACTTCGAAGCTTTAAAGATGAAAATCTTTATCAACTGGGTTATTGCACAGAAATTTATGCCAGGAGTTAGGGACACCATATACATCTTTCCTAACCCAAAAATACTAATCTGCAACCCTTTCATGTTTGGCCCCCCACCTCCCTTTCAAAAATTTTTATAATATTGAAATGGCTACTCCTCCTATAGTAATTGCTCTACATGAATGAAATTAATATGGTGGAAGGACCTCAACCAGACCTTCAAACTAATAGAAATTTTAAAGTAATTAGTTTGTGGAATTGTAATTTCTATATTTTTCCCATTCCGTCCCCCTTCAAATAGGGGGAAAAAAAGGCAAAAATTAACCCTTTCAGATATTAAAAAAAACAACAACATTCTATTTCACCAATCAGGCAGATTTAAACATATTATGTGTGAATTTTCATTGAAATTTATTAAGATGTTATGGAGGAGTAAAAGTTTGAAGGTATAAAACTTACGTTTTGAGATACGGGGCGTCAAAGTTTTCACTAACTTTGAACCCCTACATACTAATATAAATAAGGGATATCATGGCATTTCCTTATTTAGTTTTTTAGGCTTGAATATTGCTAATATTTAGAATAAGATTTATTCATATTCAGTCATATATGTTGATGTCCAGTCATATAATCTTCTGTTTTCTGGTCCCCACCTGCATTTTAGGCGGGTTATTACATTAGGGTGTCATAATTGCCAGCACTACTCATTGTTGCCAGGTTTTCAGTTGAATGTTCCAGGAGCATATTCTTTTACACTTTTCTTTGTTTTTTTTCTCACAGTTTTGGGTTTCTTCTTCCTCAGACTCATCAACTGTCTTTGATCTTCCTGCATCGTTAGGGAGTAGTCAAGGGTTGCAGAGCCTAATTTCAGGGCTTTCAATAAACTTGCCTGCTGATACCCAAAATTGTGATCCAGAATTGTTGCTTGGCACACAAACTGCAGTCTTGATGTCCCAGCAAACTTGGTCTTTTGAGCTCTCTTCGTCACAGTCTCCACTCGTTCTTCATCACACAGCTTCCTCAGTCTTGTCCCTATCCTCTTCTGTACATGATTGATACATTCTAATTTGCTGACCTTGATGTTTTCGTAGGGGCCACGGTCATTGTTCAGTGCACAAACTGCATCGTAGGCGCTGGAATCCCCATCTCCAAAAAAATTGACGTAACGGAATCCTAGAGACTCAGACAGTGCAAACATTCTTGTAGCTCCTTCTTGTTCCATTCCTCCATGCTGGGGTCTATATATAACCTCTGGTACAGAGACAGAGTTGCCAGAAGTCACTACCAATAGCACTCAATCATAACAAATTATTGTTATTTATTGCAACATATATATTGTACTGACCAATACGTATCATAGGGCCGAGATGGGGTAGGAGGGGGTTTATTTGCCATAAACACGAAAATAAGGCGAATTTTGATGAAATACTCCGCATACAGACTGTCGATTGCCATACGCAGATGTAGAAAAAATTCCAGTTTTTCCCAATTTTCATCGATTCTTGATCAGCCGGTCCCCTTAAGAATCATTTAGATAAATACCTAAGCAAGATGCTGTAATGTCATTTATTTCATATTATTCATTTTTGTTATCATGTCTGATTGTTATTTACTTGATTCACATTATTTGATATTTGTTAATTTATTATCATTTATTATTTACATGTTTTTATTTGAATATACCTATGCATTTATTAATATCTATATCATTATGTTTTTATTGTCATTACTTTTTCCACATCTGACCTAGTTACGGACCAAAAGGTCTCCTGTTGGCATGCTCTGCCCTTGTTGGCATGCTCTGCCCTTGAAGGCGTCATGATATATTTCAGAAATTATCAGACCATGAAATTCTGTCTCAGGAGGTATCAAAGAAGAACAACTACAATCAAATCTACTAGACTCCAGAAATTCTTCTTGCTACAAACAATAACAAAGTTGAGGAAACAAATTGGATTTCTTCTTTATTAAAAATGAACAATTCATCATACAGATTACAAGTAACTATGGCGTATACTCCCAACTACTTTACACAATACTAAGGTAAACAGAACTGTATCCATTATGACATACAAATATGTATATCCACCAGTTGCACAATTTTCTAATATTTTCTTCTTTTTTTTTAATTGCAAAAATATTCATGCACTTAATGGAACACATAAGAATTTGAAAAAAAAAAAAATGAACACGCAAAACACAATACACAATAGGCCAAAGGTCACTCAAATAGCTTCACAACTAAGAGTAAATCAATTGCAATTTCATTTGACAGTATGCACATGATAATCCATGAACCAAATTGGTTTATAACAATGAATCAGTGCTTAATACCTGACAGTACCATGAGATAGGAAAGTTATATCACTTAGGTCCCACTGGAACAACCAAAAATGCAACTACACAATAGGCCAAAGGTCACTCAAATAACTTCACAACTGAGAGTAAATCAATTAAGATTTCAACTGACAGTATGCACGTGATAACCCATCAACCCAACTGGTTTATAACAGTGGATCTGTACTTAATAGCTGCAAGTACCATCATACAGGAAAGTTATATTGCTCAGGTCACACTGGAAAGACCTCTCACCAGCATAAGTCATCAGGCAACACACGAGATCAACTTTTCGTGAGGAAGTGCGAGTCATTACGTGACCTTTGAAATAAGTCCTCCGTGTGAAAGCTGAAAAGGCTTCTCTCCAGTGTGGGTCGCCACATGACGTCTAAGTTTACTTGGTTCTGAGAAAGCTGCATCGCAAAGGTCACATTTGAAAGGCTTCTCTCCACTGTGGGTCACCACGTGTCGTTTGAGACAACTCTTTTGTGTAAAAGCTGCATCGCACAGGTCACACTGGAAAGGCTTATCTCCTGTGTGGATCATCATGTGTCGTCTGAAAGCATTCTTTCGTGAGAAAGACGCATCACACATGCTACACTGGAAATGCTTCTTTCCAGTGTGTGAAACTATGTGTCGTTTAAGATCGCCCTTTGCTAAGAAACCTACATTGCACAGATCACACTTAAAAGGCTTCTCTCCAGTGTGAGTCGTCAGGTGTCGTTTGAGATAAACCTTTCGTGTAAAAGCCGTATCACACAGGCCACACTTAAAAGGCTTCTCTCCGGTGTGGGTCATCATGTGTCCTTCGAGATGACCCTTTCTTGAGAAAGCTGCATCACACAGGTTACACTTGAAAGGCTTCTCTCCAGTGTGGGTCATTACATGAGATTTGAGAGCACTCTTTCTTGAGAAAGCTGCATCACACAGGTTACACTTGAAAGGCTTCTCTCCAGTGTGGGTCATTACATGAGATTTGAGAGCACTCTTTCTTGAGAAAGCTGTATTACACAGGTCACACTTGAACGGCTTATCTCCAGTGTGGGTCCTTATGTGATATTTAAGAACACCTTTTGCTGATAATGCTGCCTCACACAGGTCACACTTGACGGGCTTCTCTCCTGTGTGGGTCAACATGTGTCGTTTGAGATCATTCTTTTGTGAGAAAGCCGCATCACACAGGTCACATTTGAATGGCTTCTCTCCAGTGTGGGTAACTATGTGTCGTTTGAGACCACTCTTTTGTGTAAAAGCTGCATCACACAGGTCACACTGGAAAGGCTTCTCTCCAGTGTGGGTCATCATGTGGTACTTGAGATGACTCTTTTGTGTGAAAGTTGCATCACATAGATTACACTGGAAAGGCTTCTCTCCAGTGTGGGTCACCACGTGCCGTTTAAGATTACTCTTTGTCGAGAAAACTGCATCACACAGGTCACATTGAAAAGGTTTCTCTCTAGTGTGGGTCATCGTGTGATATCTAAGATGACTCATGAGATAGGTGTGGCACGGATGACACAAGATTATATTTATATGACGAATATAGAGAATCTTCGGATATATTTTCCCAGGAATTGTTGATAGCTACTCTCATCCTGAAAGTAAATATGTAATAAATATGACAACCAAGTTTTTGAGAGAATGTAATAGGAGTGACACCAAGGAATACAAGTAGAGTGGGGCATTAACCAAAATGAAATCAGGGAAGGGAACAAACATTTCATAACAAGAAGTTTAAAGGAAGAAGGAAGAAATGGAAGGTTGAACAAATACAAAAAAAAAAAAAAAAAAAAAAAAAAAAAAAAAAAAAAAAAAAAAAAAAAAAAAAAAAAAAAAAGGAGTTGCACAGAAAACGAAAAAACAAAAACGGGATAGCCAAAATCACTCAGGAAATAATAAAGCAAAAGACTGAATAAATAATGCAAAGAGATAGAGCCCACAAGAAAAAGAAATCAATTATAGGATACAACACCACAGCTGGGAACAAGAAATACTTGCAAAATCTTTTGCAGAGGACCACTACACACACACATCAACCAAGGATTTCAAAAATCAATGTTAAAATTGATTCATGAGATTCTGATATTCATTTTTACAATAAATCACTTGTTTTCAATTTTTCAAAGAACCCCCCTCCCCACCCTCTCTGTGATAAGTAAATTACTTATAGGTTAGGTTAGATTCACCCCTCACTTTCATCAAATACAGAGACAAGGTGCACAGTGGGAGTAGCCCAACAGCAATCTTGTAAATCAACACAATATTTCATTTTCAAGGTTATGGTGAATGGCGCTATTGTTTTTAAACATTATTACATAAAGTTTATTACTTGCTAATATTTTTGGAGTATCACGAAAATATACAAACACATTAACCAAAGTGCAACAAATAAAGATAACAAACAATTCATACCAAAGAAGATTAAAAGGAAAGAATGAGAAAAAAAAATTGGCGATTGAACAAATGTAAAAAATATGAAGAAACACAGACACTAGAAAAAGGAGTAAAAGGTAATGGAAATTGGTGGATAAGAAGCCAGAAGAGCGGATAAATAAATATCACAAATAGAAAGAATAAGGGGGGAATCGGAGTATGATGAAGGTTACAATAGCACAGACTACTGAAAAAAAAAATCTTTGGATTCTTTTTTCAGAGGTCAACCACCCAACAATCGAAGATGCCAGAAATCAATGTGTGACTTGTAAATCTTTTATTGGTTTCCATTTGTCAGGGAACACCTCCGATCCCGCTCCCACACACACAAGATTGTCGAGTAAACGTGTGCATTTTGGTAGAAATAGTACCAGAACCCCATCAATAGAACTTTAAACAGTTTACGTCTATTATCTTAGAATGAAAATGAATAATGTTGTCTACCGAACCTTACCTACCCTAAATTTATAGCTAGGTTTGTTGAGTTATGCTTATTAAATCAAAACAGACACTTAAAAAGGATTAAAAATATTTTATTTTATTATATATACATATATATATATATATATATATATATATATATATATATATATATATATATATATATATATAATGATACCGTGACAGCCGTTGTGTGTCAAAAAATCGTATCTCAAAAGTTATTCCCATTTAAATGAAAGAAAATAGAATTAATCCGTTCCAGCGATACGAAATAATTCCCAAAATAACTTAAATTACACAAAACAAACACAATTTTATAGATAAATATGAGTAATAACACAATGATGAAATAATAAATAACAATGATAAATGTTATTTATCCTATACCACGGAGACAGGTGATAGCGGCGAATGGAGATGTGAGCCAGGATGACAACACATTGCTGCATGCCAGACCCCCTGATATCCATCCCTCTGAATCCTCTCTCACACGAAAAGATAGAGTCCACCTGGCCAAATTGCGGTATGGCCACCACCCAGCCCTTCTAAACTACCAAAAGATACTGGAAGACCGCATTGTGGACAACTACCCAGGATGTAACACTTCACCCCATACTGTTGAACACCTAATGGAAGGCTGCATTATACACAATCACGCATGCAAACAACACAACATACTCTCTGTAAAGTATTTGTGGGAAAATCCCGTTCCGGCCATGGCATTGCTTAGGGAGATGGAGCTGCTCAGACAGGCAATCTAAAGAACGACAACAAGGCCCATCGTGGAAGTGGAAACCACTTCAAATGAGTTACATGCGATCTGCATGAATATTTGTGCTTTGCAGCAATTTTACTCGTAAATCAAAATAATACTTAAATTTCTAGGAGACTAGTGCAGTGAAAATTAACAGGGGAATAATAAGGCACAGGAGTGGATCAATAAATATTACATGGAGAAAGAAGCCACAAGAAAGAAATTAAAATCAGAGTATGATGGAAGATTATACAATAGCAGAGAACACTGGAAATAAGAAACATTGGTAACATTTTCGCAGGTGTCTCCACCCACTCAATAATCAAGGATGTCATAAATCAATGATTCTTGCATTTTCTATATTGACTTCCATTTGTCAGGAAACATTTAAGCAACACAACCCCGTTGCAGAGCCACATAATTGGCGAGTAAACGAGTGAATTTTGGCACAGGTAACAGAATAAACCCATAAATAAAATGGTAAGATATTTGTCATTTATCTAATGAGTGAGAACAAAAAACTCGACAGAACCTTACCCCCCATCCCATCCTTCTGTCCTATCAACTACAAAAAACAAGGGGCATGGTAGGAGTGGTTTGTCGAGTTATGATTATTTACAATCTGTTCATGCCCATGGCAAACTTACTAGTAAATCACGAATGCAACACAAAGCATTTTTCAAGGCTAGGTTATGGTGAATGACTGCTCCTGGAACCTTCCGATATAAATTACAAATATTTTGTGAAGCTTTGGTTCTTTTTGTGACATTTCACTGCATGCATTTGAAGTATCCCAGTCCCAAATGATGTATGATACTCCTGCAACCTGCATCCATTGCAATGAAAAGAAGCTGTCAAGAAACGTATTCCCTAATTTATGGCTTTGTATCATGCAATGGATGAGCGTTTTGACAAGACTATCCTGCCTACCAAATTGGAAGTTCCCATATTCGATCAGGACTATCATGAAACCAGGCAACATCAAGGGATGAACAGACAAGGAAAATAACCTCTACGGCACAATACATGCACACGCTTGACGACCGCCCTTAATAACATTTATTACCTGCGTGTTTGTTGTGCTTCTAAACTCTATGCCACTTCTGGATATCACAGATGTCCTAGGAATCTCATAGATTCTTTTAGATATATACAAAATAACTGCTCATACTATAAAGCATCTATTTATATTCGATTCATACCAAGTGGACTTTTAGAATACGAAGTGGCGGCCCGCCAAGATGAATGTAAACATTTGTCGCCCGGCGTCGTCAGAATGCAATGTATTAAGTATCTTTTCCATCCAACTCCTTTTTAGACATTATAAAAAAATGTTCCAGTCGATTTCACCATCGTGATGTTCATATTTCTATTAGAATAAGAGTTTATAAGAGTGGATTTCCGAGCGGATAAGTGACAGACTACCATGCGATTGTTCAAATTGGGTTAAAAGCTTGAAATATGATAGAATGTTAGGCTACCCTTATGAAGAGTTTCAGATATGGGGTCATCTCGAAATCTGCCCATTAAGAAACTGGCGGTCATTTTCCAATATGGCCCCCAGTAAAGAATATAAATTTGATAAATCTGGACTTTACTTAATCATTACATGATTCAAGCGGTTTAATGCTTCTACGCTTATCAACTGGTTATTATAGTAATGAAATATATCTAACAGAATTGCTCATTAATAAGTTTATGTTAAATACAAAAATATAACATGTTATGGGATGTTTGTGGTGATTTTAAAATTATCGCCTTACTTGGATTACAGGGTGTATACACCAAGTATTCTTGTTTTCTTTGCCTATGGGACAGTCGGGTTGATAATGAACAGTACCAGAAAGTGGAGTGGTCTCCTCGAGGTGACTTGCAGCCAGGAAAACTCAATGTTATTAGACAGCCTCTTGTAGACCCTACCAATGTGTTGCTATCCCCATTTTATTTAAGTTAAGGGTGGTATATTTACTGGTCCGCAGAAAAAGAAAATGTATAGGTGTACTTCAATTTTCTCTGACATCACATCGAATCTCTTTAGCTTTGTCGCAATTACTTATGCCTTTTTTCTTCTCTCTCTCTTGCAGTGTGTATGTATGTGGGGGGATTGTTGTGTATACCATGTCTAGTGTTGTTGAAAGACACGATCCTTTGGGTAGACAACTCTTTTAATCTTATTCTCGCTCTTCGCCCTGTTAAGAATCCACACAAAAGTCTAGTTAGTTCTTCTGGAAACCGTAGTCGGATTATTTTGAGCTTCAGTCCATCATGCCACACCTTATCGAACGATTTGCTAACATTTCGAAGTACTAATATACATTAGTGACGTGATGACATTGCGTTTGCTATCCGTTCTTAAGTTCTTGCAATGGCGGTAATCGTTCCAAGTAGTCGAACCCATATATATATATATACTATATATACATATATATCTAAGTATCTATAAAAATATTCTTGGCCAGGGGGGCGGGGTCCATGGTACTTTGGGGACACCTGTGGGCAGTGGCGCGGTGTAAAGATGCCGGAGTCTTTTGCTGCTAAGAAACGAAGACAGAGACATTTTTGGAAATGGGTGATGAACACTAAGAAGATAATTAAAAATGTAGTGTTGAAAAACTGTAAACAACTTCAGATGTTGAAATCAGAGCATAGTACAATGTTTCCAGAATTTTACGATAATGTGAAGTCTTTTAATGTTAACGAATCACTAAAAGAGTTTCATAGAAAAGTGTTAAAATTTAATGCCACAATTCGTGAATCAGATGAGTATACGTATTGCGATGAAATGTTTGACAGTTTACCGTTATATGATGGTGAAGTTTCAGAAAATTTTAAAAAACATTATTTTGCTGGTTACAAAAGCTTTACAAAAAAAAAAAAAAAAAAAACGGAGAAAAACTGGAAAGACTTTATTTTTTAAGTTACATTGATATTTTTATTTAGACTTACGCCCAAGATCCGCTCGAGTCCCAAAGATCCGCTCGAGCCCTCAAGATCCGCTCGAGTCCCAAAGATCTACTCAAGTCCACAAGATCCGCTCGAGTCCCAAAGATCTACTCAAGTCCTCTAGATCCACTCGAGTCCCAAAGATCCGCTCGAGTCCTCTAGATCCACTCGAGTCTCAAAGATCCGCTCGAGTCCTCTAGATCCACTCGAGTCCCAAAGATCCGCTCGAGTCCTCTAGATCCACTCGAGTCTCAAAGATCCGCTCGAGTCCTCTAGATCCACTCGAGTCTCAAAGATCCGCTCGAGTCCTCTAGATCCACTCGAGTCCCAAAGATCCGCTCGAGTCCTCTAGATCCACTCGAGTCTCAAAGATCCGCTCGAGTCCTCTAGATCCACTCGAGTCCCAAAGATCCGCTCGAGTCCTCTAGATCCACTCGAGTCTCAAAGATCCGCTCGAGTCCTGTAGATCCACTCGAGTCTCAAAGATCCGCTCGAGTCCTCTAGATCCGAAGGAGAAGAAGAAGAAGAAGACGAAGAAGAAGAAGACGAAGAAGAAGAAGACGAAGAAGAAGAAGACGAAGAAGAACGCGAAGACGAAGAAGAAGAAGAACGCGAAGACGAAGAAGAACGCGAAGAGGAAGAAGAACGCGAAGAAGAGGAGGAAGAAGAACGCTAAGAAAAAGAACGGAAGAAGAAGAAGAAGAAGAAGAGGAAGAATACCACCTGACCCCGACTTCTTCTTCTTCGCGTTCTTTTTTATGCCAGAAGAATTCTACCGTGATGATGACTCCGAGAAGGTTGAGCTTTCAGAAGAGTTTAAAGAAATTAAGGAAGAGATTAAGAAACGTGACATAGAATTTAAAGAGATTAAAAAACGTGAAAAAAATAATGAAAAAGAGCTGGAAACCATCAAAGAATTGCTTTACAAGATTATCAGCAGTGATGAAGAAGATGAGAACAGTCCTCCGAAAAAGAAGAGAAAATGCGGTGCAGATGTGAATATTGTGAAGGAGTAAATAGTATAAATAAAACTGTATAGTATTAAACATGGGGCGGAGCCCTCGGGCGCGTAAGCCGCAGGCCAAGTATCCCTGGCGTAGCATCGGCCGGCGCAGCCGGGTGCTTGTATATATACATAAATATACTGTGTGTGTGTGTGTAATAATATCTTTTATATCAATAGCAGTAGTACACTGACAATAGTACAATGCAAAAGCTGATTAAAGAATATAAAACTTAGAGTATATACACAGTACAAGTTTACATAGAGTTGGTTATGTGCACAATGGATGTGATGGCACTGTTTTTGTAGCGCTCAGTCCTTGGCACTTTAATTGGTACAAGCCTATTTCTGTGTCTAGTGGCGTGGCGGGGTGGTGTGTGTGTGTGTAGATCAAGTACCGAGTCAGAGTAGCCATCGTTCATGAATACAGCATCCAGACCGGCCACTACGTATCCAGAACCCCAACAGGACCAACAGTGGTCTTTTAGAGCTCCCATCTTTAGAGACAATCAGCCAATATACGAGGCCTTAAAGGAAAATAAAGAAGTGAATAAATACATATATTAATTAAAAACAACAGATTAGAAATAAAGATAATAACCACAATAACCCAACTAAAATGAATTCCCAGAAAAAAAAACTCACCATTGACGTAGCTTCAACGTACATTACCCTAACAGGCTTGCTTAAAGATAGTGTTACACGCAGAAAAATCCTTTAACAACTACAGTTTATAGAGAGTGGACAAAAACATAAGTCATGAAGGCGTCGTGATATATTTCAGAAATGATCAGACCATGAAGAACAAGCACAATCAAATATACTACGGAAATTCTTCCTGGTACAAGCAATAACAAAGTTCAGCAAACAAATTAGATTTCTTCTTCGTCAACAATGAACAATTCATCATATATCTTATATCACTCTTGGAGAGATTTTATTGAAGTGTGGGAGTTGTGTCTCATAGGATAAATCAAACACTACTGAATATATTACCGAAGATATATTTACGGTAATACAAATTACAAATAACTATGGCATATACTCCAAACGACCTTACACAATGCTAGGGTAAACAGAACTCCGTCATGACATACAGATATCTATATCCATCAGTTGCACAATTTTCTAATATCTTCGGCGTTTTTCGTAAGTGCAAAAACATTTGTGCACTTAATGGAACACTTGATAATTTTTAATTAAGAATTAGCAAAAATGCAATTACGCAACAGGCCAAAGGTCACTCAAATAACTTCACAACTGAGAGTAAACCAATTAAGATTTACAACTGGCAGTATGCATGTAATAACCCATCAACCAAACTGAACTGCTTGATAACAGTGGGTGAGTACTTGATAGCTGAATGTAGAATCATACAGGAAAATCATATCACTCAGGTCACACTGGAAAGGAGGCCTCTCACTAGCGTATGCCATCACGCAATACACGAGATCTTCTTTCCGTGAGGAAATGTGAGTCATTACGTGACGTTTGAAATATGTCCTCCGTGTGAAAGCTGAAAAGGCTTCTTTCCTGTATGGATCACAACACGACATCTAAGTTTACTTGTTTATGAGAAAGCTGCACCACACAGGTCACACTTGATAGGCTTCTCTCACACTGTGGGTCACCACGTGTCGTTTGAGATTACCCTTTTGTGAGAAAGCTGCATCGCAGAGGTCACACTTGAAAGGCTTCTCTCCAGTATGGGTCGCACCGTGTTGTTTAAGATTATGTTTTCGTGTAAAAGCTGCATCACACAGGTCACACTGGAAAGGCTTCTCTCCAGTGTGGGTCATTGCGTGATATTTGAGAGAACTCTTTCCTGAGAAAGCTGCATCACACAGGTCACACTGGAAAGGTTTCTCTCCAATGTGGGTCATCATGTGATATTTAAGAACACTCTTTGCTGAGAATGCTGCGTCACACAGGTCACACTTGAAGGGCTTCTCTCCTGTGTGGGTCAGCACATGATATCTGAGACCACTACGCCCTGAGAAAGCTGCATCACACAGGTCACACTTGAAAGGCTTCTCTCCAGTGTGGGTCACCACGTGTTGTTTGAGATGACTCTTTTGTGAGAAAGCTGCATCACACAGGTCGCACTTGAACGGCTTATCTCCAGTGTGGGTCATCATGTGATATTTAAGAACACTCTTTGCTGAGAATGCTGCATCACACAGGTCACACTTGAAGGGCTTCTCTCCTGTGTGGGTCATCACGTGATATTTAAGAACACTCTTTGCTGAGAAAGCTGTACCACACAGGTCACACTTGAACGGCTTATCTCCAGTGTGGGTCCTTATATGATTTTCAAGAACATCCTTTCTTGAGAAAGCTGCATCACACAGGTCACACTTGATGGGCTTCTCTCCTGTGTGGGTCAACATGTGTCGTTTGAGATAATTCTTTCGTGAGAAAGCCGCATCACACTGGTCACACTTGAAGGGCTTCTCTCCAGTGTGGGTCATCAGGTGTCGTTTGAGATCTATCGTTTGTGTGAAATCTGCATCACACAGGTCACACTGGAAAGGCTTCTCTCCAGTGTGGGTCAACACATGTCGTTTGAGACTACAAATTTGTGAGAAAGCTGCATCGCAGAGGTCACACTTGAAAGGCTTCTCTCCAGTGTGGGTCAACACGTGTTGTTTGAGATTACTCTTTCCTGTGAAAGCTGCATCACACAGGTCACACTTGAAAGGCTTCTCTCCAGTGTGGGTCATCATGTGATATTTGAGACCATTCTTTTGTGTGTATGGTGCTTATCATAGATCACACTGGAAAGGATTCTCTCTAGTGTGGGTTATCACGTGGCACTCGAGACTACTCTTTCGTGAAAAAGCTGCATTACACAGGCCACACTTGAAAGGCTTATCTCCAGTGTGGGTCATCACGTGATATTTTAGATGACTCTTTCTTGAGAAAGCTGCATCACACAGTTCACACTGGAAGGGTTTCTCTCCAGTGTGGGTCATCATGTGGCACTTGAGACGACTCTTTCGTGTGAAAGTTGCATCACACAGATCACACTGGAAAGGCTTCTCTCCAGTGTGGGTCACCACGTGTCGTTTAAGACTACTCTTTGTCGAGAAAACTGCATCACACAGGTCACATTGAAAAGGTTTCTCTCTAGTGTGGGTCATCATGTGGCACTTGAGATGACTCTTTCGTGTGAAAGTTGCATCACACAGATCACACTGGAAAGGCTTCTCTCCAGTGTGGGTCACCACGTGTCGTTTAAGACTACTCTTTGTCGAGAAAACTGCATCACACAGGTCACATTGAAAAGGTTTCTCTCTAGTGTGGGTCATCGTGTGATATTTAAGATGACTCATGAGATAGGTGTGCCACGGATGACACAAGATTATATTTATATGACGAATATAGGGAATCTTCGGATATCTTTTCCCAGGAATTGTTGATAGCTACTCTCATCCTGAAAGTAAATATGTAATAAGTTTGACAACTAAGTTTTTGGGAGAATGTAATAGGAGTGACACCAAGGAATACAAGTAGAGTGGGGCATTAACCAAAATGAAATCAGGGAAGGGAATAAACATTTCGTAACAAGAAGGTTAAAGGAAGAAGAAAGAAATGGAAGGTTGAACAAATACTAAATAATATGGAGTACTCAAAATGATTCAGGAAATAATAAAGCGAAAGACTGAACAAATAATGCAAAGAGATAGCCCACAAGAAAAAGAAATCAACGTATGATATAGGATACAACACCACAGCTGGAAACAAGAAATACTTGCAAAATGTTTTGCAGAGGACCACTACACACACACATCAATCAAGGATTTCAAAAATCAACGTTGGAAAAATTCATGAGATTCTGATATTCATTTTTACAATAAATCACTTGTTTTCCGTTTTTCGAAGAACCCTCTCACCCTCTGCGTGATAAGTAAATTACTTATAGGTTAGGTTAGATTCACCTCTCACTTTCATCAAATACAAAGACAAGGAGCACAGTAGGAGTACCCCCACAGCAATCTTGTAAATCAACACAATATTTCATTTTCAAGGTTATGGTGAATGGCACTATTTTTTAAACCTTATGATATACAGATTCTTACTTGCTAATATTTTTGGAGTATCACGAAAATATACAAATACATTAACCAAAGTGCAACAAATTAAGATAACAAACAATTCATACCAAAGAAGATTAAAAAGAAAAGAATGAGAAAAAATGAATGATTAAACAAATGTAAGAACTACCGTCTGGGGTATTGGCTGCTTGTTATTGTGGCAAAGTAGCATGCAGTTGATACTTTAGGGTCTATATGGGGCGCCCCTACGGACCAGAGTCACACATCATTTTGTCTATGATGGAGGAAAACTCTGTTCATAGAGATATGATGACACTTTTATACTACGACTGTCCCTCCGTTATGCTGTCCTCCAATCCCTTGTTGCTGTCCTGTACCATTTCTCTGAGTATTCTTTTTCTGTGATGGGGGAATTCCCTGTGGTGGGGGAAAAGAATACTGCCACCAAGTATTCCCACTTGGATCGTAAGAGGCGAGAAGAAAGGGACGAGGATTGGGACTAGGCATCCTTCTCCTTGTAGCCCCACAGGGGAAATTCCTAAAAGAAAAAGAGAAGGCATAAGAGGGGCTGGAAGTTCTCGGACCAGCACCCTAAGGTTTGGGTCTTTTATTGTGCGTGGATGTGGTACAGATGAGAGTAAAAGAGAAGAGATAGGTAGTATGTTTGTGAGAAGAAAGATGGATGTGTTGGCTTTGAGTGAAACTAAATTGAAAGGGAAGGGTGAGTGTAAGTTTGGGAGTGTAAGTGGGAGGTTATCAGGAGTGAAGAGAGGGCGAGGGAGGGAAGGGGTGGCTATTCTAGTAAGTGAAGAGATAGGTAAACGGGTGGTGGAGTGGAAAGAGGTTTCCTCAAGGATAATGTGGATGAAGGTGAAACTGGGGAAGGAGATGTGGATCTTTGTAAGTGCATATGGGCCTGGCAGTGAGAAGAGTGTAGAAGAAAGGGAGGCATTTTGGATAGATCTAAATGAGTGCATAGAGGATTTAGGAAGAAATGTCAATGCAATAGTACTGGGAGACCTTAATGTTAGGGTAGGAAATGGTCCAATCGATGGAGTGGTTGGGAAATGTGGAGTTCCAGGAAAGAATCGTAGTAGAGAGTTGATGGTGGAAATGTGTCTAGAAAGAGAGTTGATGATAGCAAATACAGTGTTTCGGAAGAAAGTCAAGCATAAGTACACATGGGAGAGGGTGGTGGAGGGAAGGGTGGTAGATAGAGCGCTAATGGATTATGTAGTGGTATATAGGATTATGATAGGAAGAGTTAAGGATGTACATGTGCTAAGGGGAGATGGTGGGGGAATATCAGATCATTTTTTGGTGGAAGGTAAGTTGAGAGTGAAGGATAGATGGAGAAAGAGGAAAGGGACAAAAGGTAGGGAGATTCTTAGAGTGAACTCTTTGAATGAAAAGCAAAAGGAGAAGGAGTACGAAAAGAAGCTGAATGAGGAGTGGGAGGGAGTAAAGGATAGAGAAGAGCTAGGTGTGGAGGAGGAATGGGGATGGTTCAAGGAGGGAGTCATAAAGTGTGCAAGGATGGTGTGTGGAACAAGAAGGACAGGGGGAAATAGCGGGAAGGGTAGTGAATGGTGGGATGAGGAAATAAAGAAGGTTGTAGAAGAGAAGAAGCGAGCTTTCACAGATTGGTTACAAAATAGGACGAGGGAGTCATATGAGAGGTACAAAGAAAAGAAAAGAGAAGTAAAGCAAAAGGTAAAGGTTGCAAAGAGGAGAGCAGATGTGAAATGGGGTAAGAGTTTGACAGAAATTTTTTAAAGTAATAAAAAGATGTTTTGGAAAGAAATTAAGAGAGGAAGAGGAGGCGAATCAAGTAGAGAAGAAAAGGTAAAAGGTGCAGATGGTGAGATGATAATGGAAGAGAAGGCAGTAAGGGGAAGATGGGCATGATATTTTAGGGAGTTGCTAAATGTGAAGGAGGAGATAAGGAAGGAAAGATTGCTGCAGTGGGAAATGCGAAGAAAATGAGAGTGATGAATGAGGAGAATGGAGGAGAAATAAGGAAGGATGAGGTGAAGGCAATTGTTAAGTTGATGAAAGCAGGTAAGGCACCTGGTCTGGATGGATGCCATGCAGAATGTCTGAAAAAGGGAGGTACAGTGATGGTGGACTGGTTGGTGAGGTTATTTAATGTTTGCTGGAGAGAGGGTAGAGTGCCGGAGGACTGGAGGAGTGCCTGTATAGTTCCTCTTTACAAGTGAAAAGGGGACAAGTGTGAATGTAGTAGCTTCAGAGGGATTAGCTTGTTAAGTGTAGTTGGGAAGGCTTATGGGAGGATCTTGATTGAGAGGATTAGGAGAGAAACAGAGGGAGTAATTGGTGAGGAACAGTGTGGATTTAGGACAGGTAGAGGTTGTGTAGATCAGATCTTTGTGGTAAGACAGATATGTGAGAAAGCTATAGGAAAGGGGAAGGATGTTTTTTGGGCTTTTATGGATATGGAAAAGGCTTATGATAGGGTAGACAGGAAGGCACTGTGGGAGGTTATGCAGATATACGGGATAGGAGGAAAGCTTCTGGGTGCTGTCAAGAGTATTTATGAGAGTAGTAGAGCTTGTGTCAGGATTGGAAATGGAGAGTGAGTGGTTCGAGGTAAAGGTGGGACTTCGTCAAGGATGCGTTATGTCGCCCTGGCTGTTCAACTTATACATGGATGGGGTGGTGCGAGAGGTAAATGCAAGGGTAGTGGGCAAGGGATTGGAGATGGTTAAAGAAAATGGAGAAAAGTGGGAGGTGAGCCTGTTGTTGTTTGCGGACGACACTGCGCTTCTGGCAGGATCGGAGGAGGGATTGAGGAAGTTGGTGGCAGAGTTTGGGAGAGTATGTGATAGAAGAAAGCTAAAGATAAATGTGGGTAAAAGTAAGATGATGAGATGTACGAGGGGTGAAAGTGGCAGTAGACTGGAAGTGAGCATTAAGGGAGAGCGACTGGAGGAAGTGGATAGTTTTAGATACTTGGGTGCAAATGTGGCAAGGAAAGGTGGAGTGAAAGTGGAGGTAGAATGTAGATTGAGAGAAGCGAGTAAATCCCTTGGTGGATTAAAGAGTGTAATGAGGAATAGACATTTGGGAATGGATGCTAAGAGGAGACTGTATGAAGGAGTGATTGTGCCAACAGCACTGTATGGGGCAGAAACATGGAACATAAGAGAAGAAGAGAGAAGGAGTTTGAATGTGTTTGAGATGAGGTGTCTGAGAAGTATGATGGGGGTTACTAGGCTAGATAGAGTGAGAAATGAGGAGGTGAGGAGGAGAACAGGGGTGGAAAAGGAGCTGGGAGATAGGGTTGATGAAAGAATATTAGGATGGTTTGGAACACGGAAAGAATGGGTGAAGAAAGACTAGTAAAAGAGGTGTGGAAGGCAGATGTGGAGGAAGTGAACATGAGGGGACGTCCTAGGATGAGGTGGATGGATGGGGTGAAGGGGGCTTTGGGGAAGAGGGGAATGTCTGTTGAGGAAGGACGGGAGAGGACAGAAGACAGGGGTGAATGGAGAATGGTTGTATATGGATGATGTTGTGATTGCATGAGGTAGAATGGGCAGGGGGATGGGGGGTGAGGTAGTATGTGTGAGCACAATTTGACGCAGCCCAAAGGGATTTCTCTCCGTCCTCTCATTTTATGCAATGGGGGGACGGAGAGGGGGGGGTCGCCGATTTAATGAAGCGGCCTTGCTGTGGATGTGCTGTGTCTTGCAACACTGCTTCTGACCCAGGGCATTGGACAAGGTGCAGGGATGACCCGTCATTCAGGAGGTGCTAAGATAAGAGGGAGGGTGGAGGGGTGTGGAGTGTATTCAGGGATGGAATGGGTTGGAATGATTTTATGCCTTTCTTTTTGGCTACCTCCCTTGTAAGGGGGAAAAAGCCTTGGTATATGTATGTAAAAACTATGAAGAACTACAGAAACAGGAAAAAGGAGTGAAAAGGTAATGAAAATTGATAGATAAGAAGTCACAAGAGCGGATAAATGAATATTACAAACAGAAAGAATACAAAGGGGGGAAATTGGAGTATGATGGACACAATAACATAGATAACTGGACTTATTCTATTCTATTTTTTCAGAGGTCAACCACCCGATAATCGAAGATGCCAGGAATCAATATGTGATTCTTGTGAATCCTTTATTGGTTTCCATTTGTCAGGGAATGCCTCCAATCCCGCCCCTACACACACACCAATCACGGATGTCATAAATCAACATTTGAGAGATTTACGATAATCTAATACTGTATTGGTTTCTACAGCAAATTACTTTTTTTCCATTTTGGGGGGAAACAAGTAAAATTTCACACTAATACCACCAGAATCCTATAAATAAAAATATAAAATATTGATTTATGTCATCTTTGAATGAAAAGTAAATTATTTCTAATCAATATATCCTAACCTGCCCCTACCTACAACTACGTTGGGTTAGATTCACCCCTCACTTCCATCAGTTACTATAAAAAAGCCCACAAAGAAATCAGCTTGTTGATATATAGTTCAGTGAAAACAACCACTTCAAATGAATTTTGTGTGATCTTTGTAAATATTTGTGCTGTGTAGCAATCCTACTTGTAAATCAACAAGATATTCAATTTCCTAGATGACTAGTAGAGGGGCCCAATGTTCTCCTTTTGTGCACTTTGTCCTCTATCAGGCGCAACCTCACGTCAGACATGCATTTGTCCTCCTTTCTTGGGGTGTGGCAAAAATAAATGAATAAACAGATAAATAGAAAATTAATAAATAATATATAAATAAATAACCCTAAATATACAATAATGCCGTACAGTTGAATTATGCGGGAGTATCCAGGCCAAGGTCAACATCAGAACTCAGCAGCCGAAGTAGACAGGAACTGCACAGGACCAATGTTGTGAACGTGTGATTGCATGATTTACATCTCATACATTGGGCTGCAGTCCTGAGGTGGCCGTGGTGCAGTGTGGTTTGGCAATTAATTTATGAGGTTAAGGAGTCTGAAAATGTTGAAAAGACTTTGTTTAACTCTGACTGGGCCAAAGAGACTGGATTCATTACTAAAAGCAGAAAGGATGAGTTTCATGCTTTTTTGTAAACTGTGTTGTTGTGATGTCGAGATAGCAGGTTAGGGGAAGAGTGCAGTCGAACGACACGCAGCCACAGACAAACGTCGACTTAACACTCGCAGTGCTGGCAACTCATCACTGCTATCATTTATTTCTTCAGCTCGATCCTCTCAGGATGACAAAATTACAGCTGCAGAACTTTGTAAAGTGTATCATACTGTGAAACATCACCAGTCATATAGGAGCATTGACTGTGCAGCGAAAGTTGACAGAGAGGTATATAGTGACTACTTGGTAGGAAAAGGTGTAACATGTGGAAGAACCAAAGCAAAAGCTCTGTGTGAAAATATTTTACCACCATATTCTGTACAGAAGCATGTGGAATATGTAAAAGAACATGACTTGCACTTTTCAATAGCAACTGATGCTTCAAACAAAGGTGCAACAATGTTTCCCAATTCTTTTGAGATACTTTAATTTTGAGGAGGGAGTGCAACATGTGTTACTTGATTTTTACACTGATAATGATGAATCATCAAAAGCTATCACAAATCAGTTATAATAGTCTAAGTTACAAGCGTCGGGTCTGGATCTGAATAAAGTGTCGGCATACACAGTTGACAATGCAACTGTGAACTATGGAAAGTACAACAGTGTTTATCAGAAATTGAAACTGGCCCAAAACAACATTATTGCTGCTAACTGTTTGGCTCATGTGTTGCACTATGCAACAAAATTTGCTGCTGGAAAACTGGACACTGACATTGAAATATTGTTCTCAAGGTCAGCCATTTCAGCATCTCAGCAAGCAGAACACAACAGTTGAAATTCTGCGAATTTGTGGAGTCTGATGAATGCAATCTATTGCGACATATTGTAACTAGATGGCTATCTCTTTTGCCATCAATTGACAGAATACTGAAGTACTGGAAAACACTATAAAGTTATTTTCAGAGCTTACGAGGAGAGGAATGTCGCAAGGTTCTGTGGAAGTGCTTCGGAGATCAAAGAAATGACTCTGAAGTGTCAGAGATCTATTTCCTCTTCCTCATTCACACTCTTCCATTACTCTCAGACACTATCGAAGCACTAGAAGCCAAATCATTCAGCATGATTCCAATATGTAAGCTAATGACTGACCTGACACACAAGCTCAAGAGGAGAATGAAGGATTTGTTTTTTTGGGTATTCAGCAAACACCAAGCTTAGCCACCTTACTGCAGACGTGGCTAAGAAATGTAAAACAAACTTCAGTGTTTTCTATGAAAGGGCCAGAAAGTACTTAAGTGACAGATATGACTTTTCTGAAAACAGTTTTCACAATAAAGTATCAAAATTGGGCCTGTCAAGTGATGTATCTTTTGGAGAATTCAATGATGCAGTCAAGACCTGTAACTGTCCAGATATTAATATGGATGATTTCTATGAATAGTATGGGATTGTGGACACAATTATTACTACTCCTGAAATGGTAGATTGCCACACTGATGAACGCTATCTCAAACTGTTCAGTGAATATAAATCTGAGTTCTCATTCACAAACCTGATGAAAGTGAGTGCTTATATATTCTCCATTGCACGCAGTAATGCTCAGTTGGAGTGAGCTTTTTCAATGATGACATCAGCTTGGAGGAACGAGAGAAACCGTTTGGAAGAATGCACAGCTATGTACAAAACACTTCTGGCCAACAAGAAACTATTGGAGATGGCCAGTAGAGGGCAGAAATACAAAAAGAAATAAACCTCCAGGCAATCAAGGTGAGGACACAACTAGGTTTTGTTTATGTTGTAACTTAGTAAGAAATACAGGTATTTGTTTTTTGTCGATTTCATTAGAAGTGAAAAATATTATTCACTTTCAGTTTTTTGTTAAATATATATATATATATATATAATATATATATATATATATATATATATTATCAACCACAATGCACTTTAATTCTAAGCCATCAAAGGCCAGCATGGAAGTATACGAACGCGGGAAAGTATTTGTACAACAGTGTTGTACAAATACTTTCCCACATTTGTATACTTCCATTTGTACTATCATAGTGGAGATGGGTTGAACACAGAATTTCATATATGTGTAACTCGAGCATACAAATATATAAGAAATAATGTACTGAACTTATATCTCTCTTGATAGACTAGTTTGAAAGTCACTGTCGCACTTGCCTTTGATGGCCTAGAATTAAAGTGCATTGTGGTTGTTAAAATGTATCTCTAATCACTGGGACCCATTCACTGTTGTACAAATACTTTCCCACATTTGTATACTTCCAATTGTACTATCATAGTGGAGATGGGTTGAACGCAAAATTTCATATATGTGTAACTCAAGCATACAAATATATAAGAAATAATGTGCTGAACTTATATCTCTCTTGATAGCCTATTTGGAAAGTCACTGTTGCACTTGTCATGAGGATGCTGGTTTTAAGTCCTGGGCAGTACCACATTTCAATTTCAGCATGCTGGCCTTTGATGGCTTAGAATTAAAGTGCATTGTGGTTGTTAAAATTTATCTCTAATCACTGGGACCCATTCCTGTATATCATAATCATCAATATGCTGTGTCCTCCTTTTTGGAAATTTGGAAATGGCTCCCTAGTGATTAGTAAAGTGAAAATGATTAAAAGGGAAATAATAATAAGGCACAGGAGTGTATGAGTAAACATTACACGGAGGAAGAAAGAAGCCACAAGAAAGAAATTAGAATCAAAGTATGATGAAAGATACAATAGCAACAAACACTTGAAATAAGAAATATTGGTAACATTTTTGCAGGTGTCTACACCCACCCAATAATCAAGGATGTCAGAAATCAATGTATGATTCTTGCAATTCCTTTAATGATTTCCATTTGTCAG
This sequence comes from Oratosquilla oratoria, assembly GCF_046742065.1. NCBI lineage: Eukaryota > Metazoa > Arthropoda > Malacostraca > Stomatopoda > Squillidae > Oratosquilla > Oratosquilla oratoria. The sequence goes on from NC_134788.1 coordinate 59,865,883, forward strand.
GAAACATCTCAGCAGCACCCTACCCACCCCCGTTGTAGAGCCACAGGATTGGCGGGTAAATGAATGAATTTTGGCACAAGTAACACACTGCATCCATAAATAAAACTATAAAATATTTGTCATTTATCTAATGAGTGAGGAAAAGTCTACAGAACCTTAACTATTGCTAGGTTAAATTAAACTCATCCCTCAACTAAAAAAAAAAAAAAAATCATGGTAGGTGTGATTTGTTGAGTTATGAATATTTACAACATATTCATGCTTGTACATCACGACTATAATATGAAGCATGGGGGGGGGTTAGGTTTTGGTGAATGACTGCTCCTGGAACCTTCCCATATAAATTACAAATATTGGCTGAAGCTATGGTTCTTTCTGTGACATTCCACAGCATGCATTTGAAGTATTCCACTCCCAAATAATGTATGATACTCCTACAATCAGCATCCATCGCAATGAAAAGAAGTTGCCAAGAATATATTACCTCTAGAAACATATCTCCAAATTCGTTGCTTAGTATCTATGGTCGTTGCATGTGAGAATGTAAACAATAGATGAGTTTTGACAAGACTTCATTCTGACTACCAAATTGGAAGTGCCCATATTCGATCAGAACTAACATGAAACCTAATGGCAACATCAAGTGATGAACAGACAATGTGCCGTTACGAGAGGTAACGGAGCTTTTTTATATGTCCGTGTATCCCCATGTTTACATATCTTTTTGTCGTAAGGCTCGTTTCCCCTCGGAAGAGGTTTCAAGTTTGTTTTTTCTAATGCTTTAATTTAAGTATGTTGCGAGCAGAAGCTTCGTCTGCTTAAGAATACTATCGTTGTAAGTTGTCTGCAAGCTGTGCTGCAAGATAGCATCTCATTATTTGTACAATGTTCACTTTAAGAATTAGACTTAAGAAGGTGTGTAAGAACCGGTTGCGGTGGTGTGATGTCACGTCACGCCTCCAGCCAGTGTGGTTTGAAACGCCTTCAGTTGTATACCCGCTCCCTTCGCGGCCTACTCGGTGAGTTTTGAGCCGAATTTAGTTTTAGATCTGGTATATTGTTTCTTGTATGTCATAATGAATTTAGCCTTAAGCTGCTCGTATTTCATGTTCAGATTATTTGTAATTCTGTATAAAAGCTGTTAGTAACGAGCGTCGCTCTGGATTGTTTTACAGTTTTTCATCTACTACTTCTACTCTTCCTCCCAATTACTGTCTGCTGCCATGGTTTCAATGGCAGCATCTGTTGTGTGAAGATGAGAAAGTCGTGTTTTCTATTGCCAATAAACGTTAGCGACGAGCACTCCGTGGATCCTTAACCCCGCGTTGTTTACGTTACGTAATCCAGAAAAGAGGGCACTCGTTACGCTAACCCCCTATGCGTAGCAGAGTAATCTGTGAAGCCACAATGAAAAACGATGGCCATTGGCGCTCTCTGCCAAGAAAATCGCTTTCGTGAAGAGGTGAATGAAAAGAGCCGCTGCGAAGGAGTTAAAAGTTAGCCATGCAGTATGCCAAGTCCATCTTGAGGATATGGCCAGACCACGCCCTGCACGCCGTTGCCACGTCTAGATTCCCCTCGTCGTCACCACATGAACTTGATGTGCCGCCTTCCTGGCATAAGTTGCGTGTGTATGCTTAGTGTAGTGGCGCAAGTTAGGTGTAATGGCGCAAGTTAAGTGTAGTGGCGCCAAAAGTGTAGTGATCTTGTGTCGTCTTAGTAATCGTATCGGCGCGCGAGTGTGATGTGGCAACAATGTATGGTTGCGGTTTCCAATGTTTACATAACAAACCCATCGTATTTATGTAAGCATGTGTTTTCCTTTGAAGGCAAGCTACCTTGCCTAAAATCCTGTCATATGTTAATATAAGCATGCGACTAATGTGCATTTTTAGATTGAACCAAATGTAGGGTTTAATCTGTTGTTGTCTACCTCAATAGTCGTATAGTTAGGAGTGTGGTAACGTACTCCGTGGTTTTCGATTAAGTTCGAGTTTTCCTTGTCTTCTTTATCATATTACTGTCTTGTCTCTCACTGTTTCTCTCGCTTGGCAATATGTCTTCCAACCACAGTATAGATGAAGGACCCGTCTCCGGTAGGGTCAGAGTCCTCACGGCTGAAGGGCAAGAGGCCTTTCAGAGAGCGTCTGATCAGCATGAAGAGAGGGTAAAGGCGAGTAGAGAAGGAGTACAAGCCTTATTGGAAGAACCGAATCATAGTCCTTGGTTGTATAAGGCCCATGCTGTGTACCAGGATACTGTAAAAAGGTATCTGGAATTCTTAATGCGTGAACGTACTTCAGAAAGTCTGGCTCGTGCTGAATCAGTGAAGCACGAAGACAGGGATTTTCAGGCATCTTTTCGTCAGGTAATCAGTAACTATGCTTCCTCTTCCTCAGTTGAAGTCACGGAAGAGGAACACCACACTGAACCGTTTTTACAAGATGACCCGAAGTCCAATCAAGTTCCTTTATCCCTCGTCGACCACTCTGAGTTTTGTATGCCCCCTTCCATGAAGGGCAGTTCAAGAAGGTCGGTTAGGTCAGGTCGTTCCAGTAGCACCAGTGTTAGTGTTGCAAGGAAGCAACGAGCCAAGGTGGAGACCGCTCGTATCAGAGTCAAGTTTGCCGAACAGGAGGGTCAGCTTATGCAAGAGAAGGCTGAATTGCAGACCAAGTTCAAAGTTATGACACAGCAAAAGGAGTTAGAAGAAGCCGAAGCCGAACTTAGGCACTTAGGAGCCGACGATGATTGGGAAACACGCAGTGACTGGGACCAATTAAAAGGTACAGTCGCTACCCGCACCCAACTATATGTGGAGCAACAGGGTGGTATAGTTGAAGTTTCCGCTAGTCAGAAGGATCCGGTAGGCTTGAATCCTGAAAGCCCTGTTTTCAAGCCCTGTTCTGATTTCAGAGTTAACTCACAGCCTGCTAACAATGTTCCATTCAGTTTTGAACCTCGTATCGAAAAGGTAAAGGTGAGGTCTGTGCAACCTGCGCAGCAACCTGTTGCTAACCATGTTTCTTATGCGTCACCACCTGTAGTAAAACCTCCTCGGAGTGCATCTCCTAGATTGGGGACAACCTCCAATTCTGCCGATTTGAGCAAGTTCTTCTTGCGGAAGGATTTACTTCTTAGCAGGCTGTCTACGTTTGATGATACTGCGGAAGATTATGCTGTTTGGAAAGAGAGTTTCAAGGAAGTCGTGCAAGAGTTAGGCACCTCATGTAAGGAGGAAATAGACCTGTTAGTTAAGTACCTAGGTCCTGAGTCTAAAGAATGGGCCCGTACAACCAGAAACTCAAATGCCAAGAATCCAAACCTGGCGTGCAGTAGAATTTGGGAGCGCTTGGATGACAGGTTTGCTGCCCCTTCGATCATTGAGACTTCAATTAAAAAGAAGCTCGCCAACTTCTCTAGGATTTCACCTAGAGACACCTTAAGATTATACGACCTGTGTGACATTCTGTACCAGATAGAAGCCTTGAAGGCTAACCCTGTATACAGTACACTGTTTGCATATTATGACGCCTCGTCAGGCATCAATCCCATTGTCGCAAAACTTCCACCCTGTATACAGAGAGCGTGGACTGGCAGAGCCATGAACTACAAGACTGCTCACGGTGTGCCGTACCCACCTTTCTCCTTCTTCATTGAGTTTGTGAAGGAGATGGCAAGGGTCGAGAATGATCCATGTTTCTCTTATCAAAGCCTTGGAGCCGATGGTTTTGTGAAACCAGAGAAGCCACCTCCCTCTAAGTTTCCTCAAGTGCGTGTGAAGAAGACTGACACCATGTTGTCCAGTGGCAGTAAGTCGACCACGGGCGCTGGCAGGTCTGTTGGCGCCGCTAGTCCTACCGAGCAAAGAAAGGCAGAAAAGGGAGATTTTTGCGTCTACCATGATGCCTACGTACACCATTTGGATTTCTGCAGGGCTTTTCGCACCATGTCAGTGAGCGAGAGGAAGGTTTTCTTAAACGATAAAGGAGTGTGCAACAGATGTTGCAAAGGTAACCATCCTCCTTCCAGCTGCAAAGAGAGAACTTTCTGCAAACTCTGTAAGGCCCATACTCATGTGACTGCCTTACATCACGATGAACCCAGGTCGAAGAGGAGTTCGACTCAAGCGGTTACACAGCATGGAAGGGAGGTTGCTCAAGATAAAACACCTCACTCCCCTGTAGTCAATCAAGTGCCGCTTCCAAATGTTCTTACCCCCATAGTAAAGACTCAGGGAGGGGAGGATGCTGCGGTCAATTCCAAATGTACCTTGATATGCAGTAACCCCACCTCCATGAGTAAGTCCTGCGCCAAGACCTTCTTGGTAAAGGTCTATCCTGAAAGTAAGCCAGAGCTCGGAGTGTGGTGTTATGCCATCCTAGACGATCAGTGCAATTGCTCTTTAGCAAGGTCTGAGTTTTTCGATTTGTTTGACAAGCTGAGCAAACGGGTTTCATATCGTCTAGCTACCTGTGCAGGTGTAACGGGCGCTTCTGGGCGCACCACCAAAAATTACACCATCGTGTCTTGGCATAACTCACAAGAGGTACATATCCCTCAGTTAGTGGAATGCGACAGCATTCCCAATGTAAGAGAAGAGATACCCACCCCCGCCATAGCTCGTGGTTATCCCCATCTGTCCGATCTGGCCGAATGTATTCCACCTCTGGTTCCTGAAGCTGAGATTCTACTCATCATTGGTCGAGATGTGCCTTCAGCTCATTACATTTTTGACCAGAGAATTGGACCTGTCAATGCCCCTCTAGCTCAACAGACCAGTCTGGGTTGGGCAATCATTGGGGAAGTGTGTCTCCATGGCACTTGTAGGCCTCCTGTCATTAGCAGTTTCAAAACATCCTTTGTACATGATAGACGTCCCTCTATAGTCGGACCATGTGGTAACCAGATTCATGTTTCTGAAGTAAAGGATGATTTGTTCAAGGTAACCAAAGATGATGACAAGGCCGCCCTGTCGATTGAAGACAGGAAGTTCTTGGATGTTATGAACTCAGAGTTCCGCAAGGATCAAAGTGGTCATTGGGTCGCGCCACTGCCTTTCCGTCCCAATGTTGTAGCCACCAGTAATAATAGAGACTTTGTGTGGCACCGCACACTGTCTCTCCATCGTAGCCTCAGCACAAAGCCGGAAAAACGTCAGCATATGATGGCCTTCATGCAAAAGATGTTAGATCGTGGGCATGCTGAGGTTGCACCACCATTGAAGTCTGATCAGAAGTGCTGGTATCTTCCATTGTTTGGGGTGTACCACCCTAAGAAACCTGACAAGATCAGGGTTGTGTTCGACTCTTCTGCCAAATCCAGAGAGTTCTCCCTAAATGATATGCTGATGTCAGGTCCTGATATGACAAACAGTATTCTCGGGATTCTTCTACGTTTCCGTCAGGAAGCTGTAGCAGTGGCAGCTGATGTAGAACAGATGTTCTACAATTTCAAAGTGAAGACTGAGCAAAGAGATTATCTCAGATTCTTCTGGTACAAGAATAATGACCCTGATGAAAGGTTGATTGAGTATAGGATGACTGTTCACGTTTTTGGGAACACGCCATCTCCCGCCATTGCCACCTATGGCTTGCGTAAGTCTGTAGAAAATGCCTCTCCTGAAGTTCGCTATTTCATAGAAAACAATTTCTACGTGGATGATGGGTTAGCATCTCTGCCAGATGCGGAGACTGCTTACAAGTTAATCCAAGACTCTAAGTCAGCACTTCAAGAAGGAGGACGCCTGCGCTTGCACAAGATCACTTCCAACAGTAAGGAAGTGCTGGAAAAGTTTGCCACCAGTGAGCTGGCTGATAACCTTCAGGAGCTGAACCTAACTTCTGACTCTATGCCTATGCAGTCTAGCCTGGGCCTCTTATGGGACATCCAAAGAGACGTTTTCGTCTATAAGTTCATGGATTCAGACAAGCCTTCGACAAAAAGAGGGATACTGTCTGTTGTAAATAGTCTGTTTGACCCCATGGGATTCTTAGCTCCAGTAATAATAGTGGGAAAACTACTCCTAAGAGAGATAACCAATCTAAAGTGTGGTTGGGATGAACCCATACCAGCTAAGATCCATACCAAATGGTCCAGATGGCTAACGTCCTTAAGGGACCTCAAGGACATAAGCATCAATCGTCAGTTTGCTAGTATTTCTTTGTCTCAAGCTCACAGGATAGAGCTTCATACCTTTTCGGATGCTTCCAGAGTAGCAGTAGGAGCTGTATCATATCTTAAGGTTTTCAGTGATACCAAAAGCTACCAGGTGTGTTTTGTGAGGGGACAAGCTAAAGTAGCTCCCAACCATGGTCATACTATTCCCAGGTTAGAGTTGTGTGCTGCAGTGATGGCAGTTAATCTCAGCAATTCCATCTCGGATTGCTTGGACAAACCCTTAGACGCAAGGCATTTCTATTCTGACAGCATGATTGTCTTGGGCTATATTCATAATGAAAGGCGTAGATTTCATGTCTACGTGAGTAACAGAGTAGACCACATTAGGTCGTCCACCGAACCTAACCAATGGCATTATGTACCTACAGATTGTAATCCAGCAGACCTGGCTACCCGTGGTCTTGAAATAACCGACCTAAATCAGAGTGATTGGTTGTCAGGTCCCTCAAGCTTATTTGAGGATGTTGTATCCACCAGTGGAAGTTTTCCTCTTGTAAGCCCTGAGACAGATAAAGAAGTAAAGGTATCAGACTACACAATTGAGTCTGAACCCCTTGTTAGTGCAAACAAAAGCAATGTAGAGCCTGCAATTGCGTCATTAGCTCAGAGGTTCTCTAATTTCTCCTGTTGGAGGAGACTTGTAAGAGCGGTAGCTCTCCTTAAGCATATAGCCCGTTCTTTCAAACAAGGTAACAAGTGTTGTTCAGGTTGGCATATGTGCAACAAACATAAGTCACCCGATCAACTAGAAGATGCAGCTGATTTCATTGTTCAGACATACCGAAAGGATTATTTCTCATCTGCCATGACTAAATTGCAAGGTGAAGTTTGTTTACCTCCTTCCAGTCCCATTGCATCTCTGTCTCCTTATTTAGACCAGAAGGGCCTACTTCGTGTAGGAGGCAGGTTGAGTCAAGGCGGTGATATACTTGGTATGCTTGCAAGGCCTATTATTATTCCAAAGGAATCCCACTTAGGCTTGTTGTTGATCCGTCACTACCATGAGACAGTGCACCACCAAGGGAGAGTGATTACAGAAGGAGCCGTCCGTACAGGTGGTTTCTGGATTTTGGGAGGAAAACGTACCATTTCTAAGGTCATTTCCAAATGCGTCACCTGTAAAAGGGTAAGAGGTAAGGTGTGTGTTCAGAAGATGGGAGACTTACCCGTCGATAGACTTACTCCCAATCCGCCATTTTCCTATGTAGGAGTTGACCTTTTTGGCCCCTGGCATATAAAAACTCGGCGCACTAGAAGTTCCTTCCTCGAAAGTAAAAGATGGGGCGTTCTGTTCACCTGTCTTGTTTCCAGAGCTATCCACATAGAGACTGTAGAAGAATTGAGTACTTCTTCCTTCATTAATGCCTTAAAGAGATTCATCTGTATTCGTGGCCCAGTTAAGATGATGCGTTCTGACAGAGGCACGAACTTTGTAGGTGCTGTCAAAGCACTGAACTTGCTTGCCATTACCGATGAAGGTGGTGATGTCAATAGTTTCTTGTCAAGTCAAGGTTGCACTTGGTTGTTTAACCCTCCTCATGCTTCTCACATGGGTGGAGCATGGGAGCGTATGGTGGGGATAGTCCGCAACATCATGAATGTGATACTGACTAACCATCACCCCAAGGCATTAACACATGAGGTGTTAGTAACCTTCTTTGCAGAAGTATGTAAGATCGTGAATTCCAGACCTTTAGTTCCTGTTTCCTCGGACCCTAGTAGTCCTTTCATTTTGTCTCCGTCCATCCTTCTCACTCAGAAAACTGATATTCCTGTAACTCTTCCTGAAGAGATAGATATTAAGGCAGTATACAAATCTCAATGGAAGCATGTCCATCACCTTGCTGAGGAATTCTGGAAGAGATGGAAGAAAGAGTATCTTTCCTCTTTGCAACCCAGAAGAAAGTGGGTCAATTCCTCTCCAAATGTAAAGGTGGATGATGTAGTGTTGGTAAAAAATCAAGAGTGTCCCCAAGGACAGTGGCCCTTGGGTATTGTAAACAAAGTATTCCCTGGCAAGGATGATTTAGTCAGGAAGGTCCAAGTAAGAGTTGTGGTAAACAACAAAGCCCATGAATAAGTAAGACCCATTTCTGAGCTTGTGTTGCTAGGTCAATAGATTTGGTAATTTTCCCCCTAGAAAATTAGGAAGGGAGTGTGCCGTTACGAGAGGTAACGGGGCTTTTTTATATGTCCGTGTATCCCCATGTTTACATATCTTTTTGTCGTAAGGCTCGTTTCCCCTCGGAAGAGGTTTCAAGTTTGTTTTTTCTAATGCTTTAATTTAAGTATGTTGCGAGCAGAAGCTTCGTCTGCTTAAGAATACTATCGTTGTAAGTTGTCTGCAAGCTGTGCTGCAAGATAGCATCTCATTATTTGTACAATGTTCACTTTAAGAATTAGACTTAAGAAGGTGTGTAAGAACCGGTTGCGGTGGTGTGATGTCACGTCACGCCTCCAGCCAGTGTGGTTTGAAACGCCTTCAGTTGTATACCCGCTCCCTTCGCGGCCTACTCGGTGAGTTTTGAGCCGAATTTAGTTTTAGATCTGGTATATTGTTTCTTGTATGTCATAATGAATTTAGCCTTAAGCTGCTCGTATTTCATGTTCAGATTATTTGTAATTCTGTATAAAAGCTGTTAGTAACGAGCGTCGCTCTGGATTGTTTTACAGTTTTTCATCTACTACTTCTACTCTTCCTCCCAATTACTGTCTGCTGCCATGGTTTCAATGGCAGCATCTGTTGTGTGAAGATGAGAAAGTCGTGTTTTCTATTGCCAATAAACGTTAGCGACGAGCACTCCGTGGATCCTTAACCCCGCGTTGTTTACGTTACGTAATCCAGAAAAGAGGGCACTCGTTACGCTAACCCCCTATGCGTAGCAGAGTAATCTGTGAAGCCACAGACAAGGAAAATAACCTCCACCATACAATAAATACATGCGCACCATTGTCGAGCATCCTCAATATTACACTTATTACTTGTAGCTAGGTCAACATGAAATGGAATTCCTGATATTTGAGCTGAAGTAGTTCTCATGGGATGCAAAAAGTCGCTATAAGTATAATGCAGTTTGAATTATCCATCTAGCTGTCCTAGTTCTCAAGATATTGCATTTTGAATGGAATTTGGGCCGAAACGTGCGGTCTGACTAATTACCGATCAAACGTAAACAATGACGGTTTTTACTGACAAGCACAATTTTATATAAAAATTTAGCATATGGTTGCATTATTTGACCTATTTTCTTTAAGATGTGTGATTTCCATGTAATATGATCATAGAATTACGTTTTTATCCTCTGCAAAATTACCCATCACAGCTACGAATACCGTCAAATTACATGAAAATCACACATTTTAAAGAAAATAGTTTGAATAATTCAACTATATTCAAGTTATTACACTAATAACTGTGGTCCGTAATATTACGGAGGATAAAAACGTAACTTCTCTTTGATCAAATTACATGAAAATCACACATTTTAAAGGAAATGGTTCAAATAATGCAACTATAATCTACTACACTAATAACATAATAGTAAGAAACTTAATAGAGTGAAGTTTGATTCATACCACCACTTATAGATAAGATGGCGGGATGGATGTTAATGTTATTATCCGATAATCCGACCCGATAGAAAAAAACTAATTAGTACCACCGATTTCTCAGCTCTTCCGTAACACGCTGTCTTTAATTTAGTATTAGAATAATCTGCGAGACAAGTAGTTTTCGTTTATTTTGGTTAGTTGCCAAAACTCTGAATTTATTTTGCTCATTTTTTATGCTGAAACATAAACCAATTTTCGATTTACTGCTGAATGCAAACGACCATGTTTATCTTTTGTTTTTATGTACCGACATGTAACTGATGATGTAATTGTTTGAAATTTACTACGATCGTAGTAAATACACTCGCATAACATTTGTATGAATGATATTTCCGGCGGTATGTAAATTTGGCCGTTTGCATGGCGTGCGCATAAAATGACGCGCTATTGTGCTCGTCATCGACGGTGGCACCTCTGGTGGTCAGTGTCGTCGTTTTGAAGAAATTCGTCTGCTAAAGAGGAAAACAAGCGACGATCGCGGAGCAGCGGAGAATATGAATTCGTCATCTTCAGTCAATGAGGAATTATTCCTCATATCGATATATTTGCCGATTCAGCCTTTTAAATGGGAAAATTAATTACTTAAATGGTGTATTATAATATAATTTGCATCCGTTTCAACATTAAATACAAAAATATGAGGAAATTAATAAATATAACGAGAACAAAATAGAACGAAGAACTGACGCCATTAATATGATAGAGACTTATAGAAATATAGAATATTATATACCATGAAATTATTTACATCCAATATCATAATAAACTTCATAAATGTGAGGATATGAGTATGTATAACATGACGATGACGTGTCAAATAACGAGAACGTAAATCTGGAGGTACTAAGAACGTAATCCCAAATGAAGAAATGTTTAAAATTGTTATGTAATTTAGATGTATATAATTGTTTTGTTGTTTCTTTTATATTGTAAATATTACGGTTAAGGAAATGTAAATAATGTTTGTTTTAAAAACATTTATGGATGGGAATTAAAATACAGAAGTTTATCTTTAAACATATGTTTTCTTTGAATGCCTCTCACATAGAAAACGTGAGGAATCCTGACGTCATTGTGTTTTGAGGAATCACGGAAACACTGCTGGTGGTGTTTGACTTACCTATTACCCGCGTGCATGTCATGATGTTGTGCTTCTAAATTATATGCCACTTCTGGATATCACAGATGTCCTAGGAATCTCAAAGATTCTTTTTAGTATATATTAAGTAACTGCTCATACAATAAAGGATATATTTGTATTCAATTGATACGAAACGACTGTCTCTGGTCCCCTTAACCCCCTACGTCTGTTGTCTGTGTAACTTAGCGTAGAATAACAATCTAATGAAGACCACAATGGAAATAAGCGTACGTTTTTTTGTGTTATCCTCGGCAATTTTGTGATTATCATTTCGAAATATGTGTTATTGTATTTATTTTTTGCACTTCATGTATACTGATTCTTTGCCAAATAAGTTTACTTACTAATAACTTGTAGAGGACGAAGTGGCGGCCAGCCAAGAGGAATGTAAACAAATAACATACGAGCAGAGTTGCCAGATTGGCCTTTTCTAGGGCAAAACCCTCAATTTTGGCTTCTTTTTCAAGCATTTGGCCTAAGGATATTTAGTTTGGCCTAAATTACTAAATCTGGCTTTTTTTTTTTTTTTTTTGAGTGTGGCTTAAATGTATTTTATTTGGCTTCAGTAAGCTCATCTGATAATAGTGAGTTGAATACTGAGTTCATTCGCCACCTCCTAAGACAAAACTAATCCAAGTTATAGTCTACCATATAGTCGAGTGCGCGTATCTTTTCTTTTCTTTTTATTTTGTTACCATTGTGATCCATGCAATTTGTCCCATTTACTCTTATGGCACAGAGATGAAATTGGACGAATCACCTGTGTGATGTTGATGGCGCACGGGATCCATGTGCAACTTTTGGCGTGATTTTTTTTTTTTTTTCTTAACTGTCTGACGTAATTTTAGGCCTTCAATCAATAGTAAGCTATGTTCATAAACAAGCAAGGAGTAGGCTACATTGGTAGGGTACTGAATATAGAAATATATTGTGTTTTGATTAATAAAATTGGTCAAATCATTTTCCATCCCACAAAAGCGTTCGTCTGGTTGTTTATATTTATGTAGAGTGGAAAAGATCGTTGACATTAAATTTTCATTAGTGTTTTTAGTGATTTTCAAGTGCTTAATTATTTAGGAGTATTTATTTGTTCAGGTGCATGCATTTTAGAATAAGAATCAGCCTGCAATCTTCAATAGCCTAAGATGCCGAAATGGAACTGCAGTTATGACAGTGCCAGGAGGTACAGAGCTGAGTGGGAGAAAAAGTTTATGTTGGTGAAATATGCACCTGATGGCTCTGGTGAGGCGTATTGTAAGTTATGTCACTGTAATCTGAACCCCAAAATGTGCTCATTACAAAACCATGAAAAATCGGAGAAACACAAGAAGAAGACAGTACACTAGCACTTGCACCACCAATCAATTTTCAGTCAACAACACCCAACGATGTCAAACAGGCAGAATTGGAACTTGCTGTTGCAGTCTGCTGCCATTGCTCAACTTCCTCTGTGGACCACATTGGTGAAATGATATAAAAGAAAAAAAATGGGAAAGGTGGCATCTTAGGAAAAATCAATCTTCTTAGAACTAAATGTAGCAAACTGACTACGGAAGTTGTGTCCCCAACCCTTAAACAAGAACTGAAGAAGGATCTAGGAGAAAAATTTGCCCTTTTAGTAGATGAGTCAACCGATGTTGGGACAGTGAAGTATTTATGCATTGCGATACGTTACTGCAGCAAAAAGGGAAAGAGAATAGTAACAGAGTTTGTTGGTCTTATTCCTGTCAATGACACAACAGGGGAAGCATTATTCAGTCATTAATTAAAGCTGCTGTTACAAATCTAGGTTTAGAACTTGGTAACTGCATTGGTTTTGCAAATGATGGTGCCTCAGTTATGACTGGAGTTAATAACTCGGTTTGGACCCGAATACAGCAGGAGTCTCCAGATTGTGTGCAAGTAAAATGTATTTGTCACTCTCTAGCACTGTCCGTGAAGCATGCATTTGAGAAGCTGCCTTCATGCTTGAGATTTTTAATTTCAGAAATACCAAAATGGTTTTCCAAGAGTACAGTAAGGAGGGCAGCTTACAAACAATAGTTTAGCATAATGGACCCAACTGAAGAAAGGAAAGGAACCTCGCTGCCATTTCAGCAATCTTCTCAGACCAGATGGCTAGTACGTGGGAAAGTAATGTACAGCATCTTGATGAACTGGGAAGAACTTAAGGCATACTTCATGTGTGCTGAGCAGGCTAGTGGAGCTGATGCCAGGTATAAGGCACGTATGATTTCTGACATCCTAAATGACCCAATCAACTATTGGTATTTTCACTGTGTCACACCCATCGTTATGGAGTTTGAAGGCGTCTACTCATATTTTCAAGCCACGGATGCCGATCCTCAGAGCATGGAAGGTGAGCTTGCTCAACATCATCATAGTCTACGGGCAAGAGTTTTCAGCCCAGATGAAAGTGAATTAGCTATATCCGAAGTAGATTTTGGAGCTCGCTTTGCCATGGAAGTGGAGAGGTATATCGAGATGCATCAAGTTAGTGGTGAAACGAAAGTTCAGGACGTCAAGGCCCGATGTTACAGCTTTCTCGTGGAGGCCATCAAGCAAGCTGAGACACGTCTGCCTCCTACGAGGAACATACACAAGGGTCTCAGTAGTCTTGACCCATCAAAAATTTTGAGTCAAACAGCAAGGGTGCCATATAAGGATCTACCATTCCCTACCTTACGAACACATAGATATAATGGCATTGAACAGCAGTATAGGAATGTATTACATATAAACTGGGTTGAAGAGGCAGTATTTGACAACAAAATACCAGATGACTCTGTTCAGTTCTGGATAGGAGTAGGTAATCGCTATGATACACTAGGTAACAAATCTTTTATAGACCTAGCAACATATGCATTGTCCTGTCTTGTCACACCAGTTAGCAATGCTCTTGTTGAACGCATATTTTCTCATGCTACAATAGTTAAAAAAAAAATTAAGAAACAGACTGAGTACAAGAACCCTAGATGCCATTATTCGCATTAGAACCCATCTGCACTTCAGAGGTTTGTGTTGCAGGAATTTTGTGGTCACGCCTGATATGTACCGCTTATTTTCATCTGCAAATATGTATGGAGATGAATATGATGTATGTGATGATGTGATTGACTATGTTTGAACACTGGTTATGTTTCCTTGTTTACCAAAGTCTGGTGCTATAATGCAGAATATAATTTTGACTTATTTTTTGTTGCTCATGAAAAGGATTATATTTTTTATATTGTTTGTGGAAATAATGACCATGAAACTTGCATGCTGCAAAAAAGAAAGAAAAAACTTTTAATTCGATTTGTTTCTCATTAAAAAGGATTATGAAACAAATTATCATACTTTTGACTTACTTTTTATACTGTTTATGAAAGATAAAGAACCACTAATTCATTGTATGCATATGATTTTTTACTTGGCACCACTGAGCTATTTAGAACATCTAAGTTCGTACGCAATATAATCATAGGGGGTCCAATATGGCGGCCACTGCATCACCCGTTGCCCAGGCGGAGGACTTACGAACTACGTAGCGCTTGTGTACAGCTACACAGAAAACTATCGTTAGTAGGGGTGTCGAAACATTCGCTAATGAACATAACCTTATGATACCGAAGTGTTGGTATTTCTGGGGTTCGAATTGTTCGAATTCCTTCTGAATGAATATGAATCGAACAATAGTTCCGGAGTTCATATGGATTCACTATGACATGATAATCTTATTTCCGATGGAGACTTCAACTTGTCTCAAATAGTTTCGTTGTTTTGTGTCAAAATGATTAGCGTGATTTACTAACGATAGTTTTCTGTGCAACTGTACACAGATCGCCAATCCAGTAAACCACTATAGCTCAGTGCAAATCGTATAGTAATTGGGTGAATTGAGAAGTGGAATAATTAAATATTTGGCCTTTTTACTCCATACTTTTGGCCTTTTTCTGTAGTGCATTTGGCCTTTTTGGCTCATTTTTTGTTGCCTTTAGCCTTTTTCTGCTTTAATAATCTGGCAACCCTGCAAACGAGTACATCGCCTGGCATGTAAGGTCAAAATGCAATGGGTGAAGTAATTTTCCTAGTCCTCCCATTCCCTTTCAGAAAATTTTGAAAGTAATAAAAAGATGTTTTGGAAAGAAATTAAGAGAGGAAGAGGAGGCGAATCAAGTAGGGAAGAAAAGGTAAAAGGTACAGATGGAGAGATGATAATGGAAGAGATGGCAGTAAGGGGAAGATGGGCAGAATATTTTAGGGAGTTGCTGAATGTGAAGGAGGATAGGGAAGGAAAGATAGCTGCAGTGGGAAATGCGAAGAAAATGAGAGTGAGGAGAATGGAGGAGAAATAAGGAAGGATGTGGTGAAGGCAGTTGTTAAGATGATGAAAGCAGGTAAGGCACCTGGTCTGGATGGATGCCATGCAGAATGTCTGAAAAAGGGAGGTTCAGTGATGGTGGACTGGTTGGTGAGGTTATTTAATGTTTGCTGGAGAGAGGGTAGAGTACCGGAGGACTGGAGAAGTGCCTGTATAGTTCCTCTTTACAAGGGAAAAGGGGACAAGTGTGAATGTAGTAGTTTCAGAGGGATTAGCCTGTTAAGTGTAGTAGGGAAGGCTTATGGGAGGATCTTAATTGAGAGGATTAGGAGAGGAACAGGAGTAATTGGTGAGGAACAGTGTGGATTTAGGACAGGTAGAGGTTGTGTAGATCAGATCTTTGTGGTAAGACAGATATGTGAGAAAGCTATAGGAAAGGGGAAGGATGTTTTTGGGGCTTTTATGGATCTGGAAAAGGCTTATGATAGGGTAGACAGAAAGGCACTGTGGGAGGCACTGCAGATTTATGGGATAGGAGGAAAGCTTTTGGGAGCTGGCAAGAGTTTTTATGAGAGTAGTAGAGCATGTGTCAGGATTAGAAATGGAGAGAGTGAGTGGTTTGAAGTAAAGGTGGGACTTCGTCAAGGATGCGTATGTCGCCCTGGCTGTTCAACTTGTACATGGATGGGGTGGTGCGAGAGGTGAATGCTAGGGTAGTGGGTCAGGGATTAGAGATGGTTAAAGAAAATGGAGAAAAGTGGGAGGTGAGCCAGCTGTTGTTTGCGGACGACACTGCGCTTGTGGCAGAGTCAGAGGAAGGATTGAGGAAGCTGGTGGCAGAGTTTGGGAGAGTATGTGATAGAAGAAAGCTAAAGATAAATGTGGGTAAAAGTAAGGTGATGAGATGTACAAGGGGTGAAAGTGGCAGTAGACTGGAAGTGAACATTAAGGGAGAGCGACTGGAGGAAGTGGATAGTTTTAGATACTTGGGTGCAAGTGTAGCAGGAAAAAGTGGAGTGAAGGTGGAGGTAGAATTTACATTGAGAGAAGCGAGTAAGTGCCTTGGTGGTTTAAAGAATGTAATGAGGAATAGACATTTGGGAATGGATGCGAAGAGGAGACTGTATGAAGGAGTGATTGTGCCAACAGCACTGTATGGGGCAGAAACGTGGAACATAAGAGAAGAAGAGAGAAGGAGTTTGAATGTGTTTGAGATGAGGTGTCTGAGAAGTATGATGGGGGTTACTAGGCTGGATAGAGTGAGAAATGAGGAGATGAGGAGGAGAACAGGGGTGAAAAAGGATTTGGGAGATAGGGTTGATGAAAGAATATTAGGATGGTTTGGACACATGGAAAGAATAAGTGAAAAAGACTAGTAAAAGAGGTATGGAAGGCAGATGTGGAGGGAGTGAACATGAGGGGACATCCTAGGATGAGGTGGATGGATGGGGTGAAGGGGGCTTTGGGGAAGAGGGGAATGTCTGTTGAGGAAGGAAGGGAGAGGACGGAAGACAGAGGTGAGTGGAGAATGGTTGTATATGGATGATGTTGTGACTGCATGAGGAGGAATGGGCGGGGTGGGTGGGGGGTGGGGTAGTATGTGTGAGTAATTTTTGACGCAGCCCGAAGGGATTTCTCCCCGTCCTCGCCTTATATGCAAAGGGGGACGGAGAGGGGGGGTCGCCGATTAAATGAAGCGGCCTTGCTGTGGATGTGCTGTGTCTTGCGACACTGCTTCTGACCCAGGGCGGTGGGCAGGGTGCAGGGATGACCCGTCATCCAGGAGGTGCTCAGATGAGAGGGAGGGTGGGAGGGGTGTGGAGTGTATTTAGGGATGAAATGGGTGGGAGTGTTTTTGTGCCTTTCCCTTTTTGGCTACCTCCCTTGGAAGGGGGAAAAAGCCTTGGTATATACATATTCCACTCCCCTCCAACCTCCTCCCTCCCTCTTCTCTTGGCACCTCCTGGATGACGGGTAATCCCTGCATCCTGTCCACTGCCCTGAGTCAGAAGCAGTGTCGCAAGACACAGCACATCCACAGCAAGGCCGCTTCATGAATTTGGCGACCCCCCTCTCTGCCTCCCCCCCCCCCATGCAGAAACGGAGAAAACGGGGAGAAATCCCTTCGGGCTGCGTCAATTTTTTCTTATACATACTTCCTCACTCCCCATCCCCCACCCGCTCCCACTCATGCATCACAGCGTCATCCATACACAACCCTTCTCCATTCACCCTTATCTTCTGTCCTCTCCCGTCCTTCCTCAACAGACATTCCTTTCTTTTTTAATGCCCCATTCACCCCATCCATCCATCTCATCCTAGGACGCCCCCTCATATTCACTCCTTTCACCTCTACCTTTCACACCTCTTTTGCTAATCTTTCTTCACTCATTCTTTCCATGTGTCCAAACCATCCTAATACTCTTTCATCAATCCTATCTCCCAACTCCCTTTCCACCCGTTCTTCTCCTCACTTCCTCATTTCTCACTCTAGCCTAGTAACCCCTATCATACTTCTCAGACATTTCATCTCTAACACATTCAAACTCCTCTCTTATGTTCCATGTTTCTGCCCCGTACAGTGCTGTTGGCACAATCACTCCTTCATATACCCTCCTCTTAGCATCCATTCCCAGATGTCTATTTCTCATTACATTTCAATCCACCAAGGCATTTACTCGCTTCTCTCAATCTTTATTCTACTTCCACCCCTACTCCTCCCTTTCCTGCTACATTCGCACCCAAGTATCTAAAACTATCCACTTCCTCCAGTCTTTCACCCTTAATGCTTACCTCCAGCCTGCTGTCACTCTCTCCCCTTGTACATCTCATCACCTTTCTTTTGCCCACATTTATCTTCAGCTTTCTTCTTTCACACACCTTCTCAAACTCTGTCACTAACTTCCTCAATCCCTCCTCTGATCCTGCTACAAGTGCAGTGTCGTTAGGAAACAACAACTGTCTTGTTAGTTGTTCACAGTGTGAGTTAAACACTATGCGAACTGTTCCTCAGTTTATTTGGACAGCACAGCAGCACAGGAGATGAATACTTAAATTCTACACTCACACGAAGTACTTGTCTTTCTCTCTCAGCTCGCTCGCTCAATCTGACTCATATGAGTCACTTCTAGCTTGGGCATGGCGATCGTGATAGTTGCGTTCATCCCATTTTCTCTGATTAATTCTTTGCACACAGAAATTTACATACATCCAAATCTCAGTTATACAATAATTTAAATTTAATAGTATTAATAATCTATATCCCATTCATTCAACTTTCGCATTACAAATAAAATGATGATTAATCATGTAAACAGAAGTGGCAAATAGTAAAGTTCTGGAACATTCATGCTTGCTATACGTACGAACACGCACACAATGACGCATCACTTTTCCTTGTACACCTACACATAATGCTTAATAAAATTAAATACAATAGGCTTATTTCCCACTTTTCTCCCATTTCTTTAACCATCTCCAATCCCTGACCCACTACCCCTGCATTCACCTCTCGCACCACCCCATCCATGTATAGATTGAATAGCCAGGGCGACATAACACATCCCTGTCAAAGTCCCACCTGTACCCCAAACCATTCACTCTCTCCATTTCTAATCCTAACACAAGCTCTACTACTCTCGTAAAAGCTCTTGACTCCTCTTAACAGCTTTCCTCCTATTCCATATATCTGCAGTACCTCCCATAGTGCCTTCCTGTCTACCCTGTCGTAAGCCTTTTCCAGATCCATAAAAGGCTAAAAAAATATCCTTACCTTTTCTTATAGCTTTCTCACATATCTGTCTTACCACAAAGATCTGATCTACACAACCCCTACCTGTCCTAAAACCACACTGTTCCTCACCAATTACTCCCTCTGTTCCTCTCCTAATCCTCTCAACCAAGACCCTCCCATAAGCCTTCCCAACTACACTCAACAAGCTGATCCCTCTGAAACTACTACACTCATACTTGTCCCCTTTTCCTTTGTAAAGTGGAACTATGCAGGCACTCCTCCAGTCCTCCGGCACTCTACCCTCTCTTAAACAAACATTAGATAACCTCACCAGCCAGTCCACCATCACTCTACCTCCTTTTTTTCAGACATTCTGCATGGCATCCATCCAACCCAGGTGCCTTACCTGCTCTCATCATCTTAATAGCTGCCTTCACTTCATCTTTCCTTATTTGTCCTCCATTTTCCTCACTCATCATTTTCTTAACGCTTACCATTGCAACTACCTTTCCCTCCCTATCCTCCTTCACATTTAGCAACTCCCTAAAATACTCTGCCTACCTTCCTCTCACTGCCTTCTCTTCCATTATCATCTCTCCATCTGCACCTTTCACCTTTTCTTCTCTACTTGATTCACTTCCTCTTCCTCTCTTAATTTCTTTCCACAACATTTTATTATTACTTTCAAATTTTTCTGTCATACTCCTACCCCATTTCACATCTGCTCTCCTTTTTTTTTTTTTTTTTTGCCCCTTTTATCTTATGCTTTACTTCTCTTCTCTTTACTTTGTACCTCTCAGACGATTCCCTCGTCCTAATTTGTAACCAATCTATGAAAGCCCGCTTCTTCTCTTCTACATCCTTCTTTGTTTTCTCATCCCACCACTCACTAAATTTTCTTCTATTTCCTCCTTGTTCCACACACCATCTTTGCACACCTTATGACTTCCTCCTTATCTCTTCCTACTATACTCATGGTTACCTCTATGTAGCCCAATAACGCTCTGTCTACCATCCTTCCATCCACCACCCTCTCCCATGTGTACTTATGCTTGACTTTCTTCCTAAACGCTGTATTAGCTATCATCAACTCTCTTTCGAAAAAAGGATATCAGGACTATATAGAATTGGTGCAAAGGAAGTAAAGGAAGTTGGATATGATAAAGACCTGGGAGTAATCATCACAAAGGACATGTCTCCTGACAACAAACAGATAAACAAAATTGTCAGAGAATCCTACAACCTGCTAAGAACAATAAAGGTGGACGAAGAATTTGAAAAGAAAATACTAGTCACACTGATAAGGCCAAAATTAGAGTACGCAGCGACACTAAGGTCACCCAGTGCCAAAAAGAATACAAGGAAAATTGAGAGAATCCAGAGGGCAGCTACGAAGATGGTACCATCAATTTGAAAATTACCATATGAACAGAGATTATCAAAACTAGAATTACCGACTCTGAAACTAAGGAGAGAAAGAGGTGACTTGTTGACTATCTACAGAATCATGAGAGGTATCAAAGTCCTTGATAGAGAAGATTTAACATATTGTGATAAGAGAAATACAGGGGAACATGGAAGGAAGCTCATAAGGACAGTTATAGAAGAGACCTGAAAAAAGAACAAATTTCCCCACAGAGTTGTGGATGTATGGAGCAAACTTGACGAAACAGTAGTGTGCGGGAAAAAAAACATACACGGATTTAAGAACAAGTTAGACATGGTGAGGTAGAGACGGGACTGGACGAGCACAGCTCCTTTTCCTGTGAGATACAACTAGGTAAATGCACACTGCTACGTCCAGATATATATTCTAATGCAACTGGTTGCGTCGGTGTGTAAGCTGCCTAAGCGTACCTGTATAGCACTGTACTCAGTGTCGCTATTTACAAATGTGGAAATGGATTTTAGCATACTGTCTTCAGTATACGTGGAAGATCAGGTCGACCAATTTCGTCTTCAGTTATTTTGTAAAATTTTAATCAATTTTGTTCTTTAAAACAATCGAAAACTAATAAATTGTATTAAGAATAAAACACACAGGCAGTTAATATCTAAAATTGTATTTTGAATAGAATATTTGTCATGCTTATATTATTGTTAGTTTCGTTGACACTAACACTTAGTAAAATTTATCTTCTGTAGGCCCCATGGCTTGTCCTTCTCTTTAATTATTTTCCCACCATATCTTCTCTAACAAGTTAATAATCTTTGTGGATGGGATAAGCAAACTGGTCCTAAATCTTCTTGGTTTTCTTCTTCACTAATTCTCTACATCGCTTTTAGATAAGGTACACCACAGGACTTCCACCTGGGATCCTCTTACACCCACCAAGCCAAGTCTGCTCCGACGTCACAATCTAATTCATTCAATAAATTTGAACGTTACAAATAAGTGCTACCCTTTTATGGCGTGACTAAACCTCCATGTACCAATAATTTTTTTTCTCCTCCTCCACCCTTTTCTCCAATAAGAAAGACTGTTATACTGTCTCAAGCAATACTGTTTACACAAGCACTTGTGACACAAGCAGAACAAGCTCTATGTTTACATTTCGACACATCAGCCCCTTTGATAGCCACTCCAACCAATGTTTACAAATACAAAACGGTAAGCCAGAATATGCAACTCTCTGCACCTTCCACTCGGCCATTGTTTCATAACAGCCGAATATAAAATGAAGATAAAATTTACATTCCTCTCCACCTACCCCTCTATCTACTGGCCTCTTACACTATTGACGAGTCAGTAGAACTGTAGGAATTATTTCATACTTTGGAGCTGAAATTCAAGTTAGCCTTAACGGTATACGCTAAAATGAAGACTAGGCAAGGCAATAGTCCTGTGGTATTAGTGCTGGGCGGTGTGTACTCACACCACTCTTCATACGAAGACCAATCAATACGTGATATGACCACTATACATAATTTGTATACCGCTCCGAACAACCGACATATACAAATGATTCTTAGCCAATATACACTATAGCTTTTTCGATGGTGAGCTCAGTGTGTAGTAACTGTGTGTAGTGATTGGTTTGTTATGTTGTCCTTTTCCATTTGATTGATACAATAGTAATGTAAGACTCGCGAATCACTCATCCAAAACTAACGACTCTTTTCACCGAATCTGGTGAATCGTGTCATCGTTTCCATTAAATCGTTTACATGAACAAAAAACACAAAATTGGCAAAACTTTTTCAATACACTTGATCACAAAACAAACACCAGCAAATTGTACAAAACACTCAACAGCATTACACTATCCAACAGTAACACTACACGCTCTCACGCAGCAATAATCACAACAACTGATAATCTACCCTCAAACAGATAAGCAAACGCACTCATACGTCATTTTGCACAGACAAGCCATCTCACTTCTCACCCTGACGACCGACGCACCATTTGACGTAAGAAAGACTTTCCCAGACTCAGACTATACACCCTTCATAGACAGTCAGACAAAACTCATAATACATAATCTCAAGCACTCATCTGCCTGTGGCCCTGATAACATAAGCAACATCCACCAAAATCACATTGGACCACAAGGTTTACACGCACTCACAAACATTGCAAACTACAGCTATTCACACAACACTATACCCGACATCTGGAAGCATGGTAAAATAATCACCATTCCAAAACCGAACAAAGACCCAACAATCCCAACATCGCACCGCCCAATCACACTTCTCTGCACCCCCTCTAAAGTCATTGAACGCCTAATACTTAAACTTGTCACACCACATATTCCCCTTGCTGACTCACAACACGGTTTTAGGCCACTACACTCCACAAACACTCTTCTGACAAACCTCATACAAAGAATTTTAGATGGCTTCAATTCAGATAGGTCCCACCAAAGAACACTTCTTATAACATTAGGCATTAGTAAAGCTTTTGATGCTATCCCCGCCACAACCTAACAAATGAAATATATAACACAGACATGCACAATAACACCAAAAGATGGCTGGCCAATTATCTGGCAGGTAGGAATGCTTACGTGTCATATAATGGCCAATCATCGCACATCAGAAATATTAAGAACGGAGTACCACAGAGCTCAGTTCTATCCCCCACACTATTTCATCTATACATGCATGACTTACCCACACCAGACACCTCAGAAATACAAATCTCTTCCTACGCAGACGACATAACAATCACATGCACACATCGTAACACACAAAGCTGCAGAAATAATCCAGCCATACCTTGATACACTCAACACATGGTTCATCACAAACAGACTCAAAATAGCTCCAACCAAATCTACAGCAACACTTCTCACCAACTGGACAAAAGAACACAAATACATACCTCATCTCTACATCAACAACACTCCAATACCACACACAAACACACCGAAAATTCTTGGTGTAACATACGATACATCCATGTCTTTCAAACAACACATCGCAAACATAAAAAACAAATACACACCTAGACTTAACGCACTTAAGTCAATCACTGGAACAACATTTGGACAAAACAAAGAAACTAATATAACAATATACAAACAATGCATACGCTCAGTGATGAATTATGCGAGTCCTGCATGGGCTCCTAATCTCAGTGAGACACACCACAACACCCTTCAAATCATACAAAACAAAGCCCTAAAAACAATTACAGGCTGCACAAATACATCTACAGACCATTTACACCATGAAACAAAAGCCCTCAAAGTCAAGGACCACCTCGACATGAGAGGTACACAAACACTTGCCGCAGCCACCACAAACACATCACACCCGCTACACTACATAGCAGAACACCCACACACACCAAGAAACATTAAAACAACACCCAAAGACCTTTATAACGCACAGATACTCTCTTCTCTTCCTCCATAACCATCAAATACCAGCCTCCGGAAACATATTCATAATCATATCACTCACCGCTCCATTAACACACTGTTGCATGCCAGACCCCCTGATATCCACCCTTCTGAATACTCTCTCCCACGAAAGGACAGAGTCCACTTGGCCAGACTGCGGTGCGGTCACCACCCAGCACTTCTAAGCTACCAGAAGAGGCTGGATGACCGCGTTGTGAACAGCTGCCCAGGATGTAACACTTCACCCCATACCATACAACACATAATGGAAGACTGCATTATACACAATCATGCACGCAAACAACACAACATACACTCTATATGGCATTCCTTGGGGAGACGGGACTGCTCGGACAGACAGTCTAGGGAACGACAACAACAACAACAACCGACATATACATAATGCTAGGGTGTTAACAAACTCCAAGTAAACGATTTAATGGAAACGATGACACGATTCACCAGATTCGGTGAAAAGAGTCGTTAGTTTTGAATGAGTGATTCGCGAGTCTTACACTATTGTATCAATTAAATGGAAAAGGACAACATAACAAACCAATCACTACACACAGTTACTACACACTCTGAGCTCACCATCGAAGAAGCTCTAGTGTATATTGGCTAAGAATCACTTGTATAATGACATGATAGATGCAGAAACGCCAATCAACAATTACGTTTAATACAGTACGGACAGAGACACCAGAGGCCATGGAGGCGTCATGATACTCATCAGAAATCATCTGACACAAAAGTTCTCATAACGAAGATCATCACGTGAAAATGATTGCCCTCCACCAAATGCTTGTATAAAGATTAATTGTAAACCGATATGCGTCACAAAATATGTAAAATTCACGAAAACAACAAATTTAACAGAAAAAAAGACATCACAACTCGACCTAGCAAAGAGGTTCTGTCCCAAGAGTCAAGAAGGAACAAGTACATGCACAACTGCTACTAAACGCCACGAACAAGCTATTCTTGGCACAAATAATGTAGTTAATGAATGAAATAAACGTCCTGCAGAGGAAGTGCAATGCAGTTCAGTTCGAAGATTTAAGAATCATTTAGATCAGTGGTTCTTAACCCCTGGGTCGCCAAGCCATTTTATTGGGTCGCTAAGGGTTTGCAGAAAATAATTATTTTCCCACTACAAATATATCATAATTATATACTGTAATAATTAAAATACATGATGCCTAGTTTTAGAATTCTAAGCAGACCATGATTAAATAAAAACTCCAAAGCATAAAGCATAATCATATTACTTATAAAGACAATTCGTATATCTATGTAGGCTTGGGTCGCGATGCTTAATTTGTGCAAAATTTTGGGTCGCTGCCAAAAAAGGTTAAGAACCACTGATTAGATAAATACCTAAGCAAGATGCTGTAAAAACTGTCACTTATTTTATATCATTCACCTTTGTTATCATGTCTGATTGTTATTTACCTGATTCACATTATTAGATATTTGTCAATTTATTATCATTTATTATTAACCTGTTTTTTTCATTTGAACATACCTTTGCATTTATTATTATCTATATTATTATGTTTTTATTTATTGTCATTACTTTTTTCCACATCTGACCTAGTTACGGACCACAAGGTCTCCCGTCGGCATGCTCCGCCTTTGTAATCCTTTGTCATGAAGGCGTCATGATATATTTCAGAAATCATCAGACCATGAAATTCTGTCTCAGGAGGTACTAAAGAAGAACAGCTACAATCAAATCTACTAGACTCCAGAAATTCTTCTTGCTACAAGCAATAACAAAGCTGAGGAAACAAACTGAATTTCTTCTTTATTAAAAATCAACAATTCACCATACAGATTACAAATAACTATGGCGTATACTCCCAACTACTTTACACAATAATAAGGTAAACAGAACTGTATCCATCATGACATACAAATATCTATACCCACCAGTTGCACAATATTCTAATATTTTCAATGTTTTTTTGTAATTGCAAAAATATTCATGCACTTGATGGAACACTTAGGAATTTTGAAAAAAAAAAGAACAAGCAAAAACACATTATGCAATAGGCCAATGGTCACTCAAATAACTTCACAACTGAGAGTAAATCAATTAATATTTTATTTGACACTATGCACATGAAAATCCACCAACCAAATTGGTATATAACAGTGAATCAGTGCTTAATAGCTGACAGTACCATCATACAGGGAAATTATATCACT
This sequence comes from Oratosquilla oratoria, assembly GCF_046742065.1. NCBI lineage: Eukaryota > Metazoa > Arthropoda > Malacostraca > Stomatopoda > Squillidae > Oratosquilla > Oratosquilla oratoria. The sequence goes on from NC_134788.1 coordinate 59,891,919, forward strand.
TAGGTCACACTGGAACAAGCAAAAATGCAATAACACAATAGGCCAAAGGTCACTCAAATAACTTCACAACTGTGCATAAATCAATTAAGATTTCAACTGACAGTATGCATGTGATAACCCATCAACCCAACTGGTTTATAATAGTGGATCAGTACTTAATAGCTGAAAGTACCATCATACAGGAAAGTTATATCGCTCAGGTCACACTGGAAAGGCCTCTCACCAGCATAAGTCATCATGCAACACACGAGATCAACTTTTCGTGAGGAAGTGCGAGTCATTACGTGACCTTTGAAATAAGTCCTTCGTGTGAAAGCTGAAAAGGCTTCTCTCCAGTGTGGGTCACCACATGACGTCTAAGTTTACTTGGTTCTGAGAAAGCTGCATCACACAGGTCACACTTGAAAGGCTTCTCTCCAGTGTGGGTCATTACGTGATATTTGAGACAATTCTTTTGTGAGAAAGCTGCACCACACAGGTCACACTGGAAAGGCTTCTCTCCTGTGTGGATCATCATGTGTCGTCTGAAATCATTCTTTCGTGAGAAAGACGCATCACACATGCTACACTGGAAATGCTTCTCTCCGGTGTGTGAAACTATGTGTTGCTTAAGGTCACCCTTTGCTAAGAAAGCTGCATCGCACAGGTCACACTTAAAAGGCTTCTCTCCAGTGTGAGTCATCAGGTGTCGTTTGAGATCATTCGTTCGTGTGAAAGCCGCATCGCACAGGCCACATTTGAAGGGCTTCTTTCCAGTGTGTGTCATCAGGTGTCGTTTGAGATCAATCGTTCGTTTGAAAGCCGCATCGCACAGGCCACACTTAAAAGGCTTCTTTCCGGTATGGGTAATCATGTGTCCTTTGAGATTATCCTTTCTTGAGAAAGCTGCATCACACAGGTCACACTTGAAAGGCTTCTTTCCAGTGTGGGTCACCACATGATATTTAAGAACACTCTTTGCTGAGAATGCTGCATCACACAGGTCACACTTGAAAGGCTTCTCTCCTGTGTGAGTCATCACGTGATATTTGAGGCCAGTTTTTCGTGAAAAAGCTGCATCACACAGGTCACACTTGAACGACTTATCTCCAGTGTGGGTTACCATGTGTCGTTTGAGATGATTCTTTTGTGAGAAAGCTGCATCACACAGGTCACACTGGAAAGGCTTCTCTCCTGTGTGGGTCATCATGTGTTGTTTGAGATAATTCTTTTGTGAGAAAGCCGCATCACACAGGTCACATTGGGAAGACTTCTCTCCAGTGTGGGTAACCATGTGTCGTTTGAGATGACACTTTGCTACGAAAGCTGCATCGCACTGGTCACACTTGAAGGGCTTCTCTCCAGTGTGGGTCACCACATGTTGTTGGAGATTATTCTTTTGTGTGAAAGTTGCATCACACAAGTCACATTGGAAAGGCTTCTCTCCAGTGTGGGTCACCACGTGTCGGTTAAGATTACTCTTTGTCGAGAAAACTGCATCACACAGGTCACATTGAAAAGGTTTCTTTCTAGTGTGGGTCATCGTGTGATATTTAAGATGACTCATGAGATAGGTGTGCCGCGGATGACACAAGATTATATTTATATGACGAATGTAGAGAATCTTTGGATATCTTTTCCCAGGAATTGTTGATAGCTACTCTCATCCTGAAAGTAAATATGTAATAAGTATGACAACTAAGTTTTTGCGAGACTGTAATAGTAGTGACACCAAGGAATACAAGTAGAGTGGGGCATTAACCAATATGAAATCAGGGAAGGGAATAAACATTTCATAACAAGAACTTTAAAGGAAAAAGAAAGAAATGGAAGGTTGAACAAATACTAAAAAATATGGAGTAGTCAAAATTATTCAGGAAATAATAAAGCGAAAGACCGAACAAATAATGCAATGCGATAGAGCCCACAAGAAAAAGTATTCAATTTTAGGATACAACACCACAGCTGGAAACAAGAAATATTTGGAAAAAAATTTACAGAGGACAACTACACACACACATCAATCAAGGATTTCAAAAATCAACGTTGGAGAGATTCATGAGATTCTGATATTCATTTTTACAATAAATCACTTGTTTTCCGTTTTTTTTAAGAAACCCCCCACCACCATCCTCTCCGTGATAAGTAAATTACTTATAGGTTAGGTTGGATTCACCCCTCACTTTCATCAAATATAGAGACAAGGTGCACAGTGGGAGTAGCCCCATAGCAATCTTGTAAATCAACATATTTCATTAAGGTTATGGTGAATGGCACTATTTTTCAATCATTACGATATAAAGATTATTACTTGCTGATACTTTTGGAGTATCACGAAAATATACAAATACATTAACCAAAGTGCAACAAATTAAGATAAACAATTCTTACCAAAGAAGATTAAAAAGAAAAGAATGAGAAAAAATGGATGATTGAACAAATGTAAAGACTATGAAGAAACACAGAAACTGGAAAAAGTAGTGAAAAGGTAATGAAAATTTATAGATAAGAAGTCACAAGAATGTATATAAATATTACAAACAGAAAGAATAAGGGGGGAAATTGGAGTATGATGGACACAGTAACACAGATAACTGGACTTATTTTATTTTATTACCATTTTTTTTTTCCAGAGGTCAACCACTCTATAATATATTCGAAGATGCCAGGAATCAATATGTGATTCTTGTAAATCCTTTATTGGTTTCCATTTGTCAGGAAACACCTCCAAACCCGCCCCTACACACACACACACACACACCAATAACGGATGTCATAAATCAACATTTGAGAAATTTATGATAATCTAATACTGTATTGGTTTCTACAGCAAATTACTTGTTTTCCATTTTGGAGGGAAACAAGTAAAATTTCACACTAATACCACCAGAATCCTACAAATAAAAATATAAAATATCTAGTGAGAAGTAAATGATTTCTAATCAATATATCCTAACCTATCCCTACCTACAACTACGTTGGGTAAGATTCACCCCTCACTTCCATCAGTTACTATAATAAGGCCCACGAAGGAATCAGCTTGTTGATTTATAGTTCAGTGAAAACAACCACTTCAAATGAATTACGTGTGATGTGTAAATATTTGTGCTGTGTAGCAATCCTACTCGTAAATCAACATGATATTCAATTTCCTAGATGACTAGTAGGGTGGCCAGATGTCCCCCTTTTGAGCACTTTGTCCTCTATCCGGCACAACCTCACGCCAGACGTGTATTTGTCCTCCTTTCTTGGGGTGTGGCAAAAATAAATGAATAAACAAATGAATAAAACATTAATAAAGAATAAATAAATAAGTAAATAACCCTAGGTATACAATAATGCCGTACAATCAAATTATGTGGGAGTACCCAGGCCAAGGTCAACATCGGAACTCAGCAGCCGAAGTAGGCAGGAACTGCACAGGACCAATGCTGTGAACGTGTGATTGCATGATTCATCTCATACATTGGGCTGCAGTCCTGCGGTGGCTATGGTGCAGTGTGGCTTGGCAATTAATTTATGAGGTTAAGGAGTCTGAAAATGCTGAAAAGAAAGACTTTGTTTAACTCTGACTGGGCCAAAGAGATTGGATTCATTGCTAAAGGCAGAAAGGATGAGTTTCATGCTTTTTTGTACACTGTGTCGTTGTGATGTGGAGATAGCAGGTTAGGGGAAGAGTGCAGTTGAACGACACACAGCCACAGACAAACATAGACTTAACACTCTTAGTGCTGGCAACTTGTCACTGCTATCATTTATTTCTTCAGCTCGATCCTCTCAGGATGACAAAATCACAGCTGCAGAACTTTGTAAAGGGTATCATACTGTAAAACATCACCAGTCATATAGGAGCATTGACTGTGCAGCGAAAGTTGACAGAGAGGTATATAGTGACTCCTCGGTAGCGAAAGGTGTAACATGTGGAAGAACCAAAGCAAAAGCTCTGTGTGAAAATATGGGAGCACCATATTCTGTACAGAAGCACGTGGAATATGTAAAAGAACATGACTTGCACTTTTCAATAGCAACTGATGCTTCAAACAAAGGTGCAACAATGTTTCCCAATTCTTTTGAGATACTTTAATTTTGAGGAGGGAGTGCAACATGTGTTACTTGACTTTTACATTGATAATGATGAATCATCAAAAGCTATCACAAATCAGCTATAATAGTCTAAGTTGTTGTTGTTGTCGTTCCCTAGACTGTCTGTCCGAGCAGTCCCGTCTCCCCAAGGAAGGCCACAGCCGAAACTGGGTTTTCCCACAAATCCTTTATAGAGTGTATGTTGTGTTGTTTGCGTGCATGATTGTGTATAATGCAGTCTTCCATTATGTGTTGTATGGTATGGGGTGAAGTGTTACATCCTGGGCAGCTGTTCACAACACGGTCGTCCAGCCTTTTCTGGTAGCTTAGAAGTGCTGGGTGGTGACCGCATCGCAGTCTGGCCAAGTGGACTCTGTCCTTACGTGGGAGAGAGGATTCAGAAGGGTGGATATCAGGGGGTCTGGCATGCAGCAGTGTGTTGTCTTTCAGTGTGTTAATGGAGCGGTGAGTGATATGATTATGAATGTGTTTCCGGAGGCTGGTATTTGGTGGTTGTGGAGGAAGAGAAGAGAGTATCTGTGTGTAATAAAGGTCTATGGGTGTAGTTTTAATGTTTCTTGGTGTGTGTGGGTGTTCTGCTATGTAGTGTAGCGGGTGTGATGTGTTTGTGGTGGCTGCAGCAAGTGTTTGTGTGCCTCTCATGTCGAGGTGGTCCTTGACTTTGAGGACTTTTGTTTCATAGTGTAAATGGTCTGTAGGTGATGTATTTGTGCAGCCTGTAATTGTTTTTAGGGCTTTGTTTTGTATGATTTGAAGGGTGTTGTGGTGTGTCTCACTGAGATTAGGAGCCCATGCAGGACTCGCATAATTCATCACTGAGCGTATGCATTGTTTGTATATTGTTATATTAGTTTCTTTGTTTTGTCCAAATGTTGTTCCAGTGATTGACTTAAGTGCGTTAAGTCTAGGTGTGCATTTGTTTTTTATGTTTGTGAGGTGTTGTTTGAAAGACATGGATGTATCGTATGTTACACCAAGAATTTTAGGTGTGTTTGTGTGTGGTATTAGAGTGTTGTTGATGTAGAGATGAGGTATGTATTTGTGTTCTTTTGTCCAGTTGGTGAGAAGTGTTGCTGTAGATTTGGTTGGAGCTATTTTGAGTCTGTTTGTGATGAACCATGTGTTGAGTGTGTCAAGGTAAGGCTGGATTATTTCTGCAGCTTTGTCTGTGTTACGATGTGTGCATGTGATTGTTATGTCGTCTGCGTAGGAAGAGATTTGTATTTCTGAGGTGTCTGGCGTGGGTAAGTCATGCATGTATAGATTAAATAATGTGGGGGATAGAACTGAGCCCTGTGGTACTCCGTTCTTAATGTTTCTGATGTGCGATGATTGGCCATTATATGACACATGAGCATTCCTGCCTGCCAGATAATTGGCCAGCCATCTTTTGGTGTTATTGTGCATGTCTGTGTTATATATTTTATTTGTTAGGTTGTGGCGGGGGATAGCATCAAAAGCTTTACTAATGTCCAATGTTATAAGAAGTGTTCTGTGGTGGGGCCTATCTATTAGCGATCCCCAAGGAGGAGCTAATAGTCTAAGTTACAAGTGCCGGGTCTGGATCTGAATAAAGTGTCGGCATACACAGTTGACAATGCAACTGTAAACTATGGAAAGTACAACAGTGTTTATCAGAAACTGAAACTAGCCCAAAACATTATTGCTACTGACTGTTTGGCTCATGTTTTGCACGATGCAACAAAATTTGCTGCTGGAAAACTGGACACTGACATTGAAAATATTGTTCTCAAGGTGTACAGCCATTTCAGCATCTCAGCAAGCAGAACACAACAGTTGAAATTCTACGAATTTATGGAGTTTGATGAATGCAATCTATTGCGACATATTGTAACTAGATGGCTATCCCTTTTGCCATCAATTCACAGAATACTGAAGTACTGGAAAGCACTATAAAGTTATTTTCAGAGCTTAGGAGAAGAGGAATGTCCCAAGGTTCTGTGGAAGTGCTTCGGAGATGAAAGAAATGACTCTGAAGTGTCAGAGATCTATTTCCTCTTCCTCATTCATACTCATACATTATTCTCAGACACTATCGAAGCACTAGAAGCCAAATCATTCAGCATGATTTCAATATATAAGCTAATGGCTGACCTGACACACAAGCTCGAGAGGAGAATGAAGGATTTGTTTTTTTGGGTATTCAGCAAACACCAAGCTTAGCCAGCTTACTGCAGACATGGCTAAGAAATGTAAAACAAACCTCAGTGTTTTCTATGAAAGGGCCAGAAAGTATTTAAGTGACAGATATGACTTCTCTGAAAACAGTTTTCAAAATAAAGTATCAAAATTGGGCCTGTCTAGTGATGTATCTTTTAGATGATTTGTATGAATAGTATAGGATTGTGGACACAATTATTAATACTCCAGAAATGGTAGATTGCCACAGTGATGAACGCTATCTCAAAATGTACAGTGAATATAAATCTGAGTTCTCATTCACAAACCTGAAGAAAGTGAGTGCTTATATATTTTCCATTGCACGCAGTAATGCTCAGTTGGAGTGAGCTTTTTCAATGATGACATCAGCTTGGAGGAACGAGAGAAACCGTTTGGAAGAATGCACAGCTATGTACAAAACACTTCTGGCCAACAAGAAACTATTGGAGATGGCCAGTAGAGGGCAGAAGTACAAAAAGAAATAAACCTCCAGGCAATCAAGGTGAGGATACAACTAGGTTTTGTTTATGTTGTAACTTAGTAAGAAATACAGGTATTTGTTTTTTGTCAGTTTCATTAGAAGTGAAAAATATGATTCACTTTCAGTTTTTGATTTTATATATATATATATATATATATATATATATATATTTTAACAACCACAATGCACTTTAATTCTAAGCCATCAAAGGCCAGCATGGAAGTATACGAACGTGGGAAAGTATCTGTACAACATAGTGTTGTACAAATACTTTCCCGCATTTGTATACTTCCAATTCCACTATCATAGTGGAGATGGGTTGAACACAGAATTTCATATATGTGTAACTCGAGCATACAAATATATAATAAATAATGCACTGAACATATATCTCTCTTGATAGCTTAGTTTGAAAGTCACTGTCACACTGGGTTCGAGTCCTGGGCAGTACCACATTTCAATTTCAGCATGCTGGCCTTTGATGGCTTAGAATTAAAGGGCATTGTGGTTGTTAAAATGTATCTCTATTCACTGGGACCCATTCCTGTATATTATAATCATCAATATGCTGTGTCCTCCTTTTTGGAAATTTGGAAATGGCTCCCTAGTGATTAGTAAAGTGAAAATCAACAGGGGAATAATAAAGTACAGGAGTGTATGAGTAAACATTACATGGAGAAAGAAAGAAGCCACAAGAAAGAAATTAAAATCATAGTATGATGAAAGATACAATAGCAGCGAACACTTGAAATAAGAAATATTGGTAATATTTTTGCAAGTGTCTACACCCACCCAATAATCAAGGATGTCAGAAACCAATATTTGATTCTTGCAACACCCCACCCACCCCCATTGCAGAGCCACAGGATTGGCGGGTAAATGATTGAATTTTGGCACAAGTAACACACTGCATCCATAAATAAAACTATAAAATATTTGTCACTTATCTAATGAGTGAGGAAAAAGTCTACAGAACCTAAACTACTTCTAGGTTAAGTTAAACTCATCCCTAAACTACAAAAAAAAAGCATGGTATTTGTAATTTGTTGAGTTATGAATATTTACAACATATTCATGCTAGTACATCACGACTACAATATGAAGCATTTGGGGGGGGGTAGGTAATGGTGAATGACTGCTCCTGGAACCTTTCGATATGAATTACAAATATTGAGTGAACCTATGGTTCTTTCTGTGACATTTCACAGCATACATTCGAAGTATTCCACTCCTACAATCCGCATCCGTCGCAATGAAAAGAAGTTGCCAAGAATATATTGCCCCTGGAAACGTATCCCTGAATTTGTTGCTTAGTATCTATGGTCGTTGCATGCGAGAATGTAAACAATAGATGAGAGTTTTGACAAGACTTCATTCTCACTACCAAATTGGAAGTGCCCAAATTCAATCAGAACTAACATGAAACCAGGCAACATCAAGTGATGAACAGACAAGGAAAATAACCTCCACCATACAAAAAATACATGTGCACGATTGTCGAGCGTCCTCAAAATTACATTTATTACCTCATACCTGCGTGCATGTCATGTTGTGCTTCTAAATTATATGCCACTTCTGGATATCACAGATGTCCTAGGAATCTCAAAGATTCTTTTTAGTATATATTAAGTAAGTGCTCATACCATAAAGGATATATTTGTATTCAATTGATACGAAACGACTGTCTCTGGTCCCCTTAACCCCCTACGTCTGTTGTCTGTGTAACTTTGCGTAGAATAACAATCTAATGAAGACCACAATGGAAATAAGCGTACATGTTTTTTTGTGTTATCCTCGGCAATTTTGTGATTATTATTTCGAAATATGTGTTATTGTATTTATTTTTTGCACTTCATGTATATTGATTCTTTGCCAAATAAGTTTACTTACTTATAACTTGTAGAGGACGAAGTGGCGCCCAGCCAAGATCATAGATGATTGTAAACATACGAGCAGGGTTGCCAGATTGGCCTTTTTTGGCCAAAAACCTCAATTTTGGCTTCTTTTTCAAGCATTTGGCCTAAGGATATTTAGTTTGACCTAAATTACCAAATCTGATTTTTTTTTTTTTTTTTTTTTAGTATGTGGCTTAGATATATCATCTGATAATAGTGAGTTGAATACTGAGTTCATTCGCCAACTCCTAAGACAAAACTAATTCAAGTTAAAGTCTACCATATAGTTACCATTGTGATCCATGCAATTTGTCCCATTTTCTCTTATGGCACAAAGATAAAATTGGACGAATCAGCTGTGTGATGTTGATGGCGCACGAGATCCATGTGCAACTTTTGGCGTGATTTTTTTTCGTAACTGTCTGACGTAATTTTAGGCCTTCAATCAATAGTAAGCTATGTTCATAAACAAGCAAGGAGTAGGCTACATTGGTAGGTTACTGAATATAGAAATATATTGTGTTTTGATCACTAAAATTGGTGAAATCATTTTCCATCCCACAAAAGCGTTCGTTCTGATTGTTTATATTCATGTAGGGTGGAAAAGATCGTTGACATTAAATTTTCATTAGTGTTTTTAGTGATTTTCAAGTGCTTAGATATTTAGGAGTATTTATTTTTTCAGGTGCATGCATTTTAGAATAAGAATCAGCCTGCAATCTTCAATAGCCTAAGATGCCGAAGTGGAACTGCAATTATGATAGTGCCAGGAGGTACAGAGCTGAGTAGGAGAAAAAGTTTATGTTGGTGAAATATGCACCTGATGGCTCTGGTGAGGCATATTGTAAGTTATGTCACTGTAATCTGAACCCCAAAATGTGCTCATTACAAAACCATGAAAAATCGGAGAAACGCAAGAAGACAGTACACCAACACTTGCACCACCAATCAATTTTTTAGTCAACAACACCCAACGATGTCGAACAGGCAGAATTGGAACTTGCTGTTGCAGTCTGCTGCCATTGCGCAACTTCCCCTGTGAACCACATTGGTGAAATGATAAAAAAAAAAAAAAAATGGGAAAGGTAGCATCTTCGGAAAAATCAATCTTCTTAGAACTAAATGTAGCAAACTGATTGCGGAAGTTGTGTCCCCAACCCTTAAACAAGAACTGAAGAAGGATCTAGAAGGAGAAAATTTTGCCCTTTTAGTAGATGAGTCAACCGATGTTGGGACAGTGAAGTATCCATGCATTGCGATGCGTTACTGCAGCAAAAAGGAAAAGAGAATAGTAACAGAGTTTGTTGGTCTTATTCCTGTCAATGACACAACAGGGGAAGCATTATTCAGTCATTAAAGCTGCTGTTACAAATCTAGGTTTAGAACTTGGTACCTGCATTGGTTTTGCAAGTGAACTCGGTTTGGACCCGAATACAGCAGGAGTCTCCAGATTGTGTGCAAGTAAAATGTATTTGTCACTCTCTAGCACTGTGCGTGAAGCATGCATTTGAGAAGCTGCCTTCATGCTTGGGATTTTTAATTTCAGAAATACCAAAATGGTTTTCCAAGAGTGCAGTAAGGAGGGCAGCTTACAAACAATTGTTTAGCATAATGGACCCAACTGAAGAAAGGAAAGGGACCTCGCTGCCATTTCAGCAAGCTTCTCAGACCAGATGGCTAGCGCGCGGGAAAGTAATGTACAGCATCTTGATGAACTGGGAAGAACTTAAGGCATACTTCATGTGTGCTGAGCAGGCTAGTGGAGCTGATGCCAGGTATACGGCACGTATGATTTCTGGCATCCTAAATGACCCAATCAACTATTGGTATTTTCACTGTGTCACACCCATTGTTATGGAGTTTGAAGGCGTCTACTCATATTTTCAAGCCACGGATGCCGATCCTCAGAGCATGGAAAGTGAGCTTGCTCAACATCATCATAGTCTACGGGCAAGAGTTTTCAGCCCAGATGAAAGTGAATTAGCTATATCCGAAGTAGATTTTGGAGCTCGCTTTGCCATGGAAGTGGAGAAGTATATCGAGATGCATCAAGTTAGTGGTGAAACGAAAGTTCAGGACGTCAAGGCCCGATGTTACAGCTTTCTCGTGGAGGCCATCAAGCAAGCTGAGAAACGTCTGCCTCCTACGAGGAACATACACAAGGGTCTCAGTAGTCTTGACCCATCAAAAATTTTGAGTCAAACAGCAAGGGTGCCATATAAGGATCTACCATTCCCTACCTTACGAACACATAAATCTAATGCCATTGAACAGCAGTATAGGAATGTATTACATGTAAACTGGGTTGAAGAGGCAGTATTTGACAACAAAATACCAGATGACTCTGTTCAGTTCTGGATAGGAGTAGGTAATCGCTATGATACACTAGGTAACAAATCTTTTATAGACCTAGCAACATATGCATTGTCCTGTCTTGTCACACCAGTTAGCAATGCTCTTGTTGAACGCATATTTTCTCATGCTACAATAGTTAAAACAAAATTAAGAAACAGACTGAGTACAAGAACCCTAGATGCCATCATTCGCATTAGAACCCATCTGCATTTCAGAGGTTTGTGTTGCAGGAATTTTGTGGTCACACCTGATATGTACCGCTTATTTTCATCTGCAAATATGTATGGAGATGAATATGATGTATGTGATGATGTGATTGACTATGTTTGAACACTGGTTATGTTTCCTTGGTTACCAGTCTGGTGCTATAATGCAGAATATAATTTTGACTTATTTTTTGTTGCTCATGAAAAGGATTATATTTTTTATATTGTTTGTGGAAATAATGACCATGAAACTTGCTTGCTGAAAAAAAAAACTATTAATTTGATTTCTGTTTCTCATTAAAAAGGATTATGAAACAAATGATCATACATTTGACTTACTTTTTATACTGTTTATGAAAAATAAAGAACCATTAATTCATTGTATGCATATGATCTTTTACTTGGCACCACTGAGCTATTTAGAACATTTAAGTTCGTTCGCAATATAATCATAGGGGGTCCAATATGGCGGCCACTGCATCACCCGTTGCCTAGGCGGAGGACTTACGAGCTGCGTAGCGCTTGTGTACACAGATCGCCAATCCAGTAAACCACTATAGCTCAGTGCTCAGTACAAATCGTATAGTATTTGGTGAATTGAGAAGTGGAATAATTAAATATTTGGCCTATTTGCTGCATATTTTTGGCCTTTTTTTGTAGTGCATTTGGCCTTTATGGCTCATTTTGTTGTTGTTGCCTTTGGCCTTTTTCTGCCTCAGTAATCTGGTAACCCTGCATACGAGTGCATCGCCTGGCATGTAAGGTCAAAATGCAATGGATGAAGTAATTTTCCTAGTCCTCCCATTCCCTTTCATAAACTGTCGATTCCAACATGGTCATGTTCATATTTCTATTCAAATAAGGGTTTATAAGAGTGGATTTCCGAGCGGATAAGTGACAAAATACCATGTGATTGTTCAAATTAGATTAAAAGCATGAAATACGACAGGATGACGTTAGACTAGAGTCCCAATCTTATGAAGAGATTCAAATAAGGGACCATCTCGAACCCTGCCCATAAAGACACTGGCAGTCTTTTTCCAAAATGGCCGGCATGGCTGGACATTATCTTCAGCATTACATGTTTCAAGTGGTTTAATGCTTGTACGTTTATGAAATGTTTACTGTAGCAATGAAAGGTATCTAACAGAGTTGCTCATTACTAAGTTAATGTTAAAAATATATAAATATAGCATTTCATGGGATATTTGTGGTGAATTTAAAATGATCGCCTTCTTACTTGGATTTCAGGGTGTATACACCAAGTATTCATGTTTTCTTTGCCTGTGGGGTAGTCGGGTTGATAATGAACACTACTAGAAAGTGGAGTTGCTCCCTCGAGATGGCTTGCAGCCAGGAAAACTCAATGTTATTATACTGCCTCTTGTAGACCTTACCAAAGTGTTGCTATACTTACTTCATATAAAGCTTGGTTGGATCAAACAGTTTGTAAAAGCATTAGTTCAAGGTAGAAAAGCATTTCAAGAGATTCGTCTACTCTTTCCAAAAATATCAGAGGCCAAAGTTAAGGGTGGTATATTTACTAGTCCGCCAGTAAGGAGAATGTTGAAGTCAATGCAACTTGAAAATGCAATGAGTACTGTCGAAAGCGAGTCGTGGTGTGCAATTCGAGGTAGAGTTCATGGATTCCTTGCTAATAACAAAGACCCAAAACACAAACCGCTCGATGTAGCAAAGCTTTTGGAAAGCTATAAGAACTTAGGATGTAGAATGTCATTAAAGGTGCACTTTTTGCATTCACATTTGGAATGTTTCGTGAAAACTTGGAAGGAGTGACTGAAGAGCATGTTGAGAAGTTCCATGAGAACATTACTGCAATGGAGAAAAGATACCAATGACGATGAGACACAGCTATGATGGGAGACAATGGTTTCTGGTGTGTGAAGATCAAGGAGTTCACATTAAGAAATCACGCTCATCAGTGCATTTCTAGTGGGCTCCTCCGTATCATATGCTTTTATATTTACATTCTTTCATTAGTTTTAAAAGGAAATACAAGGATGCAACATCAGCTACAATATATAGACAATGTGAATATGCTAAATATAGTGTACTATCGTAGTTTAATATAGTTTGTTTTGTATATAAAACATTAATTATATTTTGAAATCTCGATTATATACAGGCTATCCTCCAGTCCGCTGGCACTCTACCCTCTCTTAAACAAACATTAGATAACCTCACCAGCCAGTCCACCATCACTCTACCTCCTTTTTTTCAGACATTCTGCATGGCATCCATCTAACCAAGGTGCCTTACCTGCTCTCATCATCTTAACAGCTGCCTTCACTTCATCTTTTCTTATTTCTCCTCCATTTTCCTCACCCATCATTTTCTTAGTGCTTCCCATTGCAACTATCTTTCCCTCCCTATCCTCCTTCACATTTAGCAACTCCCAAAAATACTCTGCCTAACTTCCTCTCACTGCCTTCTCTTCCATTATCATCTCTCCATTTGCACCTTTTACCTTTTCTTCTATACATGATTCGCCTACTCTTCCTCTCTTAATTTCTTTCCAAAACATTTTGTTATTACTTTCAAAATTTTGTCATACACTTACCCCATTTCACATGTGCTCTTCTTTTTTGCCTCCTTTATCGTATGCTTTACTTCTCTTCTCTTTACTTTGTACCTCTCATATGATTCCCTCGTCCTAATTTGTAACCAATTTATGAAAGCTTGCTTTTTCTCTTCTACACCCTTCTTTGCTTCCTCATCCCACCACTCACTACCCTTCCTTCTATTTCCTCCCGTCCTCCTTGTTCCACACAACATCTTTGCACACATTATGACTCCCTCCTTATATCTTCCTACTATACTCCTGGTTACCTCTATGTAGCCATTAATGCTCTATCTACCACCCTTCCATCCACCACCCTCTCCCATGTGTACTTATGCTTGGCTTTCATCCTAAACACTGTATTAGCTATCAACTCTCTTTCGAAAAAAGGATATCAGGGCAATATAGAATCGGAGCAAAGGAAGTAAAGGAAGTTGGATATGATAAAGACCTGGGAGTAATCATCACAAAGGCCATGTCTCCTGATAAACATATAAACAAAATTGTCGGAGAATCCTACAACTTGCTAAGAACAATAAAGGTGGACGAAGAATTTGAAAAGAAAATACTAGTCACACTGATAAGGCCAAAATTAGAGTACGCAGCGACACTATGGTCACCCAGTGCCAAAAAGAATACAAGGAAAATTGAGAGAATCCAGAGGGCAGCTACGAAGATGGTACCATCAATTTGAAAATTGCCATATGAACAGAGATTATCAAAACTAGAATTACCGACTCTGGAACTAAGGAGAAAAAGAGGTGACTTGTTGACTATCTACAGAATCATGAGAGGTATCAAAGTCCTTGATAGAGAAGATTTACATATTGTGATAAGAGAAATACAGGGGAACATGGAAGGAAGCTCATAAGGACAGTTATAGAAGAGACCTGAAAAAAGAACAAATTTCCCCACAGAGTTGTGGATGTATGGAGCAAACTTGACGAAACAGTAGTGTGCGGAAAAAACATACACGGATTTAAGAACAAATTAGACATGGTGAGATAGAGACGGGACACCACGAGCACAGCTCCTTTTCCTGTGAGATACAACTAGGTAAGTGCACACTGCTACGTCCAGATATATATTCTAATGCAACTGGTTGCGTCGGTGTGTAAGCTGCCTAAGCGTACCTGTATAGCACTGTACTCAGTGTCGCTATTTACAAATGTGGAAATGGATTTAAGCATACTGTCTTCAGTATACGTGGAAGATCAGGTCGACCAATTTCGTCGTCAGTTATTTTGTACAATTCTAATCAGTTTTGTTCTTTAAAACAATCGAAAATGATAAATTATATTAAGAATAAGAAACACAAGCTGTTTATGTCTAAAATTGTATTTTGAATAGAAGATTTATCATGCTTATTTTATTGTTAGTTTCGTTGATACTAACACTTAGTAAAATTTATCTTCTGTAGGCCCCATGGCTTGTCCTTCTCTTTAATTATCTTTCCACCATATCATCTCTAACAAGTTAATAATGTTTCTGGATGGGATAAGCAAACTGGTCCTAAATCTTCTTGATTTTCTTCACTAGTTCTCTAAATCCCTTTTAGATAAGGTACACCAAAGGACTCCTACCTGGGATCATCTTACACCCACCAAGCCAAGTCTGCTCCGACGTCACAATTTAATTCATCCAATAACTTTGAACGTTACAAATAAATGCCACCCTTCTATGGCGTGACTTTACCTCCATGCACCAATAATTTGTCTCCTCCACCCTTTTCTCCAATCAGAAAGACTGTTATACTGTCTCAAGCAATACTGTTTACACAAGCAGAACAAGCTCTATGTTTACATTTCGACACATCAGCCCCTTTGATAGCCACTCCAACCAATGTTTACAAATACAAAACGGTAAGCTAGAATATGCAACTCTCTGCACCTTCCACTCGGCCATTGTTTCATAACAGCCGAATATAAAATGAATATAAAATTTACATTCCTCTCCACCTACCCCTCTATCTACCGGCCTCTTGCACTATTGACGAGTCAGTAGAACTGTAGGAATCATTTTATACTTTGGAGCTGAAATTCAAGTTAGCCTTAACGGTATACGCTAAAATGAAGACTAGGCAAGGCAGCTCGCTGTGATATAGTAACTCGATTTTTTTGTGAGTGATTCACTGAAGAGGATCGGGTACTTGCAGTCTCTCGATTCACCAACTCAATAGCCTGCGTGAGTGCGTCATCAGGCCGGGTAATTGCGCTAGCCTCAGCCTGTGTTGGAGAAGTGCGTGTGCTTCACGCTCTCCACTCTTCTAGCCCCCATTGACTGGACGAGATGCCAGGTACAATATTTCATAGATCTACTGAGGCAGCATCACTGCATAAGGAACATCAAGAGCAAGGAATACAAAATGAGTAACATAAGGATTGCGAGCAATAATGGCATGAGTTATTCTGAACTGTGACATAAAACGTTTTTAGATTAGGTTATTCTCTACGGCAGCCTCCGAATAAAAATGTTTCTTACATCGCTACTGTCGTTACTATAAAAATTCCTCTCC
Organism: Oratosquilla oratoria; assembly: GCF_046742065.1. NCBI lineage: Eukaryota > Metazoa > Arthropoda > Malacostraca > Stomatopoda > Squillidae > Oratosquilla > Oratosquilla oratoria. Next base: position 59,908,216 of record NC_134788.1, read on the forward strand.
AATCTGAGAGTGCCGAATGGTGCGCTGGGCCTCGTCCGAGGGGACCATCGAATTGGCCTGGAGTGGCCTAAATCGGTGAGCTGGATCCCATGAATTTTGCGTCACTCGAGTTCTACTGTAACTCCCTCCGACTCACTACCCGATTTCGTAACTCGAGTCTCGAGGCTGGGACCCATAGCTTATTATGAGCTGCTGATCAATGAACAGCCAATAGTCCTGTGGTATTAGTGCTGGGCGGTGTGTACTCACACCACTCTTCATACGAAGACCAATCAATACGTGATATGACCACTATACATAATTTGTATACCACTCCGAACAACCGACATATACAAATGATTCTTAGCCAATATACACTATAGCTTTTTCGATGGTGCAGCTCAGAGTGTGTAATAACTGTGTGTAGTGATTGGTTTATGTTGTCCTTTTCCATTTGATTGATACAATAGTAATGTAAGACTCGCGAATCACTCATCCAAAACAAACAACTCTTTTCACCGAATCTGGTGAATCGTGTCATCGCTTCCATTAAATCGTTTACATGAACAAAAAACACAAAATTGGCAAAACTTTTCCAATACACTTGATCACAAAACAAACACCAGCAAATTGTACAAAACACTCAACAGCATTACACTATCTAACAGTAACACTACACGCTCTCACGCAGCAATAATCACATCAACAGATAATCTACCCTCAAACAGACAAGCAAACGCACTCATACGTCATTTTGCACAGACAAGCCATCTCACTTCTCATCCTGACGACCGACGCACCATTTGACGTAAGAAAGACTTTCCCATAGACTCAGACTATACACCCTTCATAGACAGTCAGACAAAACTCATAATACATAATCTCAAGCACTCATTTGCCTGTGGCCCTGATAACATAAGCAACATCCACCTAAAACACATTGGACCACAAGGTATACACGCACTCACAAACTACAGCTATTCACACAACACTATACCCGACATCTGAAAGCATGGTAAAATAATCACCATTCCAAAACCGAACAAAGACCCAACAATCCCAACATCGCACCGCCCAATCACACTTCTCTGCACCCCCTCTAAAGTCATTGAACGCCTAATACTTCAACTTGTCACACCACATATTCCCCTTGCTGACTCACAACACGGTTTTAGGCCATTACACTCCACAAACACTCTTCTGACAAACCTCATACAAAGAATTTTAGATGGCTTCAATTCAGATAGGTCCCACCAAAGAACACTTCTTATAACATTAGGCATTAGTAAAGCTTTTGATGCTATCCCCGCCACAACCTAACAAATGAAATATATAACACAGACATGCACAATAACACCAAAAGATGGCTGGCCAATTATCTGGCAGGTAGGAATGCTTACGTGTCATATAATGGCCAATCATCGCACATCAGAAACATTAAGAACGGAGTACCACAGAGCTCAGTTCTATCCCCCACACTATTTCATCTATACATGCATGACTTACCCACACCAGACACCTCAGAAATACAAATCTCTTCCTACGCAGACGACATAACAATCACATGCACACATCGTAACACAGACAAAGCTGCAGAAATAATCCAGCCATACCTTGATACACTCAACACATGGTTCATCACAAACAGACTCAAAATAGCTCCAACCAAATCTACAGCAACACTTCTCACCAACTGGACAAAAGAACACAAATACATACCTCATCTCTACATCAACAACACTCCAATACCACACACAAACACACCGAAAATTCTTGGTGTAACATACGATACATCCATGTCTTTCAAACAACACATCGCAAACATAAAAAACAAATGCACACCTAGACTTAACGCACTTAAGTCAATCACTGGAACAACATTTGGACAAAACAAAGAAACTAATATAACAATATACAAACAATGCATACGCTCAGTGTTGAATTATGCGAGTCCTGCATGGGCGCCTAATCTCAGTGAGACACACCACAACACCCTTCAAATCATACAAAACAAAGCCCTAAAAACAATTACAGGCTGCACAAATACAACATCTACAGACCATTTACACCATGAAACAAAAGCCCTCAAAGTCAAGGACCACCTCGACATGAGAGGCACACAAACACTTGCCGCAGCCACCACAAACACATCACACCCGCTACACTACATAGCAGAACACCCACACACACCAAGAAACATTAAAACAACACCCAAAGACCTTTATCACGCACAGATACTCTCTTCTCTTCCTCCACAACCATCAAATACCAGCCTCCGGAAACATATTCATAATCATATCACTCACCGCTCCATTAACACACTGAAAGACAACACACTGTTGCATGCCAGACCCCCTGATATCCACCCTTCTGAATACTCTCTCCCACGAAAGGACAGAGTCCACTTGGCCAGACTGCGGTGCGGTCACCACCCAGCACTTCTAAACTACCAGAAGAAACTGCATGACCGCGTTGTGAACAGCTGCCCAGGATGTAACACTTCACCCTATACCATACAACACATAATGGAAGACTGCATTATACACAATCATGCTCGCAAACAACACAACATACACTCTGAATGGCATTCCTTGGGACAGTCTAGGGAACGACAACAACAACCGACATATACATAATGCTAGGGTGTTAACAAACTCCAAGTAAACGATTTAATGGAAACGATGACACGATTCACCAGATTCGGTGAAAAGAGTCGTTAGTTTTGAATGAGTGATTCGCGAGTCTTACACTATTGTATCAATTAAATGGAAAAGGACAACATAACAAACCAATCACTACACACAGTTACTACACACTCTGAGCTCACCATCGAGAAAGCTCTAGTGTATATTGGCTAAGAATCACTTGTATAATGACATGATAGATGCAGAAACGCCAATCAACAATTACGTTTAATACAGTACGGACAGAGACACTAGAGGCCATGGAGGCGTCATGATACTTATCAGAAATCATCTGACACAAAAGTTCTCATAACGAAGATCATCATGTGGAAATGATTGCCCTCCACCAAATACTTGTAGAAAGATTAATTGTAAACTGATATGCGTCACAAAATATGTAAAATTCACGAACACAACAAATTGAGCAGAAAAAAAAAAAGACATCACAACTCGACCTAGCAAAGAGGTTCTGTCCCATGAGTCAAGAGGGAACAAGTACATGCACAACTGCTACTAAACATCACGAACAAGCTATTCTTGGCACAAATAATGATGTAATTAATGAATAGAATAAACATCCTGCAGAGGAAGTGCAATGCAGTTCAGTTCGATACCTAAGCAAGATGCTGTAATGTCATTTATTTCATATCATTCATTTTTTATATCATGTCTGATTATTTACTTGATTCACATTATTAGATATTTGTTGATTTATTATCATTTATCATTTACCCGTTTTTTATTTGAATATATCTATGCATCTATTATTGTCTATATTATTGTGTTTTTATTGTCATTACTTTTTTCCACATCTGACCTAGATATGGACCAAAAGGTCTCCTGTCGGCATGCTCCGCCCTTGTAATCCTTTGTCATGAAGGCGTCATGACATATTTCAGAAATCATCAGACCATGAAATTCTGTCTCAGGTGGTACTAAAGAAGAACAACTACAATCAAATCTACTAGACTCCGGAAATTCTTCTTGCTACAAACAATAACAAAGCTTAGGAAACAAATTGGTTTTCTTCTTTATTAAAAATGAACAATTCATCATACAGATTACAAATAACTATGGCGTATACTCCCAACTACTTTACACAATACCAAGGTAAACAGAACTGTATCCATCATGACATACAGATATTATCCACCAGTTGCACAATTTTCTAATATTTTCAATTTCTTCTTTTTGTAATTGCAAAAATATTCATGCACTTGATGGAACACTCAAAAATTTTGAAGAAAAAAAAGAACAAGCAAGAACACATTATGCAATAGGCCAATGGTCACTCAAATAACTTCACAACTGAGAGTAAATCATTTGACAGTATGCACATGATAATCCATGAACCAAATTGGTTTATAACAGTGAATCAGTGCTTAATAGCTGACAGTACCATCATACAGGGAAATTATATCACTTAGGTCACACTGGAACAAGCAAATATGCAATAACACAATAGGCCAAAGGTCACTCAAATAACTTCACAACTGTGCGTAAATCAATTAAGATTTCAACTGACAGTATGCATGTGATAACCCATCAACCCAACTGGTTTATAATAGTGGATCAGTACTTAATAGCTGAAAGTACCATCATACAGGAAAGTTGTGGGTCATTATGTGATATTTGAGACAATTCTTTTGTGAGAAAGCTGCACCACACAGGTCACACTGGAAAGGCTTCTCTCCTGTGTGGATCATCATGTGTCGTCTGAAATCATTCTTTCGTGAGAAAGACGCATTGCACATGCAACACTGGAAATGCTTCTCTCCGGTGTGTGAAACTATGTGTTGTTTAAGATCACCCTTTTTTATGAAAGCTGCATCGCACAGGTCACATTTAAAAGGCTTCTGTCCAGTGTGAGTCATCAGGTGTTGTTTGAGATTATTCGTTCGTGTGAAAGCCGCATCGCACAGACCACACTGGAAAGGCTTCTCTCCGGTATGGGTCATCAGGTGTCGTTTGAGATCAATCGATCGTTTGAAAGCCGCATCGCACAGGCCACACTTAAAAGGCTTCTCTTTGGTATGGGTAATCATGTGTCCTTTGAGATTATTCTTTCTTGAGAAAGCTGCATCACACAGGTCACACTTGAAAGGCTTCTCTCCAGTGTGGGTCACCACATGATATTTAAGAACACTCTTTGCTGAGAATGCTGCATCACACAGGTCACACTTGAAAGGCTTCTCTCCTGTGTGGGTCATTACGTGATATTTGAGAGCACTCTTTCGTGAAAAAGCTGCATCACACAGGTCACACTTGAACGACTTATCTCCAGTGTGGGTTACCATGTGTTGTTTGAGATGATTCTTTTGTAAGAAAGCTGCATCACACACGCCACACTGGAAAGGCTTCTCTCCTGTGTGGGTCATCATGTGTTGTTTGAGATAATTCTTTTGTGAGAAAGCCGCATCACACAGGTCACATTGGGAAGACTTCTCTCCAGTGTGGGTAACCATGTGTCGTTTGAGATGACACTTTGCTACGAAAGCTGCATCGCACTGGTCACACTTGAAGGGCTTCTCTCCAGTGTGGGTCACCACATGTTGTTGGAGATTATTCTTTTGTGTGAAAGTTGCATCACACAAGTCACATTGGAAAGGCTTCTCTCCAGTGTGGGTCACCGCGTGTCGGTTAAGATTACTCTTTGTCGAGAAAACTGCATCACACAGGGCACATTGAAAAGGTTTCTTTCTAGTGTGGGTCATCGTGTGATATTTAAGATGACTCATGAGATGGGTGTGCCGCGGATGACACAAGATTATATTTATATGACGAATGTAGAGAATCTTTGGATATCTTTTCCCAGGAATTGTTGATAGCTACTCTCATCCTGAAAGTAAATATGTAATAAGTATGACAACTAAGTTTTTGCGAGACTGTAATAGGAGTGACACCAAGGAATACAAGTAGAGTGGGGCATTAACCAATATGAAATCAGGGAAGGGAATAAACATTTCATAACAAGAAGTTTAAAGGAAAAAGAAAGAAATGGAAGGTTGAACAAATACTAAATAATATGGAGTAGTCAAAATCATTCAGGAAATAATAAAGCGAAAGACCGAACAAATAATGCAATGAGATAGAGACCACAAGAAAAAGTATTCAATTTTAGGATACAACACCACAGCTGGAAACAAGAAGTATTTGGAAAAAAATTACAGAGGACAACTACACACACACATCAATCAAAGATTTCAAAAATCAACATTGGAGAGATTCATGAGATTCTGATATTCATTTTTACAATAAATCACTTGTTTTCCGTTTTTTGAAGAAACCCCCACCCACCACCCTCTCCGTGATAAGTAAATTTTTTATAGGTTAGGTTGGATTCACCCCTCACTTTCATCAAATATAGAGACAAGGTGCACAGTGGGAGTAGCCCAACAGCAATCTTGTAAATCAACATATTTCATTAAGGTTATGGTGAATGGCACTATTTTTCAATCATTACGATATAAAGATTATTACTTGCTAATATTTTTGGAGTATCACAAAAATATACAAATACATTAACCAAAGTGCAACAAATTAAGATAAACAATTCTTACCAAAGAAGATTAAAAAGAAAAGAATGAGAAAAAATGGATGATTGAACAAATGTAAAAACTATGAAGAACCACAGAAACTGGAAAAAGTAGTGAAAAGGTAATGAAAATTTATAGATAAGTCACAAGAATGTATATGAATATTACAAACAGAAAGAATAAGGGGGGAAATTAGAGTATGATGGACACAGTAACACAGATAAATGGACCTATTTTATTCTATCATTATTTTTTTTTTTTTCAGAGGTCAACCATCCGATAATATAATCGAAGATGCCAGGAATCAATATGTGATTCTTGTGAATCCTTTATTGGTTTCCATTTGTCAGGGAACACCTCCGATCCCGCCCCTACACACATACACACACCAATCACGGATGTCATAAATCAACATTTGAGAGATTTATGGTAATCTAATAATGTATTGGTTTCTACAGCAAATTACTTGTTGTTCATTTTGGAGGGAAACAAGTAAAATTTCACACTAATACCACCAGACTCCTATAGATAAAGATATAAAATATTGAGTAAGTAAATGATTTCTAATCAATATATCCTAACCTGTCCCTACCTACAACTACATTGGGTTAGATTCACCCCTCACTTCCATTAGTTACTATAACAAGGCCCACAAAGGAATCAGCTTGTTGATTTATAGTTCAGTGAAAACAACCACTTCAAATGAATTATGTGTGATCTGTGTAAATATTTGTGCTGTCTAGCAATCCTACTCGTAAATCAACATGATATTCAATTTCCTAGGTGACTAGTAGGGTGACCAGATGTCCTCCGTTTCAGCACATTGTCCTCTATCCGGCGCAACCTCACGCCAGACGTACATTTGTCCTCCTCTCTTGGGGTGAATAAACAAATAAATAAAAAAATAATAAAGAATATATAAATAAATAAATAACCCTAGGTATACAATAATGCCATACAATTAAATTATGTGGGAGTACCCAGGCCAAGGTCAACATCAGAACTCAGTAGCCAAAGTAGACAGGCACTGCACAGGACCAATGTTGTGAACATGTGATTGCATGATTTATATCTCATACATTGGGCTGCAGTCCTGAGGTGGCCATGATGCAGTGTGGTTTGGCAATTAATTTATGAGGTTAAGGAGTCTGAAAATGCTGAAAAGAAAGACTTTGCTTAACTCTGACTGGGCCAAAGAGATTGGATTCATTGCTAAAAGCAGAAAGGATGAGTTTCATACTTTTTGTACAGTGTGTCATAGTGATGTCGCAATAGCAGGTTAGGGAAAGAGTGCAGTCAAACGACATACAGCCACAGACAAACGTAGACTTAACACTCGCAGTATTGGCACATCATCATTGCTATCATTTATTTCTTCAGCTCGATCCTCTCAGGATGACAAAATCACAGCTGCAGAACTTTGTAAAGTGTATCATACTGTGAAACATCACCAGTCATATAGAAGCATTGACTGTGCAGTGAAAGTTGACAGAGAGGTATATAGTGATTCCTCGGTAGCGAAAGGTGTAAGAACATGTGGAAGAACCAAAGCAAAAGCTCTGTGTGAAAATATTTGAGCACCATATTCTGTACAGAAGCACGTGGAATATGTAAAAGAACATGACTTGCACTTTTCAATAGCAACTGATGCTTCAAACAAAGGTGCAACAACATGTTTCCCAATTCTTTTGAGATACTTTAATTTTGAGGAGGGAGTGCAACAAGTGTTACTTGATTTTTACACTGATAATGATGAATCATCAAAAGCTATCACAAATCAGTTATAACAGTCTAAGTTACAAGCGTCGGGTCTGGATCTGAATAAAGTGTCAGCATACACAGCTGACAATGCAGCTGTAAACTATGGAAAATACAACAGTGTTTATCAGAAACTGAAACAGGCCCAAAACAACATTATTGCTGCTAACTGTTTGGCTCATGTTTTGCACAATGCATCAAAATTTGCTGCTGGAAAACTGGACACTGATGTTGAAAATATTGTGCTCAAGGTGTACAGCCATTTTAGCATCTCAGCAAGCAGAACACAACAGATGAAGTTCTGTGAATTTGTGGAGTCTGATGAATGCAATCTATTGCGACATATTGTAACTAGATGCCTATCTCTTCTGCCATCAATTGACCAAATACTGAAGTAGAGGAAAGCCCTAAAAGGTTATTTTCAGAGCTTAGGAGAAGAGGAATGTCCCAAGGTTCTGTGGAAGTGCTTCGGAGATGAAAGAAATGACTCTGAAGTGTCAGAGATCTATTTCCTCTTCCTCAGTCACACTCTTAAATTATTCTCAGACACTATCGAAGCACTAGAAGCCAAATCATTCAGCATGATTTCGGTATATAAGCTAATGACTGACCTGAAACACAAGCTCGAGAGAAGAATGAAGGATTTATTTTTGGGGGTATTCAGTAAATACCAAGCTTAGCCAGCTTAGTCCAGATGTGCCTAAGAAATGTAAAACAAACTTCAGTGTTTTCTATGAAAGGGCCAGAAAGTACTTAAGTGGCAGATATGACTTTTCTGAAAACAGTTTTCACAATAAAGTATCAAAATTGGGCCTCTCAAGTGATGTATCTTATGGAGAATTCAGTGGTGCAGTTGAGACCTGTAACCATCCAGATATTAGTATGGGATTGTGGACACAATTATTACTACTCCTGAAATGGTAGATTGCCACAGTGATACACAGTTATTACTACTCCTGATATGGTAGATTGCCACAGTGATGAACGCTATCTCAAACTGTCCAGTGAATATAAATCTCAGTTCTCATTCACAAGCCTGAAGAAAGTGAGTGCTCACTCGGAGCGAGCTTTTTTAATGATGACATTAGCTTTGAGGAACGAGAGAAACCATTTGGAAGAATGCACAACTATATACAAAACACTTCTGGCTAACAAGAAACTATTGGAGATGGCCAGTAGAGGGCAGAAGTAAAAAAAAAAAAGAAATAAACCTCCAGGCATTCAAGGTGAGTATACAACTAGGTTTTGTTTGTGTTGTAACTTAGCAAGAAATACAGTTATTTGTTGGTTTCATTAGAGGTGAAAAATATTATTCACTTTCAGTTTATTATATATATACATATATATTACTGTATATTATAATCATCAATATGCAGTGTCCTCCTTTTTTGGAAATTTGGAAATGGCCACGTACCTAGTGATTAATAAGGTGAAAATTAATAGGGAAATAATAAGGCACAGGAGTGTATGAGTAAACATTACATGGAGAAAGAAGCCACAAGAAAGAAATTAAAGTCAGAGTATGATGAAAGATATGATAGCAGAGAACACTTGAAATAAGAAACATTGGTAACATTTTCACACGTGTCTACACCCACCCAATAATCATGGATGTCAGAAATCAATAAATGATTTTTGCAAATCCTTTAATGATTTTCATTTGTCAGGGAACATCTCAGCAACCCCCCCTCCCCGTGTTGTAGAGCCACAGGATTAGCGAGTAAATGAGTGAATTTTAGCACAAGTTGCACAATGCACCCTTAAAGAAAACTAGCAAATATTTTTCATTTATCTAATGAGCGAAAAAATAAAAACTCGACAGAACATTACCTATGCTAGGTTCTGTTAGACTCATCCCCACCCCGTCCTTCCGTTCTATCAACTAAGAAATGATTATTTATAATTTATTCATGACCATGACAAACTTACTTGTAAATCACGAATACAACATAAAGCATTTTTTTAGATTAGGTTATGGTGAATGACTTCTCCTGGAACCTTCCGATATAAATTACAAATATTTTGTGAAGCTATGGTTCATTTCGTGACCTTTCACTGCATGCATTTGAAGTATTTCAGTCCCCCCAAAATGTATGATACTCCTGCAATCGCAATGAAAATAAGTTGCCAAGGATATATTACCAATGGTCGTTGTATGCGTGGATGTAAACGATAGATGAGCATTTTGACAAAACTTCATTCTGCCAACCAAATTGGAAGTGCCCAAATTCGACCAGAACTAACATGAAACCAGGCAACATCAAATGATGAACAGACAAGGAAAATAACCTCCACCATACAATAAATGCATGTACACGATTGTCGAGCGCCCTTAATATAATACTTATTACCTGCGTGTTTGTTAACGGCCCCGCATTCTAATCATACTATGATGTTGTGCTTCTAAATTCTATGCCACTTCTGTATATCACAGACGTCCTAGGAATCTCAAAGATTCTTTTAAGTATATACAAAGTAACTGTTCATACCATAAAGCATATATTTAAATTCAATTGATACGAAATGAATCTGTAGATGAGGTGGCGGTACGCCATGATGAATGTAAACAAATAACATGCGGGTATATCGCCTGGCATGTAAGCTTAGAATACAATGGGCGAAGTAATTTTTCTAGCCCACCCGTCCCCTTCTAAAAATTGTCGATTCCAAAATAGCAATGTTCATATTTTCATTTCAATAAGGGTTTATAAGAGTGTATTTCTGAGCGGATAAGTGACAAAATGCCATGCGTTTGTTCAAATTGGGTTTAAAGCATGAAATATGACAGAATGACGTTCGACTAGAATCACAATCTTATGAAGAGTTTCATATAAGGGACCATCTTGAACTCTGCCCATTAAGAGACTGGCAGTCTTTTTCCAACATGGCTGGCAGTAAATATAAATTTGATAAATCTGGACGTTATTTTCCGCATTACATGATTCAAGTGGTTTAGACTTTTAGCAATGAATCAATGTACATGAAGTGCAAATAATGACAAGAACACATAGTTCGAAATAATAAATGCAAATTGCCGAGGATAACACAAAAAGCAGGTACGCTTATTTCCATTGTGGTCCTTATCAGATTGTTATTCTACACTAAGTCACACGGACAACATACGTAGGGGGTTAAGGGGACCACAGGCACTCATGAGTAATACCAGTCAGTACACATATGACACATAAACATTGTTATAGTTTTGTTGATATTACTAAAACATTTGTACACATAGGAACATTGAGTCCAAAAAATTTAGCACCATCCAAGAGAACATTGCGTTAAGCAAAGGAACAACAAAATAATGTTAAACTGTAACAAAACAGTATGAGTGAGTACTATATCGGAGTAGTGCCATTAATAATATACTGCATTTTTCTACAGCTGTATCAACATGTATGAGTGAGTACTATATCAGAGTAGGACCATTAATGATATACTACAATATTCTACATCTGTAACAACATGTAGTTATAGTGAATACTACAAATCTAACATTTAACCTGAATCTCAGGACGGAGTGGGCAATTACTATGAGCACTAGGGAGTAGTACATTATAACCTGAAGCACCAAAGGTAGGGTACAGGGGACCAGTGCTCGAATGAGTAAAACAACAAGGAGAATGAGGAAAAAAGTCAGATCATAACTGTTCTTGGGCCCTACCTGAGACATATACCATGTTATGACTGGCAAAACAAAGGTGGAAACCAATTTGTAAACATCAGCCATTGTTATACTGAACTAAACTTCAGAAAAAAAGGGAAGGGGGGAGTCAGAACAGTTATGAATGAACGCAAATATGGATGGTATTACTCATGGAATCAGATATCCCCCACTAAGCTAGTAGTACACAAAATCAAGGCTGTTCTCTGTCCATAGCTGAGACATATAGTAACCCTTGACTTTTTCCTTGAAGGTAACCTTGCTATTTGACTTCTTAATGGACACAGGTAGTGAGTTCCATAGTTGAGCACCTGTGAAGTGAAATCTGTTTTTGGTGAAAGGACGTGCATGAGGTAAAATAAGAGACTCTTGACTGTTCCGGGTTCGGTTCTCAGCCGTTAATGTAGAATTACAGCTCACATATGAGGGAGCAGAATTATGAACGACATTGTAAACCTGGTTTAGTTTCAGCTGCTGGACACGATATTTTACAGGTAACATTCCTACCTTGCTAAATTCTTCAATACCAATATGACTACGTTGAGGTAAATTGAGTATGAATCTAATTATCTTATTGTGTGTAACCTGTAGCCGGGACTGTTATTTTTCTGTTCAGACTACTGTACCAAGAGCTACAAGCGTAATCAAAGTGATGTTGTAACAAGGCTGAGACCAGAATCTCCTTTCTTTCCAGATCAAAATTTCTGGCTTTTCTATACTAAAATCTGACTTTATGTGAACACTTGGATACAATCTTATCTGTTATGGCATTCCCGGAGAGGGACTGATCTAAGGGTATTCCATGATAGGTTACCTCTTGTTTTGACTCCAAGACATTAACCCCACACCTGACCTGTACATCGCTGTGTTTCCTGAGGTTGGGTTTGGATGCGAAGACAATACTTTCCGTTTTACCGAGGTGTAAGGACAGCCTATTATCTAGGAGCCAGTCCTGGACCGATGACAGTTCGACACTCAGTTTCTCCTTTACTTCAACTGGGTCCCTACCTGAGACAATTAGAGAGGAGTCGTCTGCAAATAGCAGTAACTTACAGTTCACCGCACCTGGCATGTCGTTGATATAGAACAGGAACAGTAGCAGTCCTAGAATTGAACCTTGTGGTACACCACAAGTTATCTCTCTGTCAACTGAGCAGGCTTCGTTTACCTGTACTAGTTGTTTGCGACCTGTAAGGTAGGACTTGAACCAGCCAATTTTCGCCACTCCTAATGCCTCAAGTTTTTTTTAATAAGATACCATGGTCCACTGTATCAAATGCCTTTTGTAGATCCAACAAGACTAAACCCGTGTAATTACCTCTGTCGCATTCCTGTTTTATCAGATCGTAAAGGTATATTAAGCTGATGTCTGTTGAGTAATTCGTTCTGAAACCAGATTGCATACCGTATAGTAGATTACGTTCCCTGAGGTAGGTATCTAACTGATTGTATACGATACGTTCCAAAACCTTGGAAATTGTAAGAGACCGGTAGATGGAGGTAGACAATTCAGTAGATGAAGAGGTAGATGGGAGAACAAATGCTAATAATGTTGTGAAACACTGGTGTATTGAAATGCTGAGTCGCCGATTGTTTAGTCGCCGACAAGCGACAATAGCTGAGTCAGACTCGCATTAGCTCGGATTTGACTGTTTTTATAAACAAGACTGAAGTCGCTGTTCTGTCTGCGTAAACACGGCCGACGGGAGGTGACTGTAATAATTGCTGATGTAACAATATATGAGCGCAAAGTTTTTCGTTTGACAAATGCTGAGGTAAACGATATTGCTTGTGACAATGTAACAGCTTTCCGGATTGGATAAAAGGTGGAGGAGGAGAAAAGTTATTGGTGCATTAATTCAAAGTCACGCCCATAAGGTGTGACAAACTTTTGAGAAGTCAGAGGAGATTGGATTGGAAAAATTAGTGACGTCAGACGAAGGTGGCTTGGCGTATGGTATAGAGATCTCGGCAGGCAGACGGAGAGTGAGAGAGATCCTGAGTGTAAACAAAGACAGTGTAAACTAGTGAGAAGAAAAGAAATAGAAGTAAATCGCTTTACTTAACCTAAGGACTTGACTGAAGTATGAGAAGTACAAGGCATGGAGCCTTCTGAATAAGATGAACTTGAAATTAGTGAAACTGACATAACGAAGGCAAGCGGCCTTGTGAGTGGAATTACGAGACTAATAGAAGTGTAAACGGTCAAGGACCGATAGTGGTGGTGACAGTGGTGACAGCGGAGGTGATAGTGGTGAACAGCGTGGGATGAACTGGGTGCTAAACACACCTCCGAAGAGATTATAAGACTGGTGCAAGCAAGATAGACTGGTGCGTGAAGTGGAGCAAGAGAAGAGAGAAGTCTACGGGAGTGCATCATCCGCAACCACAACAGAGGCGTGACGGGACGAGCAACTGAACGAGAGGCTACAAGCAATTACTACGAGTGGAACAAGCATTCTTCAAGGTGATCATCATCTACAAGGCGATCTTCAAGGCAGTGAGCGATGAAGCTGAGGAACAACGTCGCTGGCGAATGACAAGGCTGAAGAAGGACGTCAAGATAGAAGTTGACATCGCGAGGTGACATCGCAAACAGCCAGGCAAGGTAGTATGAGTACCGCCTAGAATTATAACGTGTTAAGACATAAGGTTCATACCTCCAACACAAATATCCATAAATTTACTGGGAAAGCTAATACCTATGGTGTTAACAAATACTTAAATTTAATAGATACTCTGATAGTGAGTAAAAACATTACTGACGAGAACAAGAAGATAGAAATTCTCAAGGAGAATATCGATCCTGAGCATGGGAGGGCTAGGTTTGTCATTAACTTCCAGCAAATGGAAGAGATCAATCAATATGAGGCTTATAAGAAGGCTTTCATTAAATATTTTATGTCCAAATGTGCTTACACATCAAGACTTTCTAATAGTGTGGAGAGAAACTACTCTATAACAGAAAGAGAAACTTTAGCAGTAATTTATTCTTTGGAAAGTTTTAGGGATATGATACTAGGATATCCAATCAGAGTTTAGACTGATCACACAGCTATTCAGAACTTCTTTAAGCATAAGAATCTTAGAGGAAGACTGGCTAGATGGTTTGCGATACTCCAGTGCTATGAAGTTCAATTTGAATATATTCCGGGTAGAAGGAATCTAGCAGATCCACTTTCTAGAAACATTAGTCAACCAATGACTGGGACTGGGTTGATTGATTTTGTTTGTAGTATAGAAGAATTAGTAACTTTAGATGAGGAAATGCTAATAAGAAAACAGAGAGATGATGAGACATGTGATTCATTAATCAAGCATTTGATGAACCCAAGCGGAGATCCTCCAAAGTTACCAAAGGGGTATAAGATAGAGGAATTTTATTTGATTAATGGAATTTCGCATAGGTAAACATTTGTAAGTGAGAAAGATATTTCTAGAGGTCAAGTAAATCAGTTGGTTATACCACAAACTCTTGTAAATGAGATATTGAAGTTACTTCATGATAGTGATTGTAGTTCACATCTGGGAAAGCATAAAACTTATAGGCAAGCACAACTTAAATACTTTTGGCCAGGTATGAAGAAATCTATATATGATTATATAGAAAAGTGTGTAAAATGTGTAAAGTAGAAGGGAAATACACCAAAACCTGTTCCTATACTCACCTATCCCATTCCACAGAAACCTTGGGAAAGAGTTCACATTGACACATTGGAATTACCTATGTCTGAGAATGGATATAAATATCCATTTGTTGCTATTGATTATTTTTCAAGATTCTGTATATTACAACCCATAGTCAATAAGAAAGCTGAAACTATTGCTTCAGTAATCTATGATCAGATAATCTGTAATTTCACTACACCTAATATCTTAGTTTCAGATAATGGAACTGAATTTAATAACAAAATCTTGGAAAATTTATGTAGTGTATTCCATAAAGAAAGCCAATATATTAATGAATCATCCACAAAGTAATGGAGTAGTAGAAAGGTTAAATAGAAAAATAATTATATGTTTTAGAACTCTGATAAGTCCTCATAGTGTAACTTGGGATACTTGCATTCCTTGTGTAAAGTGTACCCTGAACAATCAAATTAATGTAGCCACTGGTGATACATCTCATTTTATAATCTTTGGGGAGGACAAAACTCTTCCATATGAAATGTTGACTGCAGAGCAGAAACCCATCTACAATTTAGATGACTATATATCAAATAGAATAATTACTTTTCAAAGTATTCACCAAAGAGTTAGGGAACATATGCTGGTGTACTCACAAGAGATGAAAGAAAAACAACACAAAATAGCTCACAAACTAGAATTGAAAATTGGAGATTTAGTAATGGTCAAACTAACTTCACCCAATAATAAACTTTCACCAAGGTACACTGGTCCATATAGGGTAATTAATTCTGCAGGTGGGAACAAATTTATACTTAAACATTTAGAAACAAGAGAAGAATTGATAGGACATTTAGATGATTTAAAGAAAATAAGTTTGCAGGTCTGTGAAGATGATTGTTATGATACCCTGTGTATCAATGTTGAGAACCCTGAAGAGTATAGAGAATATTATAAGGATATCCTTCTTGAGTTGAATATTAATCTTGATGCATTTTACAGATGAGGGCTGCAATATTTATTTTTCTATGCTTGGTGAATGCCATGGAGTGGAACCCAATTCGTCCTGGAGCATTGGTACATCATCAAGGTAACCTAATCTTGGTGGATAAGGTAGTAAGAGTAGTTCTTGATTACAAGAATATAACCAAAATTAAAGAAGATGTGGACTCCATAAGTGGAAACTTAAAGGTATTGAAACAGAACATTTCCAGTAAATATGTTCAAAGTAGACTTGATAATATGATAAAGGAAATAGATGATAAATTGCACATCATAGGTTCAAATTTCAAAAGCAATGATAGACAAAAGAGAAGTGTAATAGCTGTGGCTCTAGGAACTCTTGCTGGATTGGAAATTGCCAATTTTGCCTTCCTTGCTGAATTGAAACTTTCTATAAACAGATTAAAGGAGAAAGCTGGAAAAATTGATGATTTACAAACAAGCATTAAAAACATTGAGGAAATGATCTCTAATATTTCAGATAACTTAGAGAATCTCAGTTTGAAACAAAGTGAACAAGAGAATGCAATGCAACTTCTCTTGTTACTCAATACTATGCATTTGAAATTACCTGAGCTGCAAGTTCAGTTGGAATCTTTTGTACAAGATTTAGTTATGGCAAATTCGGGTCAAGTAACTTCTTCTCTCCTTCCAAGACCTCAACTCATTAAAATAATTAATTCAGCAAGGAAGGATTGGAACTTTGAACCTTTTTTTTTTTTAGGAAGCTAATGTGGCCTTATATTACCCATTATTGACCTCATACTTGAATATAACCTCAGTGATAATAGAAATCCCCTTTTCATCAAGCATGAAATTTAACTTATTCAAATTAATACCTTTCCCATTGAAGGTAAATGGTTCATTATATGAAGTAGATATTCCAGTTGTAGATCCAATCAATTACATCCTTTCTGTAGACAATCTAAGAGAAAGCATGATCTCTAATGATAAATTAAATGGTTGTAAAAGAGTTGATAAGAATCTTCATCTTTGTCATTCTTCTCTTTTTGTGTTCCGTGAAGCTTTGAAAAATTCATGTGAAGCATCTCTGGTTAGGAATGTGTCTGTTATGAACAATTGCCATTATAAAAAAAAAAAAAAAAAATTGTAGACCACATTCCTCATTGTAACATACATAGATCTCATTATCTGTTTTTCCCTAACAAGACAAAGGTATCAATCAATTGTCCCGGGTTGAGTCCTATATTGGATTTGGTTGAAGGTCTTATCTCTGTATTTGATAATTGTGAATTGCTTGGAGACAATGTTTCCACAATTTCTAATAGCCTTAATACAATGCATTTAACAGATGATTAATATATTTCAACCTTCAACTTCACATTGCCTGAAAACTCACCTACTTTGAAAATTAAGAGAAGACCATTGTCAAGATCTCCCTCAAATGTTACACCAATTATTCTCATACCTTTTCTTTCTATGTTATTGTCGGCACTGATTGCCATTGTTGTATTCCGGAGGTTGACTCTGTCAAAACCCATTAACCATATTAACCATGTGTCTGCTTAACTTTACATTGACATTCATTTATATGTATTATTCTAACATTCACCATTGACAAATAGTGTTCTGAGTGAATTTTGCAAATTATTTTACTTGCAATTTATATAGTTGCATGCATGTTATTTACATTTATTCTGTGTTTTGTGCATTTTGGAGGGTTGCTTATATCTTTGATAAACAATTTTAGCTTCTTCTTAATATATATTAGCTAGCCCTGTAGGAGGGAAAATAAGAAATTGGTCGGGACGACCAACGGTAGCTGCCGATCCCTGTAAGAGGCCGGTAGATGGACGTAGACAATTCAGTAGATGAAGAGGTAGATGGGAGAACGAATGCTAATAATGTTGTGAAACACTGGTGTATTGAAATGCTGAGTCGCCGATTGTTTAGTCGCCGACAAGCGACAGTAGCTGAGTCAGACTCGCATTAGCTCGGATTTGACTGTTTTTATAAACAAGACTGGAGTCGTCGTTCTGTCTGCGTAAACACGGCCGGCGGGAGGTGAGTGTTTGTAATAATTACTGATGTAACAATGTGTGAGCGCAAAGTTTTTCGTTTGACAAATGCTGAGGTAAACGATATTGCTTGTGACAATGTAACAGCTTTCCGGATTGGATAAAAGGTGGAGAAAAGTTATTGGTGCATGAATTCAAAGTCACGCCCATAAGGTGTGACAAACTGTTGAGAAGTCAGAGGAGATTGGATTAGAAAAATTAGTGACGTCAGACGAAGGTGGCTTGGCGTATGGTATAGAGATCTCGGCAGGCAGACGGAGAGTGAGAGAGATCCTGAGTGTAAACAAAGACAGTGTAAACTAGTGAGGAGAAAAGAAATAGAAGTAAATCGCTTTACTTAACCTAAGGACTTGACTGAAGTATGTGAAGTACAAGGCATGGGGCCTTCTGAATAAGATGAACTTGAAATTAGTGAAACTGACGTAACGAAGGCAAGCGGCCTTGTGAGTGGAATTACGAGACTAATAGAAGTGTAAACGGTCGAGGACCGATAGTGGTGGCGACAGAGGTGACAGCGGAGGTGATAGAAATAATACCTAGAATTGAAACAGGCCTGTAGTTACCTGCCTCAGTTTTTATGCGTTTTTCTTGTAAAGAGGTGTTACCCGAGCCCTTTTAATGTCGCTTGGGATCAATCCTGAACCAATAGACAAATTTATTATGTGGGTTATTGTGGGAGTAATAATTGAGGCTCCATCCTCAACAAACCTCGCAGGAATGTCGTCTAACCCTGTAGCCTTATTGGCACTTATGCTAGCCAGTAATTTAAACACTTCTTTTTGAATGGTCTTATGCAGTTTGAAACACTTTGAGGACTTGTTTTTATAGTACTCCTGAACGTACCCCAGCCCAAACTTCCCAGAACCTGTAGGGAGGGATTGAACTAGTTTTGTGGCAATGGTTGTGAAAAAGGTGTTGAAGTGGTTGGCTATGGTGTTCCTATCAGAGTTAAGCTCGCCGTTTATCAAGAGTCCTATCCTGTCTACTTTGTAACTAGGCTTTGTGTGAACCTCAAGGGTCTCCAGTGTTTGCCAAAGCTTCCTTGGATCGTTTTTGTTCTGGTGCACCATCTTAGTACAATAATCAGCTTTGGCTTTATCCTTCCAATAATTCACCTGATTCCTATAGTACAGAAAGCCATCATAGTCCTCCTGATTTCCACTTTTCCTAAATCTGGCAATAAATCTGTCTCTATCTCTAATTAAACCCAGTACTTCGTTAGTCATCCATGCCTCCGTCCTCTGTTTTATTCGTATCTCTTTGAGAGGCGCTACTCTGTCTATAATAGTAAGAAATGTGTACTTAAAATTAGACCAAGCCTTATAAACATCTGTACAATTTAGAACTGGCGACCAGTCTGTCCTACCCAGTTCATCTACAAGATGTTCTCGTGAGTAATGCTTCATGGAACGAAGCTTCACTGTGTTGTGCTTGTTGAAAATCGTCTTCCTAGCTTTCCTAGTACAATATATGAGCTTGTGGTCACTGAGACCATAATCACAATCACCAGCCTGCGTTATCTTGTTACGATCGGAGACCAGGATAAGATCTATGATGGACCTGGATGTGCCTGTTATTCTAGTGGCCTCGTCAATCAGTTGTGTCAGGCCATGAGATATAAGCAAGTTTCTCATTGTTTCAATAAGGTTATCATTTGTACTTGCCAGATTCGTATTTAAATCACCTAGGATAATTTCTTGGTCATACATAATGACCCGATTGAAACAGGTAGATTCTAATGCGCTATAGAAGGACATCTGTTTCGGTGGTCTGTAACAAACCCCGTATAAGATGGGATGCGATTTAGGGAACAGTATTTCTACCCACACAGCTTCGAGCCCATCGTTACTCATAAGGTCTGTACGGGGGTTGAATGCTAAACCGTTATATATGTAAGTGCAAACCCCTCCTCCGGTCCTCTTTCTATCATTACGCACAACACTATAACCCGGAATCGCAATTTCTGAGTCGGAGATGGTACTGTCTAGCCAAGTTTCGCTGACACCGATGACTGCTGCCCTGGTCCGCCGCGCAAGTAGACGGAATTCGTCTATCTTAGGTAGAAGGCCTCTGGCATTTAAGTGCACGAAGTGGAGGTCCCGCTTGTTGAAGCAGTTGAAATCATCCTCCGGGTGCTGACTGGGGGGAGGCATAGCGATCGGGGTTAACAGGTGAAGGGTCAACCTCACCGTCGGACAAGGGGGCTCCTGGTAGTTCATTGAGTGTACACCCATTGCAAATGAAGTGGAGAATGTCCTCACTCACCAGGGCAGCATTGTAGGTCTCGAGAGAAATTCCACAACACATGATGTGAGTCCATTTCCCACACGATTTGCAGCTGATGGCTCAGCTATTGCGACGGACTCCTTTTAGACAGCTTACACATGGGTGTTGTGGGACTCTCGTTGCAGCTGGGCCAGGACAGGGATGTATATCACCACAGAGAAGGAGGGCGTAGGACACCAGAAGCTTGGAAGTGTTGATTTTTCGCTTCGGTGTTACATGAGAACTTCCCCTTTGTTTGGCTAAACGAATCCGACGCCACTTTCTGACTTCTGTTGTTGTGGTAGGCGGGGGAAGGAACTGAAACAGAGTATGGTGGTTAAGAGAGATTATAGAGCTTCTGTCTCTCACCCCAATGTTAGAAAGGAGCGGAGGGTAACCAGGAATGCCCACTGCAACGTATGAAGGTTGACCACTTGCAGCTACGTTAATCAGTAAGACCGCTCCCAGCATGGCTAAAAGCATACCGGTCATCCCTGGCGCCATGTCGTAAATTTTCACGTGTATATACTATTCACGGCACCTATTACAAGTTCTTGAACTGGAGACACTTAAACACGCGTACTCGCAACAACACTTCGGCCCCATTCAGGGATTTAAACAAGTCAATTAAGATTTCTTCTCTGTGCCAGGTTTATCCCTTCTGCCTTTACTACGATGAGCATTAAAGTCAGGATGGTTAAAAGTTTGGGAATAAGATCGGAGGGATAAGAAAGAGAAGGAAATAAGATCGGAAAGAGGAGAAGGATACGAAAGAGGGAGGAGGGGGAGGAGGAGACTTGGCGAGGGGAAAGCAGGGAGGAGGAGGAGGTCTAGCCGTCCAGAGCCGTTTACTTGGTGTGCGAGGTGTGTTTGGGGGGGGGGGGGGTTAGATGGTTTATGACACAGCCACAATGGCACTCTTGTTCAACTTATAAACAAGCTCGGCCTCGGGCCTCGGGCATTTCGATTTTTCCTTTCAAATTTCAAATTTGTTTTCCTAATTGTGGCTGCCACTGGCTCGGCTAGTCACAGCATCTGTGAGCCATGCTTAGATTATTCATTCACGAGTCACTTAGAAACCTAACCCCTCCTTTGGCACTCCCCCCGCGCAATAAAATCCCCAAAACACGGGACCACGCACACACACGTCCGCACGAACACACACGACATTTATAAACTGTTTACTGTAGTATTGAAATGTATCTAACAGAGTTGCTCATTACTAAGTTAATGTTGAAATATAAAAATATAGCATTTTATGGGATGTTTGTGGTGAGTTTACAATTATCGCCTTCTTACTTGGATTACAGGGTGTATACACCAAGTATTCTTTTTTTTTCTCTTTTCCTATGGGACATTCGGGCTGATAATGAACACTACTAGAAAGTGGAGTGGCCCCCTCAAGATAGCCAAAGTTATGGGTGGTATACTTATTAGCCCGAGAATGTTGATGTCAATGCAACCTGAGAATGCCACGAGTACTGTCGAAAGTTCTGGGTGTACATTTCGAGGTATAGTTAATGGATTCCTTGGTAATAATAAAGACCCAAGCCACACGCAGCTTGTAGCAAAACGTTTGAAAAACTATAAGAACTTAGGATGTAGAATGTAATGTTTCGTGGAAACTTGGAAGGAGTGAGTGAAGAGCATGGTGAGAAGTTCCATCAGGTCATTGCTGCTACGATGGAGAAAAGATACCAAGGAAGCTGGGAGACTATGGTCCCTGGTGCGTCAAGATCAAGGAGTTTACAGTAAGAAATCACGCTCATTTTCATTTCTAGCGGGCTCCTCCGTATCACGTGTTTTTAAACTACATTATCTCATTACTTTAAAAAGGAAATACAAGGATAAGATATCAGCTACAATTTATAGACAATGCGAATATGCTAAATATAGTATACTATCGTAGTTTCATATAGTTTGTTTTCTATATAAAACATTAATCATATCTTGAAATATCGATTATATGCAATTTTCAATTGTATTTCTAAAATCAGGAAAGAAAACATTAGTAGCAAGAAAGACATTTAAAGAAACAAAACTAGTGTTACCCAGTGTTATTGGTCTCACCAGGCTTTGTACAGATGTACATTTTCTCTAACATTACTTTGAACATCCTTAGTTTTGTCGCAATTACTTATGCCTTCTCTCTCTCTCTCTCTCTTTTACTGGATAAGATACTAATAGAGTGAGAAGAGGGTCGCGGCCTGAAAGTTAGAAATACAGTGTGTAATAGAAAGAGGAGGACGACACTCCTTATGTATTCATTGGGAGTATCTGAGCTAGCTAGGATATTTTCTTTTCTACTTGTTTAGTTCCATTTCAGTTTACTTAACTACTAGGTTGGTCTGATGCAATGTATACTGGCTGTGACGGTAATGCCTGGGTTCTTGGTAGACTCTGTGGCCACCACGCATGGGGCTGTACTCTTTCCTCTTGTCGTTCGCTTGCTTTCGGATGCTTTAGGGTAGTGAGGTCTTCAAGTAATTTATCCCAGGTTTGATCCCACATATAGTGGTGTGTGATGTAGAGAGGTTGTGTGTTGATTCTTTTGTGGATTTCTTCAATTGTTTCGTGAAATGGTGGGGTTTAGCCACTGGCAAAGCTGAGGGCTGCACGGACAAAACCCCAGGGAACAAAACCCCAGCGGACAAAACCCCAGTGCTCCAAACGGACAAAACCCCAGCAGAGGTAAAACAAAACCCCAGCATTATAAAACCCCAGCAGATTTAGTTTTGACACAACTTTGGTACTATATGGAAAATATATGGCATTTTTCAACTGAGTTTAATATAATAAAAAAGTAACTTAGCATTGTCTCTTCTTGTTAGTTTGGGGTGAATTCACACCCACCATAGTGACACTCTAATGAGGTGTGAGTACCAGGGTAACATTCATTTTGGTTTATTTGATCTATTTTTTTTATTTTTGCTCACCCATATATATGCTTAACATTACTGGGGTTTTAAAATTCCTGCGCTGCTGTGGTTAAGTATCCAAACTAAGGCAGGTGTCGATTTGCTCAACAAATGACAGCTGAGGCACTGCGCACCTAACAGTCAACATTTGAATAGTGTCCTCTCAGAGGTGTTACCCTAAGATGTGTGAATGATATGGCTATATCAACTCTTATGCTGGATGGACTAACCAGTAATCCAACAATCCCAGAAGAAGCATGGAGGTGATACAGAACAACAAAGGTGGTCTGAAGATTTGTTCTGAAGGCTATGTCTACACAAAGAAGACCAAGTCAAAAAGCACTATCCGGTGGGAATGTTTACAGCGAGCAGCATAGTCATGTAAAGGTGCAATCAGTACAAACCTCACTATGGACTCAACTTTGAACTTCAGAGAACATAATCATGAACCAAATCCTAATGCTGCTTCAGTTGGAAAAGTACGGTCGCAGATGAAATCTGATGCGAAAATGAAAAAGGGGAAGACAGTCCAAGTGTATGCTGAAGCTATGCTTGGAGCAACAGATGAAGTCCGTATCATGGTTGGAAAACCAGAATCGATTAAGCGGGATATAAGACGCCAAAGGCAAGGAGTCAGACCTGTGGAACCTCCCTCACTAAAGGAACTAATCCGAGAGGGAAGTTGGACAACAACTGGTGGAGATAACTCAAAGCCTTTCCTGATTCATGACAGTGGGGTTCGATACTGCCAACAGATTACTAGTATTTGCATCTCAAAAAGGTCTGGGACTGTTGGGCAGGTCTCCACGATGGCATATGGATGGTACATACTCAATGGCACCAAATATTGCTAAGCAGGTTTATGTCATCCTTATAGTTTAGAGTGAACCAGTTCTGAGCTATCATGTTCCAAAGGTAGTCCTTCGTGTATGATGGATAGCAATGAAATTATGCATATATACAAGAAATAAGTGTATATAAAGCTTGTGTTAAGGTGACTACAACGGGTAAAAACAGCAACATTCAAGTACACGTAAAAAGCACCCAAGAAACACTTTAAGGAGTGTTGGCTACAGATTGCATTAACAGATGAGATCTTTTGATTAGAAATACGAGGGAGACATTAAGAGGTCATGGAAACAAATTAAGAAAGACCACATGTCTAACGGATGTGAAGTTGATATAGCCCAAGCTCAAACAGCACACGAGTTAAAATCTAAATATAATTGGATATCAAAGGTATAAATTAAGTTTGAAATGCACATTAATTTGAGACTAGGTGTGATAAAAAGTTAGAGAATAGGGGACGGAATCCAATGAGCGTTTTTCCTCTTCTGTATACTACGATTATTTAATTACAATTAGCTAAACACACACAGACACGCACACAAATACTAATATAGACAGGTTAGTTTCAGGATTAACTGAACTAAATGATTACCTGTCAAAAGAAAAACCAGACATAATTGTAGGGACAAAATTAAGGGTTCCACTATTACCAAACAGTGTAGGACATGGATTGTAATCACTGCCTTAGAAATAGAGAGGAGAAACAAGGCTTTCATTAAAGGAGATGCTGAAGGATGGGGGAAACGTGGTACTTATGGGAGATTTTAACTGCAAAGAAGTTTGTTGGGAAGAGATGATAGTGAAAGGTTTAGAGGATCGACGGGGAAATTTATTAGTTGACATGACTATAGAGCATCTAATGACACAATGGGTAAAGGAAATACTAGATTGAGAAATAATGAAGAACAGTTGAGACTAGATTTATTTACGTCAGAACCTGAAATTGTGGAAAAATTGAGTACAAGACACCAATTGGGAAGAGTGACCATATATTACTTGAGTTAGAACTAAAGGAGGAAATATATAGAGATGAAAATGAAAAAATGCAGAAAAGAGACTGATGCATAGTAAAACGGACTTTCAGAAACTTTTTTTTTTTTTTTGAGCGGATTGGGAAAAAATCAACAATGTAGAAACACAAGTGGAAAAAAATGGATGATTTTGATGGAAATCTATAAAGCAGGAGTGGATGAATATGTCCCAAAGCAAAAAAACAGAAAAAAGTGTATTATTAGTGCTGGTTTGATAAAAGGTGCAACGAACCAAAAGATAGAAGAGATGAATATGGGAAAATATGAAAAACAAAGAAAAAAAAATAGGTGGTGGCAAATATATATAAAAGGCATGACTATGTTAAAATACGCATGAAGGAAAAAATAGAATATGAAAAGGACATAACAGGAAAATGTAAGGATAAACCCGAGTTATTACATAAATGTGTGAACGGTAGATAAAAAACAAACAGGAAATAGTGAAACACCACGAACAAGCTATTCATGGCACAAAAAATAACGTAGTAAATTAATAGAATAAACTTCATGCAGAGGCAGTGCAATGCAGTTCAGCTCGAAGCTTTAAGAATCATTTAGGTAAATATCTAAGCAAGATGCTGTAGTGATTGACATATATTTCATATTTTGTTATCCTGTCTGATTATTTGCTTGATTCACATTATTAGTTATATGTCAATTTATCATTTACTATTAGTTTTTTATTGAACTATACCTATGCATCTCTTATTATTTATAATAGTGTGTTTTTATTTATCGTTATTACTTTTTTCCACATCCGACCTAGTTACGGACCAAAAGGTCTCCTGTCGGCATGCTCCGCCTTTGTAATCCTTTGTCATGGAGATGTCATATTTATTTCAGAAATAATCAAACCATGAAATTCTATCTCAGTATGTACTAAAGAAGAACAACCACAATCAAATCTACTAGACTCCAGAAATTATTCCTGCTACAAACAATAACAAAGTTGAGTAAATAAATTGTATTTCTTCTTCATTAGAAATGAACAATGCATCATATGTCTTGTATTACTCTTGGAAAGACTTAATTGAAGTGTGGGAGTTGTGTCTCACAGGATAAATTGAACACTGCTGAATATATGAAGATATATTTACAGTAATACAGATTACAAACAACTTTGGCGTATGCTGTACTCTGAACTACTTTACACAATACTAAGGTAAACAGAACTGTATCTGTCATGATGTACAGATATCTGTATCCACCAGTTGCACAATTTTCTAATATCTTTGACATTTTCCCTAACTGCAAAAACATTCATGCACTTCATGGAACCCTTAAGAATTTTGAAAAAAACGAACAAGCAAAAATGCAATTATGAAATAGGCCAAAGGTCACTCAAATAACTTCACAACTGAAAGTAAATCAATTACGATTTCAACTGACACTATGCACGTGACGATCCATCAACCAAATTGGTTTATAACACTGAATCAGTGCTTAATAGCTGACAGTACCATCATACAGGAAAGTTATATCACTCAGGTCACACTGGAACGAGCAAAAGTGCAATTACACAATAGGCCAAATGTCACTCAAATAACTTCACAACTGAGAGTGAATCAACTAAGATTTCAACTGATAGTATGTACGTGATAACCCATCAACCCAACAGGTTTATTACAGTACATCAGTACTTAATAGCTGCAAGTACCATCATACAGGAAAGTTATATCACTCAGGTCACACTGGAAAGGCCTCTTACCAGCATAGGTCATCATGCAACACACATCAACTTTTCGTGAGGAAGTGCGAGTCATTACATGACTTTTGATATAAGTCCTCCGTGTGCAAGCTGAAAAGGCTTCTCTCCAGTGTGGGTCGCCCCATGACGTCTAAGTTTACTTGGTTCTGAGAAAGTTGCACCACACAGGTCACACTTGAAAGGCTTCTCTCCACTGTGGGTCACCACATGTCGTTTGAGATTACCCTTTTGTAAGAAAGCTGCATCGCAGAGGTCACACTTGAAAGGCTTCTCTCCAGTGTGGGTCACGACGTGTTGTTTGAGATTACTCTTTTGTGAGAAAGCTGCATCGCACAGGTCACATTTGAAAGGCTTCTCTCCAGTGTGGGTCATTATGTGATATTTGAGATGACTCTTTTGTGTAAAAGCTGCATCACACAGGTCACACTGGAAAGGCTTCTCTCCTGTGTGGATCATCATGTGTCTTCTGAAATCATTCTTTCGTGAGAAAGACGCATCGCACATGCCACACTGGAAATGCTTCTCTCTGTGTCGTGTAATTTCACCCTTTGTTACGAAAGCTACATCGCACAGGTCACACTTGAAGGGCTTCTCTCCAGCGTGAGTCATCAGGTGTCGTTTGAGATAAACCCTTCGTTTGAAAGCCGCATCACACAGGCCACACTGGAAAGGCTTCTCCCCGGTGTGGGTCACCACGTGTCGTTTGAGAGCACCCTTTCCTGAGAAAGCTGCATCACACAGGTCACACTTGAAAGGCTTCTCTCCGCTATGGGTCATCATGTGTAGTTTAAGATGACTCTTTCCTGAGAAAGCTGCATCACACAGGTCACACTTGAAAGGCTTCTCTCCAGTGTGGGTCATTATGTGATTTTTGAGACCAGTCTTTCGTGAAAAAGCTGCATTACACATGTCACACTTGTAAAGTTTCTCCGCACTATGGGTCATCACGTGATATTTGAGAGCGCTCTTTCGTGAAAAAGCTGCATCACACAGGTCACACTTGAACGGCTTATCTCCAATATGGGTCCTTATGTGATGTTTAAGAGGACCCTTTCCTGAGAAAGTTGCATCACACAGGTCACACTTGATGAGCATCTCTCCTGTGTGGGTCATCATGTGTTGTTTGAGATCATTCTTTTGTGAGAAAGTCGCATCGCAGAAGTCACATTGGGAAGACTTCTTTCCAGTGTGGGTAACTATGTGTTGTTTGAGATAACTTTTTGCTACGAAAGCTGCATCGCACTGGTCACACTTGAAGGGCTTCTCTCCAGTGTGGGTCATCATGTGATACTTGAGATGACTCTTTTGTGTGAAAGTTGCATCACATAGATCACACTGGAAAGGCTTCTCTCCAGTGTGGGTCATCATGTGGCACTCGAGATGACTCTTTCGTGTGAAAGCTGCATCACACAGATCACACTGGAAAGGCTTCTCTCCAGTGTGGGTCACCACGTGTTGTTTAAGATTACTCTTTGTCGAGAAAACTGCATCACACAGGTCACATTGAAAAGGTTTCTTTCTTGTATGGGTCATCGTGTGATATCTAAGATGACTCGAGGGATAGGTGTGCCACGGATGACACAAGATTATATCTATATGACGAATATAGGGAATCTTCAGATACCTTTTCCCAGGAACTGTTGATAGCTACTCTCATCCTGAAAGTAAATGCTTAATAAGTTTGACAACTAAGTTTTTGAGAGAATGCAATAGGAGGGACACCAAGTAATACAACTACAGTGGGGCATTAACCAAAATGAAATCAGGGAAGGGAATAAACATTTCGTAACAAGAAGTTTAAAGGAAGAAGAAAGAAATGGAAGGTTGAACAGATACTAAAAAATATGGAGTAGTCAAAATTATTCAGGAAATAATAAAGCGAAAGACTGAATAAATAATGCAAAGAGATAGAGCCCACAAGAAAAAGAAATCAATGTATGATATAGGATACAACACCACAGCTGGAAACAAGAAATTCTTGCAAACATTTTTGCAGAGGACCACTACACACACACACATCAATCAAGGATTTTAAAAATCAACGTTGAAGAGATTCATGAGATTCTGATATTCATTTTTACAATAAATCACTTGTTTTCCGTTTTTTGAAGAACCCCCACACCCTCTCCGTGATAAGTAAATTACTTATAGGTTAGGTTAGATTCACCCCTCACTTTCATCAAATACAAAGACAAGGTGCACAGTGGGAGTAGCCCTGTAGTAATCTTGTAAATCAACACAATATTTCATTTTCAAGGTTATGGTGAATGGCACTACTTTTTTTTAACATTACGATATAAAGTTTATTACTTCCTAATATTTTTGGAGTATCATGAAAATATACAAATACATTCACCAAAGTGCAACAAATTAAGATAACAAACAATTCATACCAAAGATTAAAAAAAGAATGAGAAAAGATGGACAATTGAACAAATGTAAAAATTATGAAGAACCACAGAAACTGGAAAAGGAGTGAAAAGGTAATGAAAAATGATAGATAAGAAGCCACAAGAGTGGATGAATAAATATGACAAACAGAAAGAATAAAGGGGGAAATCGGAGTATGATGGACACAATAACACTGATAACTGGACTTATTCTATTTATCTTTTTTTTTCAGAGGTCAACCACCCAATAATTGAAGATGCCAGGAATCAATATGTGATTCTTGTAAATCCTTTATTGGTTTCCATTTGTCAGGGAATACCTCAGATCCCACCTTTACACACACACACACACACACCAATCACGGATGTCATAAATCAATATTTGAGAGATTTACGATAATCTAATACTGTATTGGTTTCTATAGCAAATCACTTATTTTCCATTTTGGGGGAAAATGAGACATATTTCACACTAATACCACCAGAATTCTATACATAAAAATATAAAATATTGATTTATGACATCTTTGAGTGAGAAGTAAATGATTTCTAATCAATATATCCTAACTTGTCCCTACCTACAACTATGTTGGGTTAGATGCAACCCTCACTTCCATCAGTAACAAGGCCCATGAAGGAATCAGCTTGTTGATTTATATTTCAGTGAAGACAACCACTTCAAATAAATTACGTGTGACCTGTGTAAATATCTGTACTGTGCAGCAATTCTATTCACAAATCAACATATCTAATTTCGTAGTTGATTAGTAGGGTGGCCAGACGTCCTTCTTTAGGCTGAGGAATGTCCTCCTTTTGAGCACTTTGTCCTCCATTCGGCGCAACCTCATGCCGGACGTGCATTTGTTCTCCTTTCTTGGGATGTGACAAAAATAAATGAATAAACAAATAAATAAATGAAAAATTAATAAAGAATACATACATACATAAACCAAAGGCTTTTTCCCCCTTACACAGGGGGTAGCCAAAAAGAAAACAGCAAAGAAACAACTCCCACCCATTCCATCCCCTACATATTACTCTGCTCCCTCCCTCTCACCTTGGCACCTCCTGGATGACGGGTCTTCCCCGCATCCTGTCCACTGATACACAATAACATAACGCCATACAATTAAATTATGTGGGAGTACCCAGGACAATGTCAACCTCGGACCTCGGCAACCAAAGTAGACAGGAACTGCACAGGACCAATGTTGTGAACGTGTGATAGCATGATTCACATCTCATATATTGGGCTGCAGTCCTGCGGATGGCCATGGTGCAGTGTGGTTTGGCAATTAATTTATGAGGTTAAGGAGTCTGAACCCCCCCAAAAAAAAAAAAAAAATCTAACTAGGCCAAAGAGTTTGGATTAATTGCTAAAAGCAGAAACGATGAGTTTCATGCTTTTTGTACACTGTCATTGTGATGTGCAGAAAGGAGGTATGGGGAAGAGTGCAGTTAAACAACGCGCAGCCGCAGATATAGACTTAACAGTTGTAGTGCTGGCACCTCATCACTGCTATCATTTGTTTCCTCGGCTTGATCATCTCAGGATGACAAAATCACAGCTGCAGAACTTTGTAAAGTGTATCATACTGTGAAACATCGCCAGTCATATAGGAGCATTGACTGTGCAGTGAAAGTTGACAGAGAGGTATATAGTGACTCCTTGGTAGCAAAAAGGTGTAACATGTGGAAGAACCAAAGCAAAAGCTGTGTGTGAAAATATTTGAGCACCATATTCTGTACAGAAGCACGTGGAATATGTAAAAGAACATGACTTGCACTTTTCAAAAGCAACTGATGCTTCAAACATAGGTGCAACAATATGTTTCCCAATTCTTTTGAGATACTTTAATTTTGAGGAGGGAGTGCAACATGAGTTACTTGACTTTTACACTGATAATGATGAATCATCAAAAGCTATCACAAATCAGTTATAACAGTCTAAGTTAGAAGTGTCGGGTCTGGATCTGAATAAAGTGTCGGCAGACACAGCTGACAATGCAGCTGTAAACTATGGAAAATACAACAGTGTTTATCAGAAACTGAAACTGGCCCAAAACAACATTATTGTTGCTAACTGTTTGACTCAGGTATTGCACAATGCATCAAAATTTGCTGCTGGAAAACTGGACACTGACATTGAAAATATTGTGCTCAAGGTGTACAGCCATTTCAGCATCTAAGCAAGCAGAACACAACAGTTGAACTTCTGCGAATTTGTGGAGTCTGATGAATGCAATCTATTGCGATATATTGTAACTAGATGCCCATCTCTTTTGCCATCAATTGACCGAATAATGAAGTACTGAAAAACACTATAAAGTTATTTTCAGAGCTTAGGAGAAGAGGAATGTCCCAAGGAACTTCTGTGGAAGTGCTTCAGAGATCAAAGAAATGACTCTGAAGTGTCAGAGATCTATTTCCTCTTCCTCATTCACACTCTTACATTAATCTCAGACACTATTGAAGCACTAGAAGCCAAATCATTCAGCATGATTCCAATATATAAGCTAATGACTGACCTGACACACAAGCTCGAGAGGAGAATGAAGGATTTGTATTTTTGGGTATTCAGCAAACACCAAGTTTAGCCAGCTTACTGCAGACGTGGCTAAGAAATGTAAAACAAACTTCAGTGTTTTCTATGAAAGGGCCAGTAAGTACTTAAGTGACAGATATGACTTTTCTGAAAACAGTTATCACAATAAAGTATCAAAATTGGGCCTGTCAAGTGATGTATCTTTTGGAGAATTCAGTGATGCAGTCAAGACTTGTAACCTTCCAGATATTAATATGGATGATTTCTATGAACAGTATGGGATTGTAGACACAATTATTACTACTCCTGAAATGGTAGATTGCCACAGTGATGAATGCTATCTCAAACTGTCCAGTGAATATAAATCTCAGTTCTCATTCACAAGTCTGAAGAAAGTGAGTGCTTATATATTCTCCATTGCATCCAGTAATGCTCACTCGGAGTGAGCTTTTTCAATGATGACATCAGCTTGGAGGAACGAGAGAAACCATTAGGAAGAATGCACAACTATATACAAAACACTTTTGGCCAACAAGAAACTATTGGAGATGGCCAGCAGAGGGCAGAAGTACAAAAAGAAATAAAACCTCCAGGCAATCAAGGTGAGGATACAACTAGGTTTTGTTTGTGTTGTAACTTAGCAAGAAATACAGGTATTTGTTTTTTCTTGGTTTCATTAGAAGTGAAAAATACGATTCAATTTCGGCTTTTTGTTAATATATATATATATATATATATATATATATATATATATATATATATATATATATATATATATATATATATATATATACACATTTTAATGGGGAAATAATAAGGCACAGGAGTGTATGAGTAAACATTACATGAAGAAAGAAGCCACAAGAAATTAAAATCAGAATATGATGAGAGATACAATAGCAGCGAACACTTGAAATAAGAAATATTGGTAACATTTTTGCAAGTGTCTACACCCACCCAATAATCAAGGATGTCAGAAATCAATGTATGATTCTTGCAAATCCTTTAATGATTTCCATTTGTCAGGAAACATCTCAGCAACACCCCAGCCACCCCCATTACAGAACCTTAACTATTGCTAGGTTAAGTTAAACTCATCCCTGAAAAAAAAAAAAAAAAATGCATGGTAGGTGTGATTTGTTGAGTTATGAGTATATATACAACATATTCATGCTTGTACATTACGACTACAATATGAAGCATTTGGGCGGGGGTTAGGTTATGGTGAATGACTGCTCCTGGAACCTTCCCGATATAAATTACAAATATTGAGTGAACCTATGGTTCTTTCTGTGACATTTCACTACATACATTTGAAGTATTCCACTCCCAAATAATGTATGATACTCCTACAATCCGCATCCATCGCAATGAAAAGAAGTTGCCAAGAATATATTACCCTTAGAAACGTATTCCCGAATTTGTTGCTTAGTATTATGGTCGTTGCATGCGAGAATGTAAACAATAGATGAGTTTTGACAAGACTTCATTCTGACTACTAAATTGGAAGTGCCCATATTCGATCAGAACTAACATGAAACCTAACGGCAACATCAAGTGATGAACAGACAAGGAAAATAACCTCCACCATACAATAAATACATGTGCACGATTGTCGAGCATCCTCAGTATTACACTTATTACCTGTAGGTAGGTCAACATGTAGATGGAATTCCTGATATTTGAGCTGAAGTAGTTCTCATGGGATGCAAAAAGTCGCAATGAGTATAATGCAGTTTGAATTGCCAATCTAGCTGTCCTAGTTCTCGAGATATTGCATTTTGAATGGAATTTGGGCCGAAACGTGCGGTCTGACTAATCGCCGATCAAACGTAAACAATGACGGTTTTTACTGACAGGCACAATTTTATATAACAATTTAGTATATGGTTGCACCATTTGACCTATTTTCTTTACGATGAGTGATTTCCATGTAATTTGATCATAGAATTACATTTTTATCCTCTGCAAAATTACCCACCACAGCTACAAATACCGTCAAATTACATGAAAATCACACATTTTAAAGAAAATAGTTTGAATAATTCAACTATATGCAAGCTATTACACTAATAACACAATAGTAACAAACTTAATAGTGTAGTTTGATCCATACCACCAGTGATCATAGATAGCGGGCAGGACGAATAGTAACTGTGGTCCGTAATATTACGGAGGATAAAAACGTAACTTCTCTTTGATCAAATTACATGAAAATCACACATTTTAAAGAAAATAGTTCAAATAATTCAACTATAAGTCTATTACACTAATAACATAATAGTAAGAAACTTAATAGAGTGAAGTTTGATCCATACCACCAGTTATAGATCAAATGGCGGGATGGATGTTGATGTTGTTATCCGATAATCCGACCCGATAGAAAAAAAAACAAAAAAAAAAACTAATTAGTACCACCGATTTCTCAGCTCTTCCGTAACACGCTGCCTTTATTTTGGTATTCGAATAATCCGCGAGACTAGTAGTGTTCGTTTATTTTGGTTAGTTGCCAAATCTCTGAATTTATTTAGCTCATTTTTTACCTCTGAAACATAAACCAATTTTCGATTTACTGCTGAATGCAAGCCGCCATGTTTATCTTTTGTTTTTATGTACCGACATGTAACTCATGATGTATTTTTTTTATTTACTACGATCGTAGTAAATACACTCGCATAACATTTGTATGAATGAAATTTCCGGCGGTATGTAAATTTGGCCGTTTGCATGGCGTGCGCATAAAATGACGCGCTATTGTGCTCGTCATCGACGAGGTGTTTGACCTACCTATTACCTGCGTGCATGTCATGATGTTGTGCTTCTAAACTATATGCCACTTCTGGATATCACAGATGTCCTAGGAATCTCAAAGATTCTTTTTAGTATATATTAAGTAACTGCTCATACCATAAAGGATATATTTGTATTCAATTGATACGAAACGACTGTCTCTGGTACCCTTAACCCCCTACGTCTGTTGTCTGTGTAACTTAGCGTAGAATAACAATCTAATGAAGACCACAATGGATATAAGCGTACGTTTTTTGTGTTATCCTCGGCAATTTTGTGATTATCATTTCGAAATATGTGTTATTGTATTTATTTTTTGCACTTCATGTATACTGATTCTTTGCCAAATAAGTTTACTTACTAATAACTTGTAGAGGACGAAGTGGCGGCCAGCCAAGATGAATGTAAACAAATAACATACGAGCAGAGTTGCCAGATTGGCCTATTCTAGGCCAAAACCCTCAATTTTGGCTTCTTTTTCAAGCATTTGGCCTAAGGATATTTAGTTTGGCCTAAATTACTAAATCTGCCTTTTTTTCCTTTTTTTTTTAGAATGTGGCTTAAATATATTTTATTTGGCTTCAGTAAGCTCATCTGATAATAGTGAATTGGATACTGAGTTCATTCGCCACCTCCTAAGACAAAACTAATCCAAGTTAAAGTCTACCATATTGTCGAGTGCGCGTATACTTTCTTTTCTTTTTATTTTGTTTCCATTGTGATCCATGCAATTTGTCCCATTTTCTCTAATGGCACAAAGATAAAATTGGACGAATCAGTTGTGTGATGTTGATGGCGCACGAGATCCATGTGCAACTTTTGGCGTGATTTTTTTTTTCTTAACTGTCTGACGTAATTTTAGGCCTTCAATCAATAGTAATCTATGTTCATAAACAAGCAAGGAGTAGGCTACATTGGTAGAGTACTGAATATAGAAATATATTGTGTTTTGATTAATAAAATTAGTAAAATAATTTTCCATCCCACAAAAGCGTTCGTTCTGGTTTATATTTATGTAGAGTGGAAAAGATCGTTGACATTAAATTTTCATTAGTGTTTTTGGTGATTTTCAAGTACTTAACTATTTAGGAGTATCTATTTTTTCAGGTGGATGCATTTTAGAATAAGAATCAGCCTGCAATCTTCAATAGCCTAAGATGCCGAAGTGGAACTGCAGTTATGATAGTGCCAGGAGGTACAGAGCTGAGTGGGAGAAAAAGTTTATGTTGGTGAAATATGCACCTGATGGCTCTGGTGAGGCGGCATATTGTAAGTTATGTCACTGTAATCTGAACCCCAAAATGTACTCATTACAAAACCATGAAAAATCGGAGAAACACAAGAAGACAATACACCAGCACTTGTACCACCAATAAATTTTCAGTCAACAACACCCAACGATATCAAACAGGCAGAATTGAAACTTGCTGTTGCAGTCTGCTGCCATTGCTCAGCTTCCTCTGTGGACCACATTGGTGAAATGATAAAGAAAAAAGAAAAAAAAATGGGAAAGGTAGCATCTTAGGAAAAGTCAATCTTCTTAGAACTAAATGTAGCAAACTGATTACGGAAGTTGTGTCCCCAACCCTTAAACAAGAACTGAAGAAGGATCTAGAAGGAGAAAATGTTGCCCTTTTAGTAGATGAGTCAACCGATGTTGGGACAGTGAAGTATATATGCATTGCGATGCGTTACTGCTGTATTCGGGTCCAAACCGAGTTATTAACTCCAGTCATAACTGAGGCACCATCACTTGCAAAACCAATGCAGTTACCAAGTTCTAAACCTAGATTTGTGGGATATTTGTGATGAATTTATAAATATCGCCTTCTTGGATTACAGGGTGTATACACCAAGTATTCATGTTTTCTTTGCCTATGGGGTAGTCGGGCTGATAATGAACACTACTAGAAAGTAGAGTTGCCCCCTCCAGATGGCTTGCAGCCAGGAAAACTCAATGTTATTAGACAGCTTCTTGTAGACCTTACCAAAGTGTTGATATATCTACTTCATATAAAGCTTGGTTTGGTCAAACAGTTTGTAAAAGCATTAGTTCATAGTAGAAAAGCATTTCAAGAGATTCGTCTACTCTTTCCAAAATTATCAGAGTTCAAAGTTTAGTGTGGTATATTTACTAGTCCGCAAGTAAGGAGAATGTTGAAGTCAATACACCTTCGAAATTGCAATGAGTACTGTCGAAACCGAGTCGTGGCATGCATTTCGAGGTAGAGTTCGTGGATTCCCTGGTAACAATAAAGAGGGCTGCGGCCTGAAAGTTGGAAAGGAAATACAGTGTGTATGGGAAAGAGAGGGACGACACTCCTTGTGTATTCGTTGGGAGTAGCTAAGCTAGCTAGGATAGTTTCTTATTCCTTGTTTAGTTTCATTTTAGTTTACTTAACTACTAGGTTGGTCAGATGCAATGTATACTGGTTGTGGCGGTAATGTCTGGGTTCTTGGTAGACTCTCTGGCCACCATGCATGGGGCTGTACTCTTTCCTCTTGTCGTTTGCTTGCTTTCGGATGCTCTGGGGTAGTGGGGTCTTCAAATATTTGTCCCAGGTTTGATCCCACATACGGTGGTGTGTGATGTTGAGAGGTTGTATGTTCATTCTTTTGTGGATTTCTTCAATTGTTTCGTGAAATGGTGGGGTTTAGCCACCGACAAAGCTGAGGGCTGCACGGGCAAAACTCTAGTGGACAAAAACCCAACGGATAAAACCCCAGTGCTCCAAACGGACAAAACCCAGCATTATAAAACCCCAGCAGATTTAGATTGACACAACTTTGGAAAATATATGGCATTTTTCAACTGAGTTTAATACCAGTAAAAAGTAACTTAGCAGTGTCTCTTCATGTTAGTTTGGGGTGAATTCATACCCACCATAGTGACACCCTAATGAGGCGTGAGTACCAGGGTAACATTCATTTTAGTTTATCTTATTTTTTTATTTTTTTATTTTTTGCTCACCCACAAATATGTTTAACATTACTGGGGTTTTAAAATTCCTGCGCTGCTGGGGTTAAGTATCCACACTAAGGCAGGTGTCGATTCGCTCAACAAATGACAGCTGAGGCACTGCGCACCTAACAGTCAACATTTGAATAGTGTCCTCTCAGAGGTGTTACCCTGAGATGTGTGAATGATACAGAACAACAAAGGCGGTCTGAAGATTTGTTCTGAAGGCTATGTCTACACAAAGAAGACCAAGTCAAAAATCATTATCCGGTGGGAATGTTCACAGCGAGCAGCATATTCATGTAAAGGTGCCATCAGTGCAAACCTCACCATGGACTCAACTTTGAACTTCAGAGAGCATAATCATGAACCAAATCCTAATGCTGCCTCAGTTGCAAAAGTACGGTCGCAGATTAAATCTGATGCGAAAATGAAAAAGGGGAAGACAGTCCAAGTGTATGCTGAAGCTATGCTTGGAGCAACAGATGAAGTCCGTACTACCATGGTTGAGAAACCAGAATCAATTAAGCGTGATATAAGACGCCAAAGGCAATGAGTCAGACCTGTGGAACCTCCCTCACTAAAGGAACTAATCCGAGAAGGAAGTTGGACAACAAGTGGTGGAGATAACTCAAAGCCTTTCCTGATTCATGACAGTGGGGTTCGATGCTGCCAACAGATTACTAGTATTTGCATCTCAAAAAGGTCAGGGACTGTTGGCCAAGTATCCACAATAGCATATGGATGACATATACTCAATGGCACCAAAGATTGCTAAGCAGGTTTATGTCATCCTTATAGTTTAGAATGACCAGCTATCATGTTCCAAAGGTAGTCCTTCGTGTATAATGGATAGCAATGAAATTATGCATATATACAAGAAATGAGTATATATAAAGCTTGTGTTAAGGTGACTACAACAGGTAGAAACTGCTAAATTCAAGCACATTTAGAGAACACTCAAGGAACACTTTAAGGAGTGTTGGCTACAGATTGCATTGACAGAAGAGACCTTTTGATTACAAATACGAAGGAGGCATTAAGAGGTCATGGAAACAAATTAAGAAAGACCACATGTCTAACGGATGTGAAATTGATATAGCTCAAGCTCAAACAGTACATGAGTTAAAATCTAAATGTAATTGGATAGCAAAGGTATAAATTAAGTTTGAAGTGTACATTAATTTGAGACTAAGTATGATAAAAAGTTAGATAATAGGGGACGAAATCCAACGAGTGTTGTTCCTTTTCTGTATACTACAAGTATTTAATTACAATTAGCTAAACACACACAGACACACAAATTGAAGTGATAAGTGGTGTTCCACAAGGAACATTTTTGGCCCCAATAATGTTTGCTATATATATTAATGATATGGATGACGGAATTGAAAGTTATATGAGCTTCTTTGCGGATGATGCAAAATTGTTGAAAAAAGTGAACACTGAAGATTGTGAATCGCTACGGAGTGATCTCAATAAAGTATGGGAATGGAGTAGGAAGTGGGAGATGGAACTCAATATCAAGAAGCGTAGTATAATGGAATTTGGAAGAAGCCACAAAAGAATAGTGGGATCATATAAATTGGGAGAAGAATTAAAAAAAAAAGTAGAAAATGAGAAGGACCTGGGAGTCATTATTATGAATAATATGTCACCTGAGAGGCATATAAACAACATTTTTGGAGAAACTTACAAATTAATAAGAACATTCAAGGTGGCTTTTACATACCTGGACGAAGAAATGGTGAAGAAAATACTAGTTACCTTGATAAGACCAAGATTGGAATATGCAGCAACGATGTGGTCACCAAGTACAAAAAATGTATAACAAAACTTGAAAGAATACAAAGAGCAATTACAAAACTAGCACCAACACTCTCAAAACTATTATATGAAGAGAGACTAAAAAAAACTTGAACTACAGACATTAGAACAAAGAAGAGAAAGAGGAGACTGGATAAATATCTATAGAATCATGAAAGGCATAAAAACCATTGATAGAGAAGATCTAATAAAATGGATTGTAGAAATACAAGAGGACATGGAAAGAAAATCAAGACAGTTATAGAAGGGACCTGAAAAAGAACAGCTTTCCCCACAGAGTAATAGATATCTGGAACAAGTTGGACGAAAAAGTGGTGTGTGCAAAAACAATTCATGAATTTAAAAACAGTTTAGATAAAATGAGACATGAAGACGGGACACCACGAGCATAGCTTCCCTTCCCGTAAAATACAGCTAGATAAATACACAGATACTAATATAGACGGATTAATTTCAGGATGAAATGAACTAAATGATTACCTGTCAAAAGAAAAACCAAACATGAATGCAGGGGAAAAAATAAGGGTTCCACTACTACCAGTGTCGGACATGGATTGTAATCACTGCCTTAGAAATAGAGAGGAGAAACAAAGTTTTCATTAAATAAGATGCTGAAGGATGGAGGAAACGTGGTACTTATGGGAGATTTTAACTGCAAAGAAATCTGTTGGGAAGAGATTATAGTGAAAGGTTTAGAGGATCGACGGGGAAATTTATTACTTGATATGACTATAGAGCATACACTGACGCAATGGGTAAAAGGAAATACTAGATTGAGAAATAATGAAGAACAGTTGAGATTAGATTTATTATTTATGTCAGAACATAAAATTGTGGAAAAATTGAGTACAAGACACCAATTGGGAAGAGTGACCATATATTACTTGAGTTAGAACTAAAGGAGGAAATATATAGAGATAAAAATGAAAAATACAGAAAAGAGACTGATGCATAGTAAAACGGACTTTCAGAAACTTTTTTTTTTTCTCCCTTAAAACAGATTGGGAAAAAATCAACGGTGGAGAAACACAAGTGAAAAAAAATGGATGATTTTGATGGAAATCTATAAAGCAGGAGTGGATATGTTCCAAAGCAAAAACAGAAAAAGATGTATTATTAGTGCTGGTTTAAT
This sequence comes from Oratosquilla oratoria, assembly GCF_046742065.1. Lineage (NCBI taxonomy): Eukaryota > Metazoa > Arthropoda > Malacostraca > Stomatopoda > Squillidae > Oratosquilla > Oratosquilla oratoria. Next base: position 59,948,919 of record NC_134788.1, read on the forward strand.
AAAAGGTGCAACGAACCAAAAGATAGAAGAGATAAATATGGGGAAATATGAAAAATAAAGAAAAAGAAAAAGATAGTAAGTGTCATATATAAAAGGCATGACTATGTAAAAATACACATGGAGGAAAAATTAAATATGAAAAAGACATAACGGGAAAATGTAAGAATAAACCAGAGTTATTACATATATGTGTGAACGGTAAAGAAAAAAAACCACACACACACACAGGAAATAGTGAAACACCATGAACAAGCTATTCTTGGCACAAATAATAACGTAGTAAATGAATGGAATAAACTTTATGCAGAGGCAGTGCAATGCAGTTCAGCTCGAAGCTTTATGATTCATTTAGATAAATATCTAAGCAAGATGCTGTAATGGTTGTCATTTATTTCATATTGTGTTATCATGTCTAATTCTTATTTGCTTGATTCACATTATTAGTTATATGTCAATTTATTATTTACTAACCAGTTCTTTTTATTTTGTATTTAACTATACCTATGCATCTTTTATTATCTATAATATTATGTTTTTATTTATCGTTATTACTTTTTTCCACATCCGACCTAGTTACGGACCAAAAGGTCTCCTGTCGGCATACTCCGCCTTTGTAATCCTTTGTCATGGAGATGTCATATTTATTTCAGAAATGATCAGACCATGAAATTCTGTCTCAGGAGGTACTAAAGAAGAACAACCATAATCAAATCTACTAGATTCCAGAAATTCTTCCTGCTACAAACAATAACAAAGTTCAGTAAATAAATTGTATTTCTTCTTCATTAAAAAATGAACAATGCATCATATGTCTTATATCACTCTTGGAAAGACTTAATTGAAGTGTGGGAGTTGTGTCTCATATGATAAATTAAGCACTGCTGAATATATGAAGATATATTTACAGTAATACAGATTACAAATAACTTTGGCGTATGCTGTACTCTGAACTACTTTACACAATACTAAAGTAAACAGAACTGTATCCGTCATGATGTACTGATATCTATATCCACCAGTTGCACAATTTTCTAATATCTTTGACGTTTTCCCTAACTGCAAAAACATTCATGCACTTAATGGAACACTTAAGAATTTTGAAAAAAAAACGAACAAGCAGAAATGCAATTACGAAATAGGCCAAAGGTCACTCAAATAACTTCACAACTGAGAGTAAATCAATTAAGATTTCAACTGACAGTTTATAACTGGATCAGTACTTAATAGCTGCCAGTACCATCATACAGGAAAGTTATATCACTCAGGTCACTCTGGAAATGATAAAAAGGGTGCACAGCAACACACATGTACCCAATAGTCTCATTCGACCATCAAGGCCTTGTATCTCTTGAACATAGATGGTACGAGTGATGAACAGGGGATGACACAGTGGCATTGGGCCCTGGGGGAGGCCAGGTCAATGCAGGTATATGCACCTGTGTCATCTTAAGCCTATCAGAATGCAGAACCTCACTAAGTCTCTAAGATGGGTAGAAAAAACCATGAACTTATTGGGATGAAGCTTCTGCGTCACCAGAAAAGGATCAGTAAATTTGTTGTTTAGCTTAGACTGGCTTTCAGGCATTTGCTTATATACATGATCATCCACTTGGATGGAAACAGGTGTAACCTTACTATGTTTGATCTAGACTCCTGAAGTTGACATAATCATAAATGGTATACAGCGTATGACACTAAAGTTGACTGTAACCAGAACTGTAGAGACGATGAATAGGACTATCCAAAAGATCAGTGTGGAAGGGGCAAGAAGGAGTAGGATACTCTTAGAATAGGAGCAGTGTGAGTAGAACCTTTGTTCTAAGTACAAGACTTGCACTAGGCTACATGACTGGCAATATTTACATGCATTCTAGGTCAATAATATTTCTTGTGAGCCATAGGCAGAGTTTTGTCACGACCTGGGTGACCAGGCGAGGGGAATCATGAGCAAGAGATAAAACAACAGGGACTGAGGGGTCACTAACTGTGCCACGTCGTGCTCAAACACTTTTACTTTATGAGTGACAACACTGTCTTGCAATGAGAATTGAGACAGACGAACAGGCAAGTTTGACAAGGTATCGTAATTGGCAAAGTCTAAGGCATAAATGACAACAGACCAAATGGGATTCTCACGTTGAATTTTGGCTAAATCTCGTAGTTGTAAATTACTGCAACAGTAGCTGTAGGTACATTTCGTGAAAGTGCATCAGCAACATTGTTTGCACATCCCAGGATATGCTTAAGGGCTGGATTGAACTCCTTAATAGTAAGAAACCATCTGGCTCGGTGGCCTGAAAGATTTTTGCCCTTGAAAATCTGTGACAGCGATGTGGTCTGTGTGAACTGTGATAGAATAACCAAGGATGATGTCACGATTTTTTTTTAGAAACCACACCACTGCTAAAGCTTCCAGATGTGTAAAAGAGTAGTGAGACCCAGCATGCTTGAGTATGCGACTAGCATATGCAATGGCATGTGGACGATAACCATCTAACTGCATTAGGGCAGCTCCAATACCTAAACCAGAAGCATCAGTGCAAATGGTAAAGGGGAGACTATAATCTGGGAATGTCAACACAGGCGCTTTAATAAGTGCATGCTACAAGGAGTCAAAACATTTCTGATGAGCATCATACTAGTGGAAAGAAGCATCCTTTTTGGGGGAGAAGATTAAGAGGTGCAATGGACGCAAAGTCTTTTACAAAAGCATGATAGTATCCTGGTCAACTGTCTTAGGTGTAGGAAAGTTTTTAACAGTCTTGATCTTATGAATGCAATCTTTGTCTACCACACGACAAAAAAAAAAAAAATGCTGGACTTTCTATATATATATTTATATATATATATATAAATATATATATATGTGTGTGTGTATGTATATATATATATATTATATTTGGGTAAATTGAGCTGCAAGTCAGCTTCAGGAAAACGTTAGAAGACTTAAGGACAACTTATGGAAACGACTTTCCACATCCTTGGAAACTAGAATCAAGTCATCCAGATACACAAAAAGTCCATTACCCACTTGTCCATGAAAAATTGAATTAATAAGGCGCTGGCGTGTTACAGAAGCACTCCGCAATCCCATGAGACAGCAGAGCCATTCATAATGACCTGACGGAGTCGAGAAGGCCGTGATCTTATGAGACTTTTCTTCCAAAGGAATCTACCAAAAGCCAGCTTTAGGTCAAAGGTGGTGAACACTGTATTAACTGATCCTATGGACTGAAGAAGACTCAACAAAGGTAAAGGGTAATGATCTGGAACTGTGACATTGTTGACAAGCCTATAATCCACAACAAGGGAGAATGATCTATTCCTCTTAGGTACAAGAAGGAGCGGGGAGTTCCACTCGGAACGAGACTCTTGGATGACACCCTTACTCAACAACTCGTCAACTAGAGACTGAGCTACAAGTCGACGAGAATGAGGCAACCTTTAAGAACGTACGTAGACTGGACCCACTCATGGTTTAAGATTAATGCTATGGACAACACGATTCGTAACTCCCAGTCGATCCTCAGGTAAGACCAGAGCTTGACGATGTCACAAACAATTTAATGAGACAGTCTCTTACCCCAGGAAAATCAATGGTACCTACATGTGTAGCATACTGAGAGGCTAAATGAGTTGTGTCACTTGCACGTGTAGACTATTGAATAGAAGCTGCTATGATAGGGTGTGAATCCTGGACAGTGTCGACATCAAAAGAACCCAAATGAATACCAGAAGAGAGTGTGATGGGAGCACCAGAAATATTGGTTATCAGGGCTGTGGTAACATGGTTCTCACGAACAGTGGAAAGAGTACCCTCCAATGCATGATGTCTAACACGAACAGAGTCAAGTAGAGATAAGACGTCAGAACCAATTGGAGCATCTGAAATGCACACCGGGACTCGAACTGCACTAGGACTAATATAGTGCTCACCTACAACAATAGCAGCATAAGAAAGTACAGGAGGGCCTAAAAGCTCTGAACCCTTGGCAGATGACTGCCTGGTCAGACCATGCACAGAAGGTGAGCTATGTATAGAAACTGGCCTGTCCATTGCAGAAATGACTTTGTTGTCGAAAATAACCACACGGTGCCGAGGAGACATATCTATAGTATGAGTTGCTAAAGTAACACCTAAAAGACAATCGCACTGAAGTATGAAATCAGAAATTACCACAAAGTTAACATGAAACACTTTAGCATAGGAAAAAAATAAGGGAATGCAAATAGATCCAAGAATAGACATAAGAGAGCCTTGTACAGCTTGCAAAACACTACAAGAAGGTAATAATGGAAAGTAAAATTCCTTGAGAGCATAATATGCCTGGTTGCCCATAAAACTACATTCTGCCCCCCAGTGCCTACCGCTATAGAGATAGGTAACTGGTCCACATAACACTGAAAGGTAAAAAGTTAGAAAGAGCAGCCAATCCACTAAAAGGACGATCTTGGACTGGTCACTGTTAGTCAGTCTTTGGGATTTTGACACGGGCACTTGTTAAGATGGGACTGAGTATGCCTGGGGATTGAATTATTTTCTACTCTAAACTTTAAAACCTTGGAACACTGATCAGAAGAGTGGCTACACTGTCCATGGACATGGCGCTAGCTAGATTAAGGCTGAAATGACATTCTTGAAAATCATGTGTGATGCTAGAGGAGGAATTAGTGAAACGTCTATGTACAGGATTCTACCTAGACTTTCGCTCATGGCACTTACGAAGGAAACAGAAAACATTAGAATGACTTACTTTGTTACAATACGTACAAGTAAGCACAGTAGATACATGTGGAAATGAAGGAGTGCTCTGTGTAAGTGTCAAAGACAGAAGATATGTGGAGGAGTATTCTGTGTAGATGTTGAATACAGAGGTGGAGTAGGAACCTCCGTAGTCCGCTGTGAATGAACACACATAACATTTTCAGTGCCCATAGAGGAAGAGAGTACGTCAGCCAACCTAGCACCAGAGAAAATTATCACCTAACAGGTTTGTATCAAATACTTTAAGAAAAATCACCTTGAAGGTGGCGTAATCATAGTTTAAAGAGGGTATAGGGCCGGAAGACTGGAGGAGTGACTGCAGAATTCCACTGTAGAATGGAAAGGGGGAGAAGTGTGAGTGTAGTTGTTTGAGAGGGATCAATTTGTTGAGTGTAGTTGGGAAGGCTTATGGGAGGGTGTTGATTGGAAGGATTAGGGAAGGAACAGGGGAAGTAGAATGTAGATTGAGAGAAGTAACTAAATGACTTGGGGGATTACAAAATGTAATGAGAAATAGATATTTGGGAATGAATGCTAAGAGGAGAGAAGATTGTATGAAGGATTGATTGTGCCGACAGCACTATATGGAGCAGAAACATAGAACAAATGAAAGAGTTTGAATGTGTTTGACATGAAGTGCCTGAGAAGTATGGTAGAGGTTACTAGGCCGAATAGAGTGAGAAACGAGGAGGAGAGCGGGGATGGAAAGGGAGTTGGAAGATAGGATTGATGAAAGAGTTTTGGGATGGTTTGGACACATGGAAAGAATGAGCGAAGAAATATTAGTAAAAGAGGTGTGGAAAGCAGAAGTGGAAGAGTGAAAATGAGGGGGAGACCAAGGATGAGATGGATTGGGTAAAAAGGGGCATTGGGAAAGAGGAAAATGAGTGTTAAGGTAGGGTGGGAGAAGACCAGTGGCGTAGCTAAGGGGGGGGGGCGGTTGGGGCGGTCCGCCCCGGGCGGCATTTTTGGTCCTTGTATAATTGATATAAAATTACGTTAATCAGTCTCTCATAGATGTCAGTTTTTTCTACGTTATTAAGCATAATAAAGCGTGACAGTTTGCAAGCGTGTTAACATCGATCCGATTGGACGGGTATAAATGGGTGAAAATGAACATACATCTGTACGATAATGTGCATTTGTAATATTGAATTATTGAATTCCTTGTGAGAAGGGGTGGCAAACATGAGGGCAGCCCCGGGCGGCAAAAGCACTAGCTACGCCACTGGAGAAGACAGACGATAGATGAAAGGAGAATGGTATATGGATGTTGTGATGCATGGGAGGGAGTGGGTGGGCGTCAGCTCCGTCTCCACTGTTCTCTTCTCTGGTCCCCTTTTACCACTCTGTGTTGTAGTCTTTATTACGCATGACAATCACTCACAATTTTCCTCCGTAAGAAGCCCCTTTGCCTCCGATCATCCGACTTAGTCAAGTTCCATTACTCTGTCTAAGAATGGTGGACATTAAACAGAGCTTAATTTTTCTTTCTTTCTTTCCCGAATATCAATACACTTGGTTCGTCAAGTTACACCAAGGGAATCCCACCAGGAGTCCTCAATCTGTTCACTAGGTCAGTTCTGCAATGACGTCATGATTTCTTTAGTCCAATGATCTTTACTATTACATCTAAATGTCTCCCCTAAGGGCGTGACTTTAACCTCGTGAATCAATTGAATTTTCTCCTCCTCCACCCTTTCTCCAATCAGAAAGGCTGTTACAAACCCCGTAAGTAATACTACTTAATCAAGCAATCTCGAAATCAATGCACTTATGACTTAGTTTACATATTGTTACATCAGCATAAAAATGAACATTATACTCGTACAGCGATGAAATCGAGTCCCCGGCGGCTGTTTGTAAACATTTAGGCGGAGAGCGAGATTGTGCAATTCCCTCACCTACAAACTGCTGTTTATCAAATACCCAACTCCTGAAAAATAAATTCTAGCTACCTGCCCCTCTACCTCTCTTTCTACCCACTTGTCTACCGGCCTTTTACACTGGGGGAGTATATTTGAATATTATTTTTGACGTAGTCCGTCTTTTCTTTTTCTGCACGAGGGGGTGGTCGCCGATTAAATGAAGCGGCCTTGCTGTGGATGTGCTGTGTCTTGCTACATTGCCTCTGTCGCAGGGCAGTGTGCGAGATGAAGGGATGACCTGTCATCCTGGATGAGCCAAGATAAGAGGGAGTGGAGTATGTGGGGATGGAATGGATGGGATTGGATTTTATGTCTTTGTTTTTGGCTACCTCCCTTGAAAGGGGGAAAAAGCCATTGGCGTATATATGTATTATAAAAAGATGTATATCAAATTCTACAAGATGATTTAAGAAGAAATTGCTCCTCCTGAACTTTCACGTACATGAAGCATAATTCGTCACCCTCATAAAGCAATCGCCTAAGTCATTTTTCGTCAATTCCTGGATTTTTTTTTTTCCTAAATCAATTCTTCATTACTCCTAGTGGTACAATTCCCAATGTTTTGTTTAGTGTCTGAGTAGGTTAAAACTACGTTAGTAGGAACATTACGTACATTTATAAAATAGAAAAAGATTTATTTTTTTTTCGATTTCCTTAAATGTTGGACAAATGACTTAGGCACTTCTTTATGAGGGTGACGATATTTCAGGACGTAATTGTATTGGTGCCGGTTTAGTATGTGGCCTACCTTTTCGAAACTAGTTTAGTATGTGGCCTACCCTATTTGAATGTGTACTACCTCAGGAATTTTATAAAACAAACAATAATACTTTAAAATGTTTTCATTCAAACCGAACTTAACCTAACCTAACCTAACCTAACCCTAACCTAACTTAACCTAACCTGACCTAACCTAACTTAACCTAATCTAACCTTACTTAACCTAATCTAACCTAACCTAACTTAACCTAATCTAACTGGATGCGTTCCTCGGTGCGTTGAATAGGTAGGCCACATATTATACCAGAGAAAAAAATTCGTAGGCCACATTCAAAAGGTAGGCCACATACTAAACCAGCACCATTGTATTTACTTAACTGTAGTATACAGAAAAGAAGAAACGCTTGTTGGGTCCCATCTTTTCTGTCAGTACAATCTATTCCCTGTAGTGACCTGAATACTGTAATCATATTACCTCTTGTGTATGTGTTTTGTATTAGTGATATATCATTTATAAATGATCCAGCTCTATGACCCGGCCCTTCCAGATGAATGATAAGAGCCAAATCTCGTGCTTGAAAGCCATTGATCCTCAAATTTATAATTTTCGCAACTTTCTAACAAATTGCTGTGATTATCAAATCATAATAGTTTCTATCGAATATAATAGTTGTAGAAATTCGACCATGTTGCACTGTTTAGACCATTAACTTTAGTAATGTTTGTGTGTTCTGATTGAGAGAAATCCATATACTGAACTTCCCCTGTAATACCTTTATGACGTAAATGAAAAAATTTCTTCAAATCATGTAAGCATAATTTATCTGCAATTGATTCATTTCATTATTTTGTACAAAATAAAACAATGGATTTTTTCTTCAATTTTGGTTGAATCAGCAGATACTGAAAACTAAGTAGCCAATTCCTTGTAAATTGTAAAGTTTATTAACAAAATGTGACACTAATCAAAAAGTATTTGAAGCAACTGGCTCCACTGACTGAATAAAGCCGAAAGAGCTGCTCCCTTAATAAAAGCTTTAAAGTGTAAGCAATTTCAAAATTAGAATGTGTCTAATCTTATCAAAATATGTTTTTAGTACGTACCAATGTCATTAACAACTAAATAGATTTCACAGAAATATTATTATCAGTATTGTTAATAGTAATAATAATGATGATGATGATGATGATGATGATAATAGTAATAATAATAATAATTAATAATAATAATAATGATAATAATAATAATAATAATTAATAATATTAATAATAGTAATGATAATGATGATAATAATATTAGTAGTAGTAGTGGTATTACTACTACTGTTATTATTATTATTACATTATTATTATCATTATCATTGTTGTTATTACTATTGTTATTATTATCATAATTATCATCATTATTATTATTATCATTATTTGACATTATTTATGGCCAAAACGTCGGCTGCCTCAGCCATTCGCGTAAAAACCTACCCGTCGCGCCATCTGCTTCGCATAGATGTCATAGATTATGTTCATTCATTATTCATCGTCATTGTGTTTGATGAATTTAGGAGTTACGAAAATGAAGAAAGGACTACTGAAGTAGATACATGACTGGGGAAAAAAAACAGGAGAAAAGAGGTGGAAATAATGATATATAGTAATAAGATATAGAACTAGGAAAGGCAGAAGAAAATGTATGATAACCGTCCAGCAACAATATTATTCACATACAGAACATAGTCGGAGAGATAAATTTTGGGGCTAGATTATCTCACAATAATACTAAACGACCTTTTTCAAGCACTGTAGAAAACAAATTATAAACGATATTGCTTTTAGAAATTCTGATTGCATTTACATCAGCTTAGAAATATATATATATATATATATATATATATAATAATATGATTACGTGTTGTGGTTAGGCTCGCCCGGACAAGCCAGGGAAGTGAAACTCACATTACCACTAAGGTACACAAGATTTAATGAATACCAGACTCGGAGGTCACAGACGAGGGCTCGTAGAGGGAAGATCCGGAGTGAGGGCCTTCAAGTGTCGTGGGCTGTGTGAGAAGGAGCCACTTGAAACTTGGAGATGTGCCCAAGGCAACTTGGTGGAGAGAACTGTTCCCGAGGCGACTTGCTGGAGAGAACTGCTGCTTGGAGAAATCGTGCGACTTGCGACTTGCCAGGTAAGACCACCCGCTTTCGCGAGATCGGTGTTTGTGGGAGGGGAAGAATGTCTGTAAGAAACTGAAAAGTTAGTAGTGTATAAAAAAGGGCTATTGCCACCGGGCGATTGAGCTAGTGGTCGTGGCTCAGGAGAAACGGGCAGGTAACTTGGACGGCGGCGCCGACGGCCGGGATTAGAATGGTAAGAGGCGTAGTAGTAGAGAAAGGTGAAACGGAAAAATCTTTAGTGTGAGGTAAACTGAAATGAAAAGATGTAGTATAAGAGAAAGTTAGAAAGGAAGCTAATTTTAGTTGAAGAAAAAGTACGTGTACATGTTTGTGCGTGGGGTGTGGTTATGTTCGTGAGAGGTGTGTGTATGTATCTTACGGGAAGTGAGTAGAGTTCACTACCCGCGTGTAGAGAGCGCGTTTCTGATTAGTCTCAGGTTAAGGCATAAATGTCCCTGTTTAGCCCCAGGTCAAGGCATAAGTGTCCCTGTTTAGCCTCAGGTTAAGGCATAAGCGTCCCTGTTTAGCCCCAAGTTGGGCTTGAGCGATGAGCGAGCGATGTCTGAAGCGTAGTCAAGAGAGTGGATCCAATGGCGGTGCGAGTGTGGGTGGGCGGGCAAGCGGGTGGGTGTTGTTTTATCTTTCTTCTTCCAAGCACAACTCTGAAAGCAGAGAATTACGTGACTTGGGAATTGCGTGTAAATGTCAGAATAAACCCGCTCGCCAGCGTCAGAGAAGAGGCCAGGGCATGGGTGCGGGCCGGTCGGCAAGAGAGGCTCCCCAATTCCTATTTCGCAACCGGCCGAGTTGAATTGTAGGCCTCTGCTAAGCGAGCGAGCAGGTGTGCATGTTTCTCTTTTCATCCAAGCACAACTCAGAGGATTACGTGACTTAGAAAATATGTGCATTTGTCTTTCGTGTAAACCCGCCTGTCGTCGCCAACGAAGAGGTCAGCCTTGGGCCAGACCGGATGCAGGAAAGGAGACAAGTCTCCTCGCCACCACCGGCCGACGAAGATTGCTCGACGCTTGTTGAGAGAGCTGAAGTGGAGAGCGACGTCCGACCTTTAGGAGCGCTGTGTTGAACTTGCGACTTGCGAGGTAAGACCACCCGCTTGCGCGGGATCGGTTTTTGTGGGAGGGGAAGAATGTCTGTAAGAAAATGAAAAGATAGTAGTGTATAAAAGAGGGTAAGACGTCGTCCTTTTAAAGGAGGCTGGCGGCTCAGCGAAGGTCCCCGGAGAGCTTTCCCGGGTTTCTGATTGGCTGCTGGATGGAGCTGGCACAGACGTCTTGCTAACTATGGCGAGTATAGAGGCCTAGCTCGAGTTGTGTGACGACTAATTTGGTTTTGACCAGTGGCGCGTCACCACAAACATTACCCAAAAGATAGGGCACAAAAAATATATGTATATATATATACATATATGTGTATATACTACACACACAAATATATATATATATATATATATATATATATATATATATATATATATATATATATATATAAAGAAGAGTTTGTTCAGAGAAAAGTTAGCACAGTGGGTCGTTTTAAAGAGGGGGACACCTATTATATACTGTAGTCATATGTTGAGCCAGTTAGCCTTTATGTTGATTTCTAGTTGTGTAGGCTAATTATCTAGACTAGTCTGAGGTTGTATACTTTGGTAGTGGAGGTAAGCCTTGGGTTTTGAGTAGGCTCCTTGGTCACCATGCGTGGGTTTGTATTTTGTTTTTTTGTTTACTTCCTTTCAAATTATGTGGGCTTGTGGGGTCTTCAAGCAGTTTCTCCCAGATTTAGGAGCTTATTAGGAATCAAGGTCCTCGTGAATTTAAGTAAATGTAGACTCCGATGACAAGACATCTTGTCATCGGAGTTGAATGGGTTAAGTAAATGTAGACTCTTGAGGCCCTCTACCTTAGATATGCGTACGTGACTTTTTACACGCACGAATCACCTTTCTAGTCCGACAGTACCCTTTCAGGTCGGCGGTAGACGATGCTGCCTGGCTTGGGTATTATTCCTTGCCCGAGTCCGTGAGTATTGAGCTAGGACTAAATTATCATTATTGATTTTTTTTTTTTCATTCTGTGAGTAAATAACTGGGAAAGAGGTATAATCATATAAGACAGAGATTCTAGGTAATTGAAGTCGCCCGGGGTGACAAATTAGCTGCGGTAGGAAACGACATAAAAGAGGTTGGGTGGACGAAACCAGTTCCAGGAATTAGGAATGGGAGAACACTCAGGGAGGGTTCGCCGCGCCATCAAGGGTGGCGTAATCAAATCATTACACATGGTGATGCAGCCCCTACAGGTTAGTCATAAGATGTGCTCCTCGCTTAGGGGAACTGTGTAACATAATCGACATAGAATTTGTAGTCATAGAAGGATTATGATGGGGAAGTTGATTCGATTACGCATGAGGACGACGCTCCCACAGGTTGCTAGGTAGGGTGCCAAGCGTCCTTAACAGTAAACAGACCAGTTAGGTTATAGTACAGTCGTTGCCTCTGATTGCCCACTGGCTAGTTGTTGTATGAGATAAAGTGTTCCGGAGGAAAATATCATACTAAAGTATTGTATTCTAAGCTTGTTAGCATCATGAATAAAAGCAGCAACGACTGCAACATCACTGTAGGAAAGAGGCCAAACGCAGAGTATGGGAGTCCAGTATATATGACGTTTCGCCCAGCAGGGCTTCTTCAGAAATACCATAGTTGAGAAACATTTTACTCCTTTTATAACCCGCCAGATCAGGCTATAAAAGGAGTAAAATGTTTCTCAACAATGTTATTGCTAAAGAAGCCCTGCTGGGCGAAACGTCAAATATATTGGACTCCCATACTCTGCGTTTGGCCTCTTTCCTTGTTAGCATTATGCTCCTTGTAGATTCAGATAAATGCGTAGTTAGAATTTCTGTATGTATGTGCACGCGTGTCAGCGGTGAATTTTCGAGAACTTACTAATTGCCATTGGTACCTATTAAGTAATTATCAATTTATTTGTAATGCGAAAGTTGAATGAATGGGATATAGATCATTATTACTATCAAATTAAGTTGTTGTATAACTGAAAGGGGTATGTATGTAAATTTCTGTGCGCGAGTGAACAATCGAAATAATTGTATAAGTCATTAACAACTGTTGGAGCACGCTACCCAAGCCTAGTCACGCACGCAGTAGTCGTGAGCTTGCTTCTGGTGAGTACAGATCAATTCTTGACTGTCGTGAGGGTGAAGTGAAGACGTAGATTGTACATTCCACGTACAATTGCAATAAAAGATTACCTGCCGTGTTTAACTCCACCTTTATTATTGACCATACAATAAAAGTGTTTTTTTTTCATGATTTTTTTTTCTTACCACGGCCGGAGGGTCATGGAATAGCCTAACCACAAACAAACACATTTGCACACACTGTCTACTGATTCTAAATTCATCAATGAATGCACTGGCTCTTGTCTGAGGTGGTCTGTAGATTACAATAAAAGCAAATTTCCTCCCACTAAATTCACAACTTTTTGCATATGCTCAAAAGTACTCCTTTTCTCTGTATCAATTAATCTGATCTTCTGGAAACACTTTTGAAATATACTATCTCAACCACCTCTTTTGTCTGTCCTTGCTTGGATCACTTTGAGCCCGACTGTCTTGTGAAGGATCTGACTCGTTCTATTGGATATTCGGGAGTTGTGTGGCCTCGTCTGAAGGCAGATGTGATCCCAACGACCTTTGCAACCAAGCCAGTCCTTGGGTCGACCCCCAAAGTGACCAAAGGTCGAAGAAGTCAGGTTTTTAACAAACGCTAGAGGTGAGGTATTGTTAATTACACTGCAGCGTTTGCCACTAAGCCAACAAGGTCATTACCCTAGGCTATAGGCTTAAGTAGCTTATGTAACGCACATTTTCATAACCTGTGCATATCATGGATGTTCATAAAATGTGCTGCACCAATAAATTCAAAATTGAACCCACAGATAACGTATCCATTTGACATGCACACGTTATGAAGATTAGTGAAAAGGTTACGTTAGGTAAGGTTAGGTTCATAATGTGTGCATGTCTAATGGGTTTGTTGATTGTGTGCCCAATTATGAATTCATTATTAGTGTTGCACATTTTAAGGTATATTCATAATCTGTGCATATTCACACAAGGTGCAAAACAGCCTACACAAATGACATACCACATGCGTATTTAGATCTAGGCACTATGATGGGCAATGATGCTGAATATGACTTTCCCAACACTCCCAAATTATGGCATATATTGTTGGCCTATGCCCACGTGACATGAGACTGAGACTGTCATGGCTGGCACTAGGCCTAAATTCCCCCTCCCCCCGACACCTCCAGCAACTACAGTACCCCCTTCACCTTAGGCCTATGGAAACAGCCCTAAATCATTGTAGGTCATCACGTGATTTTTGAGAGCATTATTTGATGAGAAAGCTGCACCGCACAGGTCACACTTGAAAGGCCTCTCTCCAGCGTGATTAATCACGTGATAATTGAGAGCACTATTCCCTGAGAAAGCTGCATCACACTGGTTACATTAGAATGGCTTCTCTCCAGTGTGTCTCTTGGTGTGATGTTTCAGAAGAGCTGTTCCTGATGAGATCCACCCTGCATCACACAGGTCATTTCCGACAGGTTTCTCTCTAGTATGGGTCATCACGTGATACTTGAGATTACACTTTTTTGAGAAAGCTGTACCGCACGTGTCACATTTGAAAGGCTTCTCTCCAGTGTGGGTCATCACGTGTTGTTTGAGATGACCATTTCCTGAGAAAGCTGCATTACACAGGCTACATTTGAAAGGCTTCTCTCCAGTGTGGGTCATCATGTGTTGTTTGAGAAGACCCTTTTGTGAGAAAGCCGAATCACACAGGTCACACTTGAAAGGCTTCTCTCCAGTGTGGGTCATTGCGTGATGTTTGAGAGAACCCTTTCCTATGAAAGCTGCATCACACAGGTCACACTTGAAGGGCTTCTCTCCAGTGTGGGTCATCATGTGGTACTTGAGATGACTCTTTCGTGTGAAAGTTACATCACACAGATCACACTGGAAAGGCTTCTCTCCAGTGTGGGTCACCACGTGTCGTTTGAGATTACCCTTTCTCGAGAAAACTGCATCACACAGGTCACATTGAAAAGGTTTCTCTCTAGTGTGGGTCATTGTGTGATATTTAAGAAGACTTGTGAGATAGGTGTGCCACAGATGACACAAGATTATATCTATATGACGAATATAGGGAATCTTCAGATACTTTTTCCCAGGAATTGTTGATAGCTGCTCTCATCCTGAAAGTAAATATGTAATAAATATGACAACTAAGTTTTTGAGAGAATGTAATAGGAGTGACACCACACCAAGGAATACAAGTAGAGTGGGACATTAACCAAAATTAAATCAGGGAAGGGAATAAACATTTCATAACAAGAAGTTTAAAGGAAGAAGAAAGAAATGGAAGGTTGAACAAATACTAAAAAATATGGAGTAGTCAAAATGATTCAGGGAATAGTAAAGCAAAAGACTCAACAAATAATGCAGAGATAGAGCCCACAAGAAAAAGAAATCAATGTATGATATAGGATACAGCACCACAGCTGGAAACAAGAAATCTAGTAAAAAGTTTTTGCAGAGGACCACTACACACACACATCAATCAAGGATTTCAAAAATCAATGTTGGAAAAATTCATGTGATTCTGATATTCATTTTTACAATAAATCACTTGTTTTCCGTTTGTCGAAGAACTCTCTCATCCTCTGCGTGATAAGTAAATTACTTATAGGTTAGGTTAGATTCACCTCTCACTTTCATCAAATACAAAGACAAGGAGCACAGTAGGAGTACCCCCCACAGCAATCTTGTAAATCAACGCAATATTTTATTTTCAAGGTTATGGTGAATGGCACTATTTCTTAAACCTTACAATATAGATTCATACTTGCTAATATTTTTGGAGTATCACGAAAATATACAAATACATTAACCAAAGTGCAACAAATTAAGATAACAAACAATTCATACCAAAGAAGATTAAAAAGAAAAGAATGAGAAAAAATGAACGATTAAACAAATATAAAAACGTCTGGGGTATTGGCTACTTGTTAGTGTGACAAAGTAGCATGCAGCTGATACTTTAGGGTCTATATGGGGCGCCCAGAGCCACACATCATTTTGTCTATGATAGAGGAAAACTCTGCTCATAGAGAAATGATGACACTTTTATACTACGACTGTCCCTCCGTTATGCTGTCCTCCAACCCCTTCTTACTGTCCTGTACCATTTCTCTGAGTATTCTTTTTCTGTGATGGGGGAAAAGAATACTGCCACCAAGTATTCCCACTTGGATCGTAAGAGGCGAGAAGAAAGGGACGAGGATTGGGACTAGGCATCCTTCTCCTTGTAGCCCCACAGGGGACATTCCTAAAAGAAAAAGAGAAGGCATAAGAGGGGCTGGAAGTTCTCGGACAAGCACCCTAAGGTTTGGGTCTTTTAATGTGTGTGAATGTGGTATAGATGAGAGTAAAAGGGAAGAGATAGGTAGTATGTTTGTGAGAAGAAAGATGGATGTGTTGGCTTTGAGTGAAACTAAGTTGAAAGGGAAGGGTGAGTGTAAGTTTGGGAGTGTAAGTGGGAGGTTATCAGGAGTGAAGAGAGGGCGAGGGAGGGAAGGGGTGGCCATTCTAGTAAGTGAAGAGATAGGTAAACGGGTGGTGGAGTGGAAGGAGGTTTCCTCAAGAATGGATGAAGGTGAAACTGGGGAAGGAGATGTGGGTCTTTGTAAGTGCATATGGGCCTGGCAGTGAGAAGAGTGTAGAAGAAAGGGAGGCCTTTTGAATAGATTTAAATGAGTGCATAGAGGATTTAGGAAGAAATGTCAATGTAATAGTACTAGGAGACCTTAATGCTACGGTAGGAAATGGTCCAATCGATGGAGTGGTTGGGAAATGTGGAGTTCCAGGAAAGAATCATAGTGGAGAGTTGATGGTGGAAATCTGTCTAGAAAGCGAGTTGCTGATAGCAAATACAGTGTTTCGGAAGAAAGTCAAGCATAAGTACACATGGGAGAGGGTGGTAGATAGAGCGCTAATGGATTATGTAGTGGTGAATAGGATTATGATAGGAAGAGTTAAGGATGTACATGTGCTAAGGGGAGAGGGTGGGGGAATATCAGATCATTTTCTGGTGGAAGGTAAGTTGAGAGTGGAGGATAGATGGAGAAAGAGGAAAGGGACAAAAGGTAGGGAGGTTCTTAGAGTGAACTCTTTGAATGAAAAGGAAAAGGAGAAGGAGTACGGAAAGAAGCTGAGGGAGGAGTGGGAGGGAATAAAGGGTAGAGTAGAACTGGGTGTGGAGGAGGAATGGGGATGGTTCAAGGAGGGAGTCATGAAGTGTGCAAGGATGGTGTGTGGAACAAGAAGGACAGGAGGAAATAGAAGGAAGGGTAGTGAATGGTGGGATGAGGAAATAAAGAAGGTTGTAGAAGAGAAGAAGAGAGTTTTCACAGATTGGTTACACAATAGGACGAGGGAGTCATATGAGAGGTACAAAGAAAAGAAAAGAGAAGTAAAGCAAAAGGTAAAGGTTGCAAAGAGGAGAGCAGATGTGAAATGGGGTAAGAGTTTGACAGAAAATTTTGAGAGTAATAAAAAGATGTTTTGGAAAGAAATTAGGAGAGGAAGAGGAGGCGAATCAAGTAGAGAAGAAAAGGTAAAAGGTGCAGATGGAGAGATGATAATGGAAGAGAAGGCAGTAAGGGGAAGATGGGCAGAATATTTTAGGGAGTTGCTAAATGTGAAGGAGGATAGGGAAGGAAAGATTGCTGCAGTGGTAGGAAAGGGGAAGGATGTTTTTTGGGCTTTTATGGATCTGGAAAAGGCTTATGATAGGGTAGACAGGAAGGCACTGTGGGAGGTTATGCAGATATACGGGATAGGAGGAAAGCTTCTGGGTGCTGTCAAGAGTTTTTATGAGAGTAGAGCTTGTGTCAGGATTAGAAATGGAGAGAGTGAGTGGTTCGAGGTAAAGGTGGGACTTCGTCAAGGATGCGTTATGTCACCCTGGCTGTTCAACTTATACATGGATGGGGTGGTGCGAGAGGTAAATGCAAGGGTAGTGGGCAAGGGATTGGAGATGGTTAAGGAAAATGGAGAAAAGTGGGAGGTGAGCCAGCTGTTGTTTGCGGATGACACTGTGCTTCTAGCAGGATCGGAGGAGGGATTGAGGAAGTTGGTGACAGAGTTTGGGAGAGTATGTGATAGAAGAAAG
The DNA here is from genome assembly GCF_046742065.1 of Oratosquilla oratoria. NCBI lineage: Eukaryota > Metazoa > Arthropoda > Malacostraca > Stomatopoda > Squillidae > Oratosquilla > Oratosquilla oratoria. The sequence continues at coordinate 59,966,785 of NC_134788.1, forward strand.
CTAAAGATAAATGTGGGTAAAAGTAAGGTGATGAGATGTACAAGGGGTGAAAGTGGCAGTAGACTGGAAGTGAGCATTAAGGGAGAGCGACTGGAGGAAGTGGATAGTTTTAGATACTTGGGTGCAAATGTGGCAGGGAAAGGTGGAGTGAAAGTGGAGGTAGAATGTAGATTGAGAGAAGCGAGTAAATGCCTTGGTGGATGAAAGAGTGTAATGAGGAATAGACATTTGGGAATGGATGCGAAGAGGAGACTGTATGAAGGAGTGATTGTGCCAACAGCACTGTATGGGGCAGAAACCTGGAACATAAGAGAAGAAGAGAGGAGTTTGAATGTGTTTGAGATGAGGTGTCTGAGAAGTATGATGGGGGTTACTAGGCTAGATAAGAGTGAGAAATGAGGAGGTGAGGAGGAGAACAGGGGTGGAAAAGGAGCTGGGAGATAGGGTTGATGAAAGAATATTAGGATGGTTTGGACACATGGAAAGAATGGGTGAAGAAAGACTAGTAAATTAACATACGAGTATATCGGCTGGCATGTAAGGTCAGTATTTTTCTAGCCCACTGTGAATGCCAATTGCCTGATGTCTGGATTTGAGCCATATTTTATTGGTCCATTATACATGTGAATACCAATTACATGATTCAAGCTAACTGCAACTCACGCAGTATAATGTCTCGATTTAAGTATGTACTTCACGACGTATGGAATATAATACTGGAAGTGTTACAAATTTGGATTTGAGTCATTGTATTGGTTCATTATGTATGATGTGATTGTGTTCTGAAATTATGTTGTAAGATGATGGCATTGTTATGAAGAAATGTAAATTACATATTTACGCTCCCGTTGTATAGTTCCGTGATAGAAAATAGTGCTAGTGTAGGCTATACCATATAAAGGTATTACTGTATAGTGAATATGTTGTATTGGAGCCAATAAAATGTTGTGTATTGTCAAACTGTGAACCAAAGAGGATATGTATGGGTTACTATAAAGTACTGGAATTGTTAGCCTCCGAATACACAGAATGGCGACGTAGACTACCTCCGTAGATATCACACCAAAGCGTTCCTTTGGTAAATGTCCTTATGCATTGAGTGAAAATCTGTTTCTTTATGATATGTTAGATATGCAGTAGTGAGTGAGATGAGGTCACATTGTTAATAATTAATTCTGGTTTGTCAGACCATGTTTGGATGGAAATAGCAAGGAGCGAATTATGGTGAAGCCCTGGCGGCGAAATAATCATGGTATGATTCATTATGTCAGTGCCAAGTCAGTTGTGTAAAGAATCATGGTGCAAATGATTTGTTAATGTAATGAGGTAACTGAAATGATTTGTTAATGTAATGAAGTAACTGAAATGATTTGTTAATGTAATGAAGTAACTGAAATGGTTTGTTAATGTAATGAAGTAACTGAAATGATTTGTTAGTATAACAAAGTACAGTATCTGGATTGATTTGTTAACGTAAATTATAGATAACATAGTCTGTAGGAGCACCAACACCAGTCCCGAGGGCTTCTAATAAATGAGTATAAGTAGCATGAAGAATCCCTATTCCTCCTGTACCTCAAACCAGAAGACAGACGGGCCACAGACTGCAACACCCACCCATTACCTTTTAGAAATTGTCGATTCCACCATCGTAATGTTCACATTTCCATTAAGATAAGGGTTTATAAGAGTGGATTTCCGAGTGACATGCGATTGTTCAAATTGGGTTAAAAGTATGAAATATGAGAGAATGACGTTAGACTCGAATCCCAATCTTATGAGGAGTTTCAGATATGGGACCATCTCGAACTCTACCCATTAAGAGAATGACAGTCTTTTTCCAACATGGCCGGCAGTAAAGAATATAAATTTGATCAATCTGGACATTATCTTTAGCATTACATGATTCAAATGGTTTAATGCTTGCACGCTTATAAACTGTTTACTACAGTAATTAAATGTATCTAACATCCTATCCCAAATATCTGCAGTACCTCCCACAGTGCCTTCCTGTCTACCCTGTCATAAGCCTTTTCCAGATCCATAAAAGCCCCCCCCCAAAAAAAAAAAAAAATCCGTACCTTTTCCTATAGCTTTCTCACATATCTGTCTTACCACAAAAATATGATCTACACAAACCCTACCTGTCCTAAAACCACACTGTTCCTCACCAATTACTCCCTCTCTTAATCCTCTCAATCAAGACCCTCCCATAAGCCTTCCCAACTACACTTAACAAGCTGATCCCTCTGAAACTACTACACTCACACTTGTCCTCTTTCCCTTTGTAAAGTGGAACTATACAGGCACTTCAGGCCTCCGGCACTCTACCCTCGCTTAAACATTAAATAACCTCACCAGCCAGTCCACCATCACTGTACCTCCTTTTTTCAGACATTCTTCATGGCATCCATCCAACCCAGGTGCCTTACCTGCTCTCATCATCTTAACAGCTGCCCTCACTTCATCTTACCTTATTTCTCCTCCATTTTCCTCACTCGTCACTCTCATTTTCTTAGCACTTCCCATTGCAACTATTTTTCCCTCCCTATCCTCCTTCACATTTAGCAACTCCCTAAAATACTCTGCCTACCTTCCTCTCACTGACTTCTCTTTCATTATCATCTCTCCATCTGCACCTTTTACCTTTTCTTCTCTACTTGATTCGCCTCCTCTTCCTCTCTTAATTTCTAGCCAAAACATTTTGTTATTACTTTCAAAATTTTCTGACATACTCTTACCCCATTTCACATCTGCTCTTCTTTTTGCCTCTTTTATCTTATGCTTTACTTCTCTTCTCTTTACTTTGTACCTCTCATATGATTCCCTCGTCTTAATTTGTAACCAATCTAGGAAAGCTCACTTCTTCTCTTCTACACATATCTTTGCTTCCTCATCCCACCACTCACTTCCCTTCCTTCTATTTCCTCCTGTTCCCCTTGTTCCACACACCATCTTTGCACACCTTATGACTCCCTCCTTATCTCTTCCTACTATACTCCTGGTTACCTCTATGTAGCCATTAATGCTCTATCTACCACCCTTCCATCCACCACCCTCTCCCATGTGTACTTATGCTTGACTTTCTTCCTAAATGCTGTATTAGCTATCATCAACTCTCTTTCAAAAAATGGATATCAGGACAATATAGAATTGGTGCAAAGGAAATGGGATATGAAAAAGACCTGGGAGTAATCATCACAAAGAACATGTCTCCTGATAAACAGATAATCAAAATTGTCAGAGAATCCTATAACTTGCTAAAAACAATAAAGGTGGCTTTTACTTAGTTGGACGAAGAAATTGTAAAGAAAACACTAGTCAAACTGATAAGGCCAAAATTAGAGTACCCAGCAACACCATGGTCACCCAGTGCCAAAAAGAATATAAGGAAAATTGAGAGAATCCAGAGGGCAGCTACGAAGATGGTCCCAACAATTTCAAAATTGTCATATGAACAGAGATTGTCAAAACTAGAATTACCGACTCTGGAACTAAGGAGAGAAAGACGCGACTTGTTGACTACCTACAGAATCACGAGAGGTATCAAAGTCCTTGATAGAGAAGACTTATTATATTGGGATAAGAGAAATACAAGGGAACATGGAAGGAAGCTCATAAAGACAGTTATACAAGAGACCTGAAAAAGAACAAATTTCCCCACAGAGTTGTGGATGTATGGAGCAAACTAGACGAAACAATAGTGTGTGCAAAAACCATACACGAATTTAAGAACAAATTAGACATGGTGAGATACAGAGACGGGACACCACGAGCATAGCTCCTCTTCCTGTAAGATACTAGGTAAATACACACTGCTATGTCCATATATATATATATTTTTTATGCAACTGGTTGCGTCGGTGTGTAAGCTGCCTAAGCGTACCTGTATAGCACCGTACTCAGTGTCGTTATTTACAAATGTGGAAATGGATTTCAGCATACTGTCTTCATTATACGTCAAAGATCAGGAGGACAAATTTCATCTTCAGTTATTTTGTACAATTTTGATCAGTTTCGTTCTTTAAAACAACCCAAAACTAATCAATTATATTAAAAAATAAGAAACACAGGCTGTTTATATCTAAAATTGTATTTTGAATAGAAGATTTATCATGTTTATATTACTGACAAGTCAGTAGAAGTGTAGGAATTGTTTTGTTATGTTTTGGAGCTGAAGTTCAAGTTAGCTTTAACGGTAAAGGTCAAAATGAAGACTGACTAGACATGGCAGCTCGCTGTGATATAGGACAACATAACAAACCAATGATTTCACAAACACAGTCACTAAACACTCTGAGCTCACCGTCGAGGAAGCTCTAGTGTATATTGCCAGACTCACTTGTAGAATGACATAATAGATGCAGAAATGCCAATCAACAATTACATTTGATAGAGCACTGACAGAGACACTAGATGCCATGGAGGTGTCATGAATATTTATCAGATATTATCTGACACAAAAGTTCTCATAACGAAGATCATCACGTGGAAATGATTGTCATCCACCAAATGCTTGTATAAAGATTAATTGTAAACTGATATACGTCACAAAATGATATATACACTTCACGAAAACAACAAATTGAACAGAAAAATAAGACATCACAACTCGACCTAGCAAAGAGGGTCTGTCCTAAGAGTCAAGAGGGAACAAGTACATGCACAACTGCTACTAAACACCACGAACAAGCTATTCTTGGCACAAATAATAATGTAGTTAATGAATGGAATAAACTTCATGCAGATGCAGTGCAATGCAGTTCAGTTCAAAGCTTTAAGAATCATTTAAATACCTAAGCAAGATGCTGTAATGTCATTTATTTTATATTATCTATTTTTGTTATGTCTGATTGATATTTACTTGATTCACATTATTAGATATTTGTCAATTTATCATCATTTATTATTTACCTGTTTTTTTATTTAAATATACCTATGCATTTATTATTATCTATATCATTATGTTTTTATTTATTGTCATTACTTTTTTCCACATCTGACCTAGTTACGGACATAAAGGTCTCCTATCGGCATGCTCCGCATTTGTAATCCTTTGTCATGAAGGTGTCATGATATATTTCAGAAATCATCAGACCATGAAATTCTGTCTCAGGAGGTATCGAAGAACTACAATCAAATCTACTAGACTCCAGAAATTCTTCTTGCTACAAACAATAACAAAGTTGAGGAAACAAACTGGATTTCTTCTTTATTAAAAATGAACAATTCATCATACAGATTACAAATAGCTATGGCGTATACTCCCAACTACTTTATACAATACTAAGGTAAACAGAATTGTATCCATCATGACATACAAATATCAATATCCACCAGTTGCACAATTTTCTAATATTTTCATTTTTTTTAATTCCAACAATATTCATGCACTTGATGGAACACTTAAGAATTTTGAAAAAAAAGAACAAGCAAAAACACATTATGCAATAGGCCAATGGTCAGTCAAATAACTTCACAAATGTGAGTAAACCAATTAAGATTTCAACTGACAGTTTATAACAGTGGATCAGTACTTAATAGCTGCAAGTACCATCATACAGGAAAGTTATATCGCTCAGGTCACACTGGAAAGGCTTCTCACCAGCATAGGTCATCATGCAATACACGATATCAACCTTTCGTGAGGAAGTGCGAGTCATTACGTGACGTTTGAAATAAGTCCTCCGTGTGAAAGCTGAAAAGGCTTCTCTCCAGTGTGGGTCGCCACATGACGTCTAAGTTTACTTGTTTCTGAGAAAGCTGCATCGCACAGGTCACATTTGAAAGACTTCTCTCCACTGTGGGTCACTACGTGTCGTTTGAGATTAATCTTTTGTGAGAAAGTTGCATCACACAGGTCACACTGGAAAGGCTTCTCTCCTGTGTGGATCATCATGTGTCTTCTGAAATAATTTTTTTGTGAGAAAGATGCATCACACATGCTACACTGGAAATGCTTCTCTCCGGTGTGTGAAACTATGTGTCGTTTAAGATCACCCTTTGCTAAGAAACCTACATTGCACAGATCACACTTAAAAGGCTTCTCTCCAGTGTGAGTCATCAGGTGTCGTTTGAGATAAGCCTTTAGTGCAAAAGACGCATCACACAGGTCACACTTAAAAGGCTTCTCTCCGGTGTGGATCATCACGTGTCGTTTGAGATCACCCTTTCCTAAGAAAGCTGCACCACACAGGTCACACTTGAAAGGCTTCTCTCCAGTGTGGGTCACCATGTGATATTTGAGAGCAGTCCCTCCTGAAAAAGCTGCATCACACAGGTCACATTTGAAAGGTTTCTCTCCAGTGTGGGTCATTACGTGATATTTGAGAGCACTCTTTCGTGAAAAAGCTGCATCACACAGGTCACACTTGAACGGCTTATCTCCAGTGTGGGTCCTTATGTGATATTTAAGAGCACCCTTTCCTGAGAAAGCTGCATCACACAGGTCACACTTGAAGGGCTTCTCTCCTGTGTGGGTCATCATGTGTTGTTTGAGATAATTCTTTCGTGAGAAAGCCGCATCACAAAGGTCACATTGGAAAGACTTCTCTCCAGTGTGGGTAACTATGTGTCGTTTGAGATCACTCTTTGCTATGAAAGCTGCATCGCACTGGTCACACTTGAAAGGCTTCTCTCCAGTGTGGGTCACCATGTGTCGTTTGAGATCATTCTGTCGTGAGAAAGCCGCATCGCAGAGGTCACATTGGGAAGACTTCTCTCCAGTGTGGGTAACTATGTGTTGTTTGAGATTACTCTTTTGTGAGAAAGCTGCATCGCACTGGTCACACTTGAAGGGCTTCTCTCCAGTGTGGGTCATCATGTGATACTTGAGATGACTCTTTTGTGTGAAAGTTGCATCACATTGATCACACTGGAAAGGCTTCTCTCCAGTGTGGGTCACCGCGTGTCGGTTAAGATTACTTTTAGTCGAGAAAACTGCATCACACAGGTCACATTGAAAAGGTTTCTTTCTAGTGTGGGTCATCGTGTGATATCTAAGATGACTCGAGAGATAGGTGTGCCACGGATGACACAAGATTATATCTATATGACCAATATAGGGAATCTTCGGATACCTTTTCCCAGGAACTGTTGATAGCTACTCTCATCCTGAAAGTAAATATGTAATAAGTATGACAACTAAGTTTTTGAGAGAATGGAATAGGAGTGACACAAAGGAATACAAGTAGGGTGGGGCATTAACCAAAATGAAATCAGGGAAGGGAATAAACATTTCGTAACAAGAAGTTTAAAGGAAGGAAGAAACGGAAGGTTGAACAAATACTAAAAAATATGGAGTTGCGCAGAAAACGAAAAAAAAAAACGGAATACAGACGCTCCTCAACTTACGTTTTAGTTACGTTCCGAACGGAAGTTGAAAATGAACCTAAGTTGTTACTGTACTATACATCCGTAAATTTTATTACCGTATAAAACACCCCTAAATAATTGATTATACACATAACCTTGTAAAATAACATTAATTTCAGATAAATTAAATTCAAGCAACATAAACTGAGATGGTGGAGGAGGAGGAGGCAAGGCACGTTTAGTCTGTCGTTTGTGCCATGTAAACAATGGACGCAGCGTCATTCGTAAGTATCGTTTGAACAACGGAGAGCGCGCTAAACTAAAAAATTCACTCATTTTTTTTTTTTTTTTTTTACAGTCAGTTCAAACGTAAAATCGAAAAAACGTAAAACGACTGAACGTAAGTAGAGGAGCGTCTGTGGTCAAAATCATTCAGGAAATAATAAAAGACTGAATAAATAATGCAAAGACATAGAGCCCACAAGAAAAAGAAATCAATGTATGATACAGGATACAACAAGAAATATTTGCAAAAAAATTTACAGAGGACCACTACACACGCACATCGATCATGGAATTCAAAAACCAACGTTGGAGAGATTCATAAGATTCTGATATTCATTTTTGCAATAAATCATTTGCTTTCAATTTTTCAAAGAAACCCCCCCACCCCCACCCTCTCTGTGATAAGTAAATTAGTTATAGGCTAGGTTAGATTCGCCCCTCACTTTCATCAAATACAGAGACAAGGTGCACAGTGGGAGTAGCCCTGTAGCAATCTTGTAAATCAACATATTTCATTTTCAAGGTTATGGTGAATGGCACTACTTTTTTTTAAACATTATAATGTAAAGTTTATTACTTGCTAATATTTTTGGAGTATCACGAAATTATACAAATACATTAACCAAAGTGCAACAAATTAAGATAACAAACAATTCTTACCAAAGATTAAAAAGAAAAGAATGAGAAAAAATGGATGATTGAACAAATGTAAAAACCATGAACTACAGAAACTGGAAAAGGGAGTGAAAAGGTAATGGAAATTGATAGATGAGGAGAAGTCACAAGAGCGGATGAATAAATGTTACAAAGAGAGAGAATAAAGGGGGAAATTGGAGTATAATGGACACAGTAACACAGATAACTGGACTTATTTGATTTTATTTTTATTTTTTTTAGAGGCCAACCACCCAATAATCGAAGATGCCAGGAATCGATATGTGATTGTTGTAAATCCTTTATTGGTTTCCATTTGTCAGGGAACACCTCCGATCCTGCCCCTACACACACACACACACACACACACACACCAATCACGGATGTCATAATTCAATATTTGAGAGATTTATGATAATCTAATACTGTATTGGTTTCCATAGCAAATTACTTGTTTTCCATTTTGGGGGGAAACAAGTAAAATTTCACACTTATACCACCAGAATCCTATAAATAAAAATATAAAATATTGGATTATGTCATCTTTGAATGAAAAGTAAATTATTTCTAATCAATATATCCTAACCTGCCCCTACCTACAACTACGTTGGGTTAGATTCACCCCTCACTTCCATCAGTTACTATAAAAAGGCCCACAAAGAAATCAGCTTGTTGATTTATAGTTCAGTGAAAACAACCACTTCAAATGAATTTTTGTGTGATCTTTGTAAATATTTGTGCTGTATAGCAATCCTACTTGTAAATCAACAAGATATTCAATTTCCTAGATGACTAGTAGAGGGGCCAGATGTTCTCCTTTTGCGCACTTTGTCCTCTATCAGGCGCAACCTCATGTCAGACGTGCATTTGTCCTCCTTTCTTGGGGTGTAGCAAAAATAGATGAATAAACAGATAAATAGAAAATGAATAAATAATAAATAAATAAATAACCCTAAATATACAATAATGCCGTACAGTTAAATTATGAGGGAGTATCCAGGCCAAGGTCAACATCAGAACTCAGCAGCCGAAGTAGACAGGAACTGCACAGGACCAATGTTGTGAATGTGTGATTGCATGATTTACATCTCATACATTGGGCTGCAGTCCTGAGGTGGCCGTGGTGCAGTGTGGTTTGGCAATTAATTTATGAGGTTAAGAAGTCTGAAAATGTTGAAAAGAAAGACTTTGTTTAACTCTGACTGGGCCAAAGAGAATGGATTCATTGCTAAAAGCAGAATGGATGAGTTTCATGCTTTTTTGTACACTGTGTCGTTGTGATGTCGAGATAGCAGGTTAGGGGAAGAGTGCAGTCGAACGACGCTCAGCCACAGACAAACGTAGACTTAACACTCACAGTGCTGGCACCTCATCATTGCTATCATTTGTTTCTTCAGCTCGATCCTCTCAGGATGACAAAATTACAGCTCCAGAACTTTGTAAAGTGTATCATACTGTGAAACATCACCAGTCATACAGGAGCATTGACTGTGCAGTGAAAGTTGAAAGAGAGGTATATAGTGACTCCTCGGTAGCGAAAGGTGTAAGAACATGTGGAAGAACCAAAGCAGAAGCTCTGTGTAAAAATATTGGAGCACCATATTCTGTACAGAAGCACGTGGAATATATAAAAGAACATGACTTGCACTTTTCAATAGCAACCGATGCTTCAAACAAAGGTGCAATAATGTTTCCCAATTCTTTTGAGATACTTTAATTTTGAGATGGGAGTGCAACAGGTGTTACTTGACTTTTACACTGATAATGATGAATCATCAAAAGCTATCACAAATCAGTTATAATAGTCTAAGTTAGAAGTGTTGGGTCTGGATCTGAATAAAGTGTCGGCAGACACAGCTGACAATGCAGCTGTAAACTATGGAAAATACAACAGTGTTTATCAGAAACTGAAACTTGCCCAAAACAACATTATTGCTGCTAACTGTTTGGCTCATGTTTTGCACTATGCAACAAAATTTGCTGCTGGAAAACTGGACACTGACATTGAAAATATTGTTCTCAAGGTGTACAGCCATTTAAACATCTAATCAAGCAGAACACAACAGTTGAAGTTCTGCGAATTTGTGGAGTCTGATGAATGCAATCTATTGCGATATATTGTAACTAGATGCCTATCTCTTTTGCCATCAATTGACACAATACTGAAAAACACTATAAAGTTATTTTCAGAGCTTAGGAGAAGAGGAATGTCCCAAAGAACTTCTGTGGAAGTGCTTCAGAGATGAAAGAAATGACTCTGAAGTGTCAGAGATCTATTTCCTCTTCCTCATTCACACTCTTACATTATTCTCAGACACTATCGAAGCACTAGAAGCCAAATCATTCAGCATAATTCCAATATATAAGCTAATGACTGGCCTGACACACAAGCTCGAGAGGAGAATGAAGGATTTGTATTTTTGGGTATTCAGCAAACACCAAGCTTAGCCAGCTTACTGCAGATGTGGCTAAGAAATGTAAAACAAACTTCAGTGTTTTCTATGAAAGGGGCAGAAAGTACTTAAGTGACAGATATGACTTCTCTGAAAACAGTTATCACAATAAAGTATCAAAATTGGGCCTGTCAAGTAATGTATCTTTTGGAGAATTCAGTGATGCAGTCAAGACCTGTAACCATCCAGATATTAATATGGATGATTTCTATGAATAGTATGGGATTGTGGACACAATTATTACTACTCCTGAAATGGTAGATTGCCACAGTGATGAACGCTATCTCAAACTGTCCAGTGAATATAAATCTCAGTTCTCATTCACAAGTCTGAAGAAAGTGAGTGCTTATATATTCTCCTACCATGCAGTAATGCTCACTCGGAGCGAGCTTTTTCAATGATGACATCAGCTTGGAGGAACGAGAGAAACCATTTGGAAGATGCACAACTATATACAAAACACTTCTGGCCAATAAGAAACTACTGCAGATGGCCAGTAGAGGGCAGAAGTACAAAAAGAAATAAACCTCCAGGCAATCAAGGTGAGGATACAACTAGGTTTTGTTTGTGTTGTAACTTAGCAAGAAATACAGGTATTTGTTATTTCTTGGTTTCATTAGAAGTGAAAAATACGATTCAATTTCAGCTTTTTGTTAATATATATGTATATAAATATATATTATATATATGTATATATATATATACATACATATATAAATATATATATATATATATACATATATATATACATTTTAACAACCACAATGCACTTTAATTGTAAGCCATCAAAGGCCAGCATGGAAGTATACGAATGCGGGAAAGTGTTTGTACAACACAGTGTTGTACAAATACTTTCCCGTGTTTGTATACCGTACTTTCAATTGTACTATCTTAGTGGAGATTGGTTGAACACAAAATTTCATATATGTGCATGTAACTCGAGCATACAAATATATAAGAAATAATGCGCTGAACTTATATCTCTCTTGATAGCCTAGTTGAAAAGTCACTGTCGCACTTGTCATGAGGATGACGGGTTCGAGTCCTGGGAAGTACCAAATTTCAATTTCAGCATGCTGGCCTTTGATGGCTTAGAATCAAAGTGCATTGTGGTTGTTAAAATGTATCTCTAATCACTGGGACCCATTCAGTGTTGTACAAATACTTTCCCATGTTCGTATACTTCCAATTGTACTATCATAGTGGAGATGGGTTGAACGCAAAATTTCATATATGTGTATGTAACTCAAGCATACAAATATATAAGAAATAATGCACTGAACTTATATCTCTCTTGATAGCCTAGTTGGAAAGACACTGTCGCACTTGTCATGAGGATGCTGGGTTTGAGTCTTGGGCAGTACCACATTTCAATTTCAGCATGATGGCCTTTGATGGCTTAGAATTAAAATGCATTGTGGTTGTTAAAATGTATCTCTAATCACTGGGACCCATTATATGTATATATATATATGTATGTATATATATATATATATATATATATATATATATATATATATATACATATATATATATATGTATGTATATATATATATATACATATATATATATATATATATATATATATATGTATATGTATACATTCCTGTATATTATAATCATCAATATGCTGTGTTATCCTTTTTGGAAATTTGGAAATGGCCCCCTTGTAATTAGTAAAGTGAAAATTAATGGGGAAATAATAAGGCACAGGAGTGTATGAGTAAACATTACATGGAGAAAGAAGCCACAAGAAATTAAAATCAGAATATGATGAGAGATACAATAGCAGCAAACACTTGAAATAAGAAATATTGGTAACATTTTTGCAAGTGTTTACACCCACCCAATAATCAAGGATGTCAGAAATCAATGGATGATTCTTGCAATTCCTTTAATGATTTCCATTTTCAGGAAACATTTCAGCAACACCCCACCCATCCCCATTGCAGAGCCACTGGGTTGGCGAGTAAATGAGTGAATTTTGGCACAAGTAACACACTGCACCCATAAATAAAATTATAAAATATTTGTCATTTATCTTATGATTGAGGAAAAATCTACAGAACCTTAACTATTGCTAGGTTAAGTTAAACTCATCCCTCAACTACAAAAAAAAAAAAAAAAAAAAAAAAAAAAAAAAAAAAAAAAAATGCATGGTAGGTGTGATTTGTTGAGTTATGAATATTTACAACATATTCATGCTTGTACATCACGACTATAATATGAAGTATGGAGGGGGGGTTAGGTTATGGTGAATGACTGCTCCTGAAACCTTCCGATATAAATTACATATATTGGATGAAGCTATGGTTCTCTCTGTGACATTTCACTGCATGCATTTGAAGTATTCCACTCCCAAATAATGTATGATACTCCTACAATCCGCATCCATCGCAATGAAAAGAAGTTGCCAAGAATATATTACCCCTAGAAACGTATCCCCGAATTCGTTGCTTAGTATCTATGGTCGTTGCATGCGAGAATGTAAACAATAGATGAGTTTTGACAAGACTTCATTCTGACTACCAAATTGGAAGTGCCCATATTCGATCAGAACTAACATGAAACCTAATGGCAACATCAAGTGATGAATAGACAAGGAAAATAACTTCCACCATACAATAAATACATGTGCACGATTGTCGAGCGTCCTCAGTATTACACTTATTACCTGTAGGTATGTCAACATGAAAATGGAATTCCTGACATTTGAGCTGAAGTAGTTCTCATGGGATACAAAAAGTCGCAATGAGTATAATGCAGTTTGAATTGCCAATCTAGCTGTCCTAGTTCTTGAGATATTGCATTTTGAATGGAATTTGGGCCGAAACGTGCGGTCTGACTAATCGCCGATCAAACGTAAACAATGACGGTTTTTACTGACAGGCAAAATTTTATATAAAAATTTAGTATATGGTTGCATTATTTGACCTATTTTCTTTACGATGTGTGATTTCCATGTAATTTGATCATAGAATTACATTTCTATCCTCTGCAAAATTACCCACCACATCTACAAATACCGTCAAATTACATGAAAATCACACATTTTAAAGAAAATAGTTTGAATAATTCAACTATATGCAAGCTATTACACTAATAACACAATACTAACAAACTTAATGGTGTAGTTTGATCCATACCACCAGTGATCATAGATAGCGGGCAGGACGAATCGTAACTGTGGTCCGTAATATTACGGAGGATATAAACGTAACTTCTCTTTGATCAAATTACATGAAAATCACACATTTTAAAGAAAATAGTTCAAATAATTCAACTATAAGTCTATTACACTAATAACATAATAGTAAGAAACTTAATAGAGTGAAGTTTGATCCATACCACCAGTTATAGATAAGATGGCGGGATGGATGTTGATGTTGTTATCCGATAATCCGACCCGATAGAAAAAAAAACAAAAAACTAATTAGTACCACCGATTTCTCAGCTCTTCCATAACACGCTGCCTTTATTTTGGTATCAGAATAACCCGCGAGACTAGTAGTGTTCGTTTATTTTGGTTAGTTGCCAAATCTCTGAATTTATTTAGCTCATTTTTTATCTCTGAAACATAAACCAATTTTCGATTTACTGCTGAATGCAAGCCGCCATGTTTATCGTTTGTATTTATGTACCGACATGTAACTCATGATGTATTTTTTTTTAATTTACTACGATCGTAGTAAATACACTCGCATAACATTTGTATGAATGAAATTTCCGGCGGCATGTAAATTTGGCCGTTTGCATGGCGTGCGCATAAAATGACGCGCTATTGTGCTCGTCATCGACGGTGGCGCCTCTGGTAGTATTTGACCTACCTATTACCTGCGTGCATGTCATGATGTTGTGCTTCTAAATTATATGCCACTTCTGGATATCACAGATGTCCTAGGAATCTCAAAGATTCTTTTTAGTATATATTAAGTAACTGCTCATACCATAAAGGATATATTTGTATTCAATTGATACGAAACGACTGTTTCTGGTCCCCTTAACCCCCTACGTCTGTTGTCTGTGCAACTTAGCGTTGAATAACAATCTAATGACTAATGAAGACCACAATGGATATAAGCGTACGTTTTTTTGTGTTATCCTCGGCAATTTTGTGATTATCATTTCGAAATATGTGTTGTTGTATTTATTTTTTGCACTTCATGTATATTGATTCTTTGCCAAATAAGTTTACTTACTAATAACTTGTAGAGGACGAAGTGGCGGCCAGCCAAGATGAATGTAAACAAATAACATACGAGCAGAGTTGCCAGATTGGCCTATTCTAGGCCAAAACCCTCAATTTTGGCTTCTTTTTCAAGCATTTGGCCTAAGGATATTTAGTTTGGCCTAAATGACTAAATCTGGCTTTTTTTTCTTTTTTTTTAGAATGTGGCTTAAATATATCTTATTTGGCTTCAGTAAGCTCATCTGATAATAGTGAATTGGATACTGAGTTCATTCGCCACCTCCTAAGACAAAACTAATCCAAGTTAAAGTCTACCATATTGTCGAGTGCGCGTATATTTTCTTTTCTTTTTATTTTGTTTCCATTGTGATCCATGCAATTTGTCCCATTTTCTCTAATGGCACAAAGATAAAATTGGACGAATCAGCTGTGTGATGTTGATAAAGCACGAGATCCATGTGCAACTTTTGGCGTGATTTTTTTTTTCTTAACTGTCTGACGTAATTTTAGGCCTTCAATCAATAGTAAGCTATGTTCATAAACAAGCAAGGAGTAGGCTACATTGGTAGAGTACTGAATATAGAAATATATTGTGTTTTGATTAATATAATTAGTAAAATAATTTTCCATCCCACAAAAGCGTTCGTTCTGGTTGTTTATATTTATGTAGAGTGGAAAAGATCGTTGACATTAAATTTTCATTAGTGTTTTTAGTGATTTTCAAGTGCTTAACTATTTAGGAGTATTTATTTTTTCAGGTGCATGCATTTTAGAATAAGAATCAGCCTGCAATCTTCAATAGCCTAAGATGCCGAAGTGGAACTGCAGTTATGATAGTGCCAGGAGGTACAGAGCTGAGTGGGAGAAAAAGTTTATGTTGGTGAAATATGCACCTGATGGCTCTGGTGAGGCACATTGTAAGCTATGTCACTGTAATCTGAACCCCAAAATGTGCTCATTACAAAACCATGAAAAATCAGAGAAACACAACAAGAAGACAGTACACCAGCACTTGCACCACCAATCAATTTTCAGTCAACAACACCCAACGATGTCAAACAGGCAGAATTGGAACTTGCTGTTGCAGTCTGCTGCCATTGCTCAACTTCCTCTGTGGACCACATTGGTGAAATGATGAAAAAAAAAAAAAAAAAGGAAAGGTAGCATCTTAGGAAAAATCAATCTTCTTAGAACTAAATGTAGCAAACTGACTACGGAAGTTGTGTCCCCAACCCTTAAACAAGAACTGAAGAAGGATCTAGGAGAAAAATTTGCCCTTTTAGTAGATGAGTCAACCGATGTTGGGACAGTGAAGTATTTATGCATTGCGATACGTTACTGCAGCAAAAAGGGAAAGAGAATAGTAACAGAGTTTGTTGGTCTTATTCCTGTCAATGACACAACAGGGGAAGCATTATTCAGTCATTAATTAAAGCTGCTGTTACAAATCTAGGTTTAAAACTTGGTAACTGCATTGGTTTTGCAAGTGATGGTGCCTCAGTTATGACTGGAGTTAATAACTCGGTTTGAACCCGAATACAGCAGGAATCTCCAGATTGTGTGCAAGTAAAATGTATTTGTCACTCTCTAGCACTGTGCGTGAAGCATGCATTTGAGAAGCTGCCTTCATGCTTGGGATTTTTAATTTCAGAAATACCAAAATGGTTTTCCAAGATTACAGTAAGGGGGGCAGCTTTCAAACAATTGTTTAGCATAATGGACCCAACTGATGAAAGGAAAGGGACCTCGCTGCCATTTCAGCAAGCTTCTCAGACCAGATGGCTAGCACGCGGGAAAGTAATGTACAGCATCTTGATGAACTGGGAAGAACTTAAGGCATACTTCATGTGTGCTGAGCAGGCTAGTGGAGCTGATGCCAGGTATAAGGCACGTATGATTTCTGACATCCTAAATGACCCAATCAACTATTGGTATTTTCACTGTGTCACACCCATTGTTATGGAGTTTGAAGGCGTCAACTCATATTTTCAAGCCACGGATGCCGATCCTCAGAGCATGGAAGGTGAGCTTGCTCAACATCATCATAGTCTACGGGCAAGAGTTTTGAGCCCAGATGAAAGTGAATTAGCTATATCCGAAGTAGATTTTGGAGCTCGCTTTGCCATGGAAGTGGAGAGGTATATCGAGATGCATCAAGTTAGTGGTGAAACGAAAGTTCAGGGCGTCAAGGCCCGATGTTACAGCTTTCTCGTGGAGGCCATCAAGCAAGCTGAGAAACGTCTGCCTCCTACGAGGAACATACACAAGGGTCTCAGTAGTCTTGACCCATCAAAAATTTTGAGTCAAACAGCAAGGGTGTCATACAAGGATCTACCATTCCCTACCTTACGAACACATAAATCTAATGCCATTGAACAGCAGTATAGGAATGTATTACATGTAAACTGGGTTGAAGAGGCAGTATTTGACAAAAAATACCAGATGACTCTGTTCAGTTCTGGATAGGAGTAGGTAATTGCTATGATACACTAGGTAACAAATCTTTTATAGACCTAGCAACATATGCATTGTCCTGTCTTGTCACACCAGTTAGCAATGCTCTTGTTAAACGCATATTTTCTCATACTACAATAGTTAAAACAAAATTAAGAAACAGACTGAGCACAAGAACCCTAGATGCCATTATTCGCATTAGAACCCATCTGCACTTCAGAGGTTTGTGTTGCAGGAATTTTGTGGTCACACCTGATATGTACCGCTTATTTTCATCTGCAAATATGTATGGAGATGAATATGATGTATGTGATGATGTGATTGACTATGTTTGAACACTGGTTATGTTTCCTTGTTTACCAAAGTCTGGTGCTATAATGCAGAATATAATTTTGACTTATTTTTTGTTGCTCATGAAAAGGATTATATTTTTTATATTGTTTGTGGAAATAATGACCATGAAACTTACATGCTGAAAAAAAAAAAAAAAAATGTTTCTCATTAAAAAGGATTATGAAACAAATTATCATACTTTTGACTTATTTTTTATATACTGTTTATGAAAAATAAAGAACCATTAATTCATTGTGTGCATATGATCTTTTACTTGGCACCACTGAGCTATTTAGAACATCTAAGTTCGTACGCAATATAATCATAGGGGGACCAATATGGCGGCCACTGCATCACCCGTTGCCCAGGCGGAGGACTTACGAACTACGTAGCGCTTGTGTACACAGATCGCCAATCCAGTAAACCACCAGAGCTCAGTGCTCAGTACAAACAGTATAGTATTTGGTGAATTGAGAAGCGGAATAATTAAATATTTGGCCTTTTTACTGCATATTTTTGGCCTTTTTCTGTAGTGCAATTGGCCTTTTGGACTCATTTTTTGGTTGCCTTTGGCCTTTTTCTGCTTCAGTAATCTGGCAACCCTGCATACGAGTACATCGCCTGGCATGTAAGGTCAAAATCCAATGGGTGAAGTAATTTTCCTAGTCCTCCCATTCCCTTTCATAAATTGTCGATTCCAACATGGTAATGTTCATATTTCTATGAAAATAAGGGTTTATAAGAGTGGATCTCCGAGCGGATAAGTGACAAAATACCATGTGATTGTTCAAATTGGGTTAAAAGCATGAAATATGACAGAATGACGTTAGACTAGAGTCCCAATCTTATGAAGAGTTTCAGATAAGGGGCCATCTCGAACCCTGCGCATAAAGACACTGGCAGTCTTTTTCCAACATGGCCGGCATGGCTGGACATTATCTTCAGCATTACATGTTTCAAGTGGTTTAATGCTTGCACGCTTATAAACTGTTTACTGTAGCAATGAAAGGTATCTAACAGAGTTGCTCATTACTAAGTTAATGTTAAAAATATATAAATATAGCATTTCATGGGATATTTGTGGTAAATTTAAAATTATCGCCTTCTTACTTGGATTACAGGGTGTATACAGCAAGTATTCATGTTTTCTTTCCCTATGGGGTAGTCGGGTTGATAATGAACACTACTAGAAAGTGGAGTTGCCCCCTCGAGATGGCTTGCAGCCAGGAAAACTCAATGTTCTTAGACAGCCTCTTGTAGACCTTACCAAAGTGTTGCTGTACTCACTTCATATAAATCTTGGTTTGATCAGTTTGTAAAATCATTATTTCATAGTAGAAAAGCATTTCAAGAGATTTGTCTACTCTTTCCAAAAATATCAGAGGCCAAAGTTAAGGGTGGTATATTTACTAGTCCGCAAGTAAGGAGAGTGTTGAAGTCAATGCAACTTGAAAATGCAATGAGTACTGTCGAAAGCGAGTCGTGGTGTACATTTCGAGGTAGAGTTCATGGATTCCTTGCTAATAATAAAGACCCAAGCCACAAGCCACTCGATGTAGCAAAGCTTTTGGAAAGCTATAAGAACTTAGGATGTAGCATGTCATTAAATGTGCACTTTTTGCATTCACATTTGGAATGTTTCGTGAAAACTTGGAAGGAGTGACTGAAGAGCATGTTGAGAAGTTCCATTAGGACATTACTGCAATGGAGAAAAGATACCAAGGACGATGAGACACTGCTATGATGGGAGGCTATGGTTACTGGTGCGTAAAGATCAAGGAGTTCACAGTAAGAAGTCACGCTCATCAATGCATTTCTAGTGGGCTCTTCCGTATCATATGCTTTTATATTTACATTCTTTCATTAATTTTAAAAGGAAATACAAGGATAAAACATCAGCTACAATTTATAGACAATGAATATGCTAAATATAGTGTACTATCGTAGTTTAATATAGTTTGTTTTTGTATATAAAACATTATATTTTGAAATCTCGATTATATGCAAATTTCAATTACATTTCTAATATCAGAAGAGAAAACAACCTTAGTAACAATAAAGACATTTAAAGAAACAAAACTAGTGTTACCCAGTGTTATTGGTCTCACCAATTAAGGGTTTGATTTGGTCTAACATTACTTTGAATCTTCTTAGTTCTGTCGCAATTACTTGTGCCCTTTTTCTTCCTTCTCTCTCTTTCTCTTTTACTGGGTGAGAGACTAGAAAAGTCGGAAGAGGGCACCGGCCTGAGAGTTAGAAAGGAAATAGGGGGACGGCACTCCTTGTGTAATCATTGGGAATAGCTAAGCTAGCTAGGATATTTTCGTTTCTACTTGTTCAGTTTCATTTCAGTTAACTTAACCACTAGGTTGGTCTGATGCAATATATACTGCTTGTGGCGGTAACGTCTGGGTTCTTGGTAGACTCTGTGGCCACCACGCATGGGGTTGTACTCTTTCCTCTTGTCGTTCGTTTCCTTTCGGATGCTCTGGGGTAGTGGGGTCTTCAAGTAATTTGTCCCAGGTTTGATTCCACATACGGTGGTGTATGATGTTGAGGTTCTACGTTGATTCTCTTGTGGATTTCTTCGATTGTTTCGTGAAATGGTGGGGTTTGGCCACCGGCAAAGTTGAGGGCTGCATGGACAAAAAAAAAAAAAAAAAAAAAAAAAAAAAAAAAAAAAAAAAAAAAAAAAAAAAACAGTGCTCTAAACGGACAAAACTCCAGCATTATAAAACCCCAGTGGATTTAGATTGACACAACTTTGGTATATACATACACATACCAACGGCTTTTCCCCCCTTACACGGGGGGTAGCCAAAATGAAAAAGGCAGAGAAACCACTCCCACCCATTCCATTCCCTACATATTCCATTCCCCTCCAACCTCCTCCCTCCCTCTTATCCTGGCACCTCCTGGATGACGGGTAATGCCTGCATCCTGTCCACTGCCCTAATTCAGAAGCAGTGTCGCAGGACACAGCACATCCACAGCAAGGCCGCTTCATGAATTCGGCGACCCCCTTCTCTGCCCCCCCAGCCCCCATGCAGAAACAGAGAAGACGGGGAGAAATCCCTTCGGGCTGCGTCAATTTTTTTTCAAAAATACTTCCTCACTCCCCATCCCCCACCCGCTCCCACTCATGCATCGCAGCATCATCCATACACAACCCTTCTCCATTCATCCCTATCTTCTATCCTCTCCCGTCTTTCCTCAACAGACATTCCTCTCCTTTGTGATGCCCCTTTCACCCCATCCATCCATCTCATCCTAGGACGCCCCCTCATATTCACTCCTTTCACCTCTGCCTTCCACACCCCTTTTGCTAATCTTTCTTCGCTCATTCTTTCCATTTGTCCAAACCATCCTAATACTCTTTCATCAATCCTATTTCCCAGCTCCCTTTCCACCCGTTCTCCTCATTTCTCACTCTATCTACCCTAGTAACCCCTATCATACCTCTCAAACATTTAATCTCAAACACATTCAAACTCCTCCTCTCTTCCTCTCTTATGTTCCATGTTTCTGCCCCGTACAGTGCTGTTGGCACAATCACTCCTTCATATGACCTCCTCTTAGCATCCATTCCCAGATGTCTATTTCTCATTACATTTCAATCCACCAAGGCATTTACTCGCTTCTCTCAATCTACATTCTACCTCCACCCCTACTCCTCCCTTTCCTGCTACATTCGCACCCAAGTATCTAAAACTACCCACTTCCTCCAGTCCTTCACCCTTAATCCTCACCTCCTGCCTGCTGTCACTCTCTCCCCTTGTACATCTCATCACCTTACTTTTGCCCACATTTATCTTCAGCTTCCTTCTTCCACACACCTTCTCAAACTCTGTCACTAACTTCCTCAATCCCTCCTCTGATCCTGCTACAAGTGCAGTGTCGTCAGCAAACAACTGGCTTATTTCCCACTTTTCTCCATTTTCTTTAACCATCTCCAACCCCTGACCCACTACCCATGCATTCACCTCTCGCACCACCCCATCCATGTATAGATGTACAAGCTGCTTAAGCGTACCTGTATAGCACTGTACTCAGTGTTGTTATTTACAAATGTGGAAATGGATTTTAACATACTGTCTTCAGTATACGTCAAAGATCAGGAGGACCAATTTCATCTTCAGTTATTTTGTACAATTTTGATAAGTTTCGTTCGTTAAAAAATTTCAAAACTAATCAATTATATTAAAAAATAAGAAACACAGGCTGTTTATATCTAAAATTGTATTATGAATAGAAGATTTATCATGTTTACAATATTGACAAGTCAGTAGAATTGTAGGAATTGTTTCGCTATGTTTTGGAGCTGAAGTTCAAGTTAGCTTTGACGGTAAACGCTAAAATGGAGACTGACTAGGCAAGGCAGCTCGCTGTGATACAGGACAACATAACAAAGCAATGATTTCACAAACACAGTCACTAAACACTCTGAGCTCACCGTCGAGGAAGCTCTAGTGTATATTGCCAGACTCACTTGTAGAATGACATAATAGATGCAGAAATGCCAATCAACAATTACATTTGATAGAGCACTGACAGAGACACTAGATGCCATGGAGGTGTCATGATATTTATCAGAAATTATCTGACACAAAAGTTCTCATAACGAAGATCATCACGTGGAAAGATTGCCATCCACCAAATACATGTAGAAAGATTAATTGTAAACTAATATCCATTACAAAATGATATGTACACTTCACGAAAACAACAAATTGAACAGAAAAATTATATCACAACTCGACCTAGCAAAGAGGGTCTGTCCCAAGAGTCAAGGGGGAACAAGTACTTGCACAACTGCTACTAAACACCACGAACAAGCTATTCTTGGCACAAATAATAATGTAGTTTATGAATGGAATAAACTTCATGCAGATGCAGTGCAATGCAGTTCAGTTCAAAGCTTTAAGAATCACTTAGATAAATACCTAAGCAAGATGCTGTAATGTCATTTATTTTATATTATTCATTTTTGTTATGTCTGATTGTTATTTACTTGATTCACATTATCAGATATTTGTCAATTTACCATCATTTATTATAAACAAGTTTTTTTTTTTAATATACCTATGCATTTATTATTATCTATATCATTATGTTTTTATTTATTGTCATTACTTTTTTCCACATCTGACCTAGTTACGGACATAAAGGTCTCCTATCGGCATGCTCCGACTTTGTAATCCTTTGTCATGAAGGTGTCATGATATATTTCAGAAATCATCAGACCATGAAATTCTGCCTCAGAAGGTATCAAAGAAGAACAACTACAATCAAATCTACTAGACTCCAGAAATTCTTCTTGCTACAAACAATAACAAAGTTGAGGAAACAAACTGGATTTCTTCTTTATTAAAAATGAACAATTCATCATACAGATTACAAATAGCTATGGCGTATACTCCCAACTACTTTATACAATACTAAGGTAAACAGAATTGTATCCATCATGACATACAAATATCAATATCCACCAGTTGCACAATTTTCTAATATTTTCATTTTTTTTAATTGCAAAAATATTCATGCACTTGATGAAACACTTAAGAATTTTGAAATAAAAGAACAAGCAAAAACACATTATGCAATAGGCCAATGGTCACTCAAATAACTTCACAACTGAGAGTAAACCAATTAAGATTTCAATTGACAGTTTATAACAGTGGATCAGGTCACACTGGAAAGGCCTGTCACCAGCATAGGTCATCATGCAACACACGAGATCAACTTTTCGTGAGGAAGTGCGAGTCATTACGTGACCTTTGAAATAAGTCCTCCGTGTCAAAGCTGAAAAGGCTTCTCTCCAGTGTGGGTCGCCACATGACGTCTAAGTTTACTTGGTTCTGAGAAAGCTGCATCACACAGGTCACACTTGAAAGGCTTCTCTCCACTGTGGGTCACCACGTGTTGTTTGAGCCTAATCTTTTCTGTAAAAGCTGCATCACACAGGTCACACTGGAAAGGCTTCTCTCCTGTGTGGATCATCATGTGTCGCCTGAAAGCACTCTTTCGCGAGAAAGACGTATCACACATGCTACACTGGAAATGCTTTTTTCCAGTGTGTGAAACTATGTGTCGTTTAAGATCACCCTTTGCTAAGAAACCTACATCGCACAGATCACACTTAAAAGGCTTCTCTCCAGTGTGAGTCATCAAGTGTCGTTTGAGATAAGCCTTTAGTGCAAAAGACGCATCACACAGGTCACACTTAAAAGGCTTCTCTCCGGTGTGGGTCGTCACGTGTCGTTTGAGATCACCCTTTCCTGAGAAAGCTGCATCGCACTGGTCACACTTGAAGGGCTTCTCTCCAGTGTGGGTCATCATGTGATACTTGAGATGACTCTTTTGTGTGAAAGTTGCATCACATAGATTACACTGGAAAGGCTCCTCTCCAGTGTGGGTCACCGCGTGTCGTTTAAGATTACTCTTTGTCGAGAAAACTGCATCACACAGGTCACATTGAAAAGGTTTCTCTCTAGTGTGGGTCATCGTGTGATATTTAAGATGACTCATGAGATAGGTGTGGCACGGATGACACAAGATTATATTTATATGACGAATATAGAGAATCTTCGGATATCTTTTCCCAGGAATTGTTGATAGCTACTCTCATCCTGAAAGTAAACATGTAATAAATATGACAACCAAGTTTTTGAGAGAATGTAATTGGAGTGACACCAAGGAATACAAGTAGAGTGGGGCATTAACCAAAATGAAATCAGGGAAGGGAACAAACATTTCATAACAAGAAGTTTAAAGGAAGAAGGAGGAAATGGAAGGTTGAACAGATACAAAAAAAAAAAAAAAAAAAAAAAAAAAAGGAGTTGCACAGAAAACGAAAAAACAAAAACAAAAACGGGATAGTCAAAATCATTCAGGAAATAATAAAGCAAAAGACTGAATAAATAATGCAAAGAGATAGAGCCCACAAGAAAAAGAAATCAATTATAGGATACAACACCACAGCTGGGAACAAGAAATACTTGCAAAATCTTTTGCAGAGGACACACACATCAACCAAGGATTTCAAAAATCAATGTTAAATAGATTCATGAGATTCTGATATTCATTTTTACAATAAATCACTTGTTTTCAATTTTTCAAAGAACCCCCCTCCCCACCCTCTCTGTGATAAGTAAATTACTTATAGGTTAGGTTAGATTCACCCCTCACTTTCATCAAATACAGAGACAAGGTGCACAGTGGGAGTAGCCCAACAGCAATCTTGTAAATCAACACAATATTTCATTTTCAAGGTTATGGTGAATGGCGCTATTGTTTTTAAACATTATTACATAAAGTTTATTACTTGCTAATATTTTTGGAGTATCACGAAAATATACAAACACATTAACCAAAGTGCAACAAATAAAGATAACAAACAATTCATACCAAAGAAGATTAAAAAGGAAAGAATGAGAAAAAAAATTGGAGATTGAACAAATGTAAAAAATATGAAGACACACAGAAACTAGAAAAAGGAGTAAAAGGTAATGGAAATTGGTGGATAAGAATCCAGAAGAGCGGATAAATAAATACCACAAATAGAAAGATTAAAGGGGGAATCGGAGTATGATGAAGGTTATAATAGCACAGACTACTGAAAAAAAAAAAAAAAAAAAAAAAAAACATAAATCTTGATTCTTTTTTCTAGAGGTCAACCACCCAACAATCAAAGATGCCAGAAATCAATGTGTGACTCTGGTAAATCTTTTATTGGTTTCCATTTGTCAGGGAACACCTCCGATCCTGCTCCCACACACACAAAATTGTCGAGTAAACGTGTGCATTTTGGTAGAAATAGTACCAGAACCCCATCAATAGAACTTTAAACTGTTTACGTCTATTATATTAGAATGAAAATGAATAATGTTGTCTACCGAACCTTACCTACCCTTTATTTATAGCTAGGTTTGTTGAGTTATGCTTATCAAATCAAAACAGACACTTAAAAAGGATTAAAAATATTTTATTTTATTATACATATATATACATATATGTATATGTATATATATATATATATATATATATATATATATATATATATATATATATATACACACAATGATACCGTGACCGCCGTTGTGTGTCAAAAAATCGTATCTCAAAAGTTATTCCCATTTAAATTAAAGAAAATAGAATTAATCTGTTCTAGCGATACGAAATAATCCCCAAAATAACTTGAATTACACAAAACAAACACAACTTATAGATAAATACGAGTAATAACACACACAATGATAAAATAATAAATAACAATGATAAATGTTATTTATCCTATACCACGGAGACAGGTGATAGCGGCAAATGGAGATGTGAGCCAGGATGACAACACATTGCTGCATGCCAGACCTTCTGATATCCACTCCTCTGAATCCTCTCTCACACGAAAAGATAGAGTCCACCTGGCCAAATTGCAGTATGGCTACCACCCAGCCCCTCTAAGCTACCAAAAAATACTGGAAGACCGCAATGTGGACAACTACCCAGGATGTAATACTTCACCCCATACTGTTGAACACCTAATGGAAGACTGCATTATACACAATCACGCATGCAAACAACACAACATACTCTCTGTAAAGCATTTGTGGGAAAATCCCGTTCCGGCCATGGCATTGCTTAGGGAGATGGAGCTGCTCAGACAGGCAATCAAAAGAACGACAACAAGGCCCATGGTGGAAGTGGAAACCACTTCAAATGAGTTACATGCGATCTGCATGAATATTTGTGCTTTGCAGCAATTTTACTCGTAAATCAAAATAATATTTAAATTTCTAGGAGACTAGTGCAGTGAAAATTAACAGGGGAATAATAAGGCACAGGAGTGGATCAATAAATATTACGTGGAGAAAGAAGCCACAAGAAAGAAATTAAAATCAGAGTATGATGAAAGATACAATAGCAGAGAACACTGGAAATAAGAAACATTGGTAACATTTTCGCAGGTGTCTCCACCCACTCAATAATCAAGGATGTCATAAATCAATGATTCTTGCATTTTCTATATTGACTTCCATTTGTCAGGAAACGTCTAAGCAACACAACCCCGTTGCAGACCCACATAATTGGCGAGTAAACAAGTGAATTTTGGCACAAGAAGCACCACGCACCCATCAGTGAAATTATAAGATATTAATCATTTATCTAATGAGTGAGAAAACAAAACAAAACGACAGAACCTTACCAATGCTAGGTTTGGTTAAACTACCCCCCCCCTCCCATCCTTCTGTCCTATCGACTACAAAAAACAAGGGGCATGGTAGGAATGGTTTGTCGAGTTATGGTTATTTACAATCTGTTCATGCCCATGGCAAATTTACTAGTAAATCACGAATACAACATAAAGCATTTTTTTTTAGGTTAGGTTATGGTGAATGACTGCTCCTGGAACCTTCCAAAACAAATTACGAATATTTTGTGAAGCTTTGGTTCTTTTAGTGACATTTCACTGCATGCATTTGAAGTATTCCACCCACAAATAATGTATGATACTTCTGCAACCTGCATCCATTGTAATGAAAAGAAGCTGTCAAGAATATATTACCCCTAGAAACGTATTCCCTAATTTGTGGCTTTGTATCATGCAATGGATGAGCGTTTTGACAAGACTACATCCTGCCTACCAAATCGGAAGTTCCCATATTCGATCAGGACTATCATGAAACCAGGCAACATCAAGGGATGAGCAGACAAGGAAAATAACCTCTACCACACAATACATGCACACGCTTGACGACCTTCCTTAATAACATTTATTACCTGCGTGTTTGTTGTGCTTCTAAATTCTATGCCACTTCTGGACATCACAGATGTCCTAGGAATCTCAAAAATTCTTTTAGATATATACAAAATAACTGTTCATACTAAAAAGCATCTATCTATATTCGATTCATACCAAGTGGACTTGTAGAATACGAAGTGGCGGCCCGCCAAGATGAATGTAAACATTTGTCGCCCGGCGTCGTCAGAATGCAATGCATTAAGTATCTTTTCCATCCAACTCCTTTTTAGACATTATAAAAAATAAAAAAATAAATGTTCCAGTCGATTTCACCATCGTGATGTTCATATTTCTATTAGAATGAGAGTTTATAAGAGTGGATTTCCGAGCGGATAAGTGACAGACTACCATGCGATTGTTCAAATTGGGTTAAAAGCTTGAAATATGATAGAATGTTAGGCTACCCTTATGAAGAGTTTCAGATATGGGGTCATCTCGAAATCTGCCCATTAAGAAACTGGCGGTCATTTTCCAATATGGCCCCCAGTAAAGAATATAAATTTGATAAATCTGGACTTTACTTAATCATTACATGATTCAAGCGGTTTAATGCTTCTACGCTTATCAACTGGTTATTATAGTAATGAAATATATCTAACAGTGTTGCTCATTAATAAGTTTATGTTAAATACAAAAATATAACATGTTATGGGATGTTTGTGGTGATTTTAAAATTATCGCCTTACTTGGATTACAGGGTGTATACACCAAGTATTCATGTTTTCTTTGCCTATGGGACATTTGGGTTGATAATGAACAGTGCCAGAAAGTGGAGTGGTCTCCTCGAGGTGACTTGCAGCCAGGAAAACTCAATGTTATTAGACAGCCTCTTGTAGACCCTACCAATGTGTTGCTATCCCCACTTTATTTAAGTTAAGGGTGGTATATTTACTGGTCCGCAGAAAAAGAAAATGTATAGGTGTACTTCAATTTTCTCTGACATCACATCGAATCTCTTTAGCTTTGTCGCAATTACTTATGCCTTTTTTCTTCTCTCTCTCTTGCAGTATGTATGTATGTGGGGGGGATTGTTGTGTATACCTTTGGGTAGACAACTCTTCAGGGGGAATAGTTCGCTTTTGTGTTCTTTTAATCTTATTCTCGCTCTTCGCCCTGTTAGGAATCCACACAAAAGTCTAGTTAGTTCTTCTGGAAACCGTAGTCGGATTATTTTGAGCTTCAGTCCATCATGCCACACCTTATCGAACGATTTGCTAACATTTCGAAGTACTAATATACATTAGTGACGTGATGACATTGCGTTTGCTATCCGTTCTTAAGTTCTTGCAATGGCGGTAATCGTTCCAAGTAGTCGAACCCATATATATATATATATATATATATATATACATATATATATATATTGGACAGAAGGACGACAGAATGAGTGGAAGGGTGGTGAGATAAACACCGAGTAATGTTGGAGTGTAAATTTACTGACGTTTCGTCCTTAACAGGACTTCTTCAGAGTATGAGTACATAAGCATAAAATCAACATATATATACACGCGTTCATGTCCGCGTTCCTGCTAACCCACGCCAATCGAGTCCGCTTGTTTCCTCATCTCCCGGCGGATGAGTCGTCCGGACATTTGAGACAGTTTGATGAATCCGTCCCTGTGATTAAGGCAAGGCTGAGATGCTATATATGCTGCCTCAACTAGTTTCCTCTTTTTCTTTTCTAACCCCTGTTGTAAAATCTCTACCCCGCTCCAGTTGGGAAGGTGTCCAAGTTGGTCCACATGAACCACCAATGCGCTGGAAGTGCGATGGGCTTTTAGGTCGTTCTTGTGTGTTCGTATGTTCGCTTGCCTAGACCTCTCCCAGTTTTTCCAAAGTAGCTCAGTTCACAGCTGCTACATGGTATTTTGTATACCACGCTATTAGTGATGTTGTCTTTTCTCTCCTTACCTCTCACTATTTCGCCAATTTTCATGCTGGATGAGCTGGCAATCTTCAATCCTGTGTTGCGTAGTAGGTGTTCTAATTCTTCCGTGTGTTGGAACTGGGAACCACAATGAAGTCACCTTCCTTATCTTCCTTAACCTCATCCTTTTTATCCAATGTTCTGAGTGCTATTTTTCTCAAGCTGTGTAACATTCCTTCCGGGTACCTGAGATCTGTGAAGACTTTAAAAATATATTTGACCTCTCTATCAATATGCTCCTCACTGCATACCCGGAATGCCATAAGAAAAAATCCAATTATTACTCCTCTCTTGGTTCTCTCGCTGTGTGCCGAGAAGTAATGAATAAGGTCATTTTTGTTAGTTGTCTTTCTGTGGACCGAAAAACTCACCGTGCCATTGTCCTTTCTCTAGATTAGTACGTCTACCTTTCTTGGACGTATATTAATTAAAAACAATAGATTAGAAATAACGATAATAACCACAATAACCCAACTAAAATGAATTCCCAGAAAAAAAAACTCACCATTGAGGTAGCTTCAACGTACATTACCCTAACAGGCTTGCTTAAAGATAGTGTTACACGCAGAAAAATCCTTTAACAACTACAGTTTATAGAGTGGACAAAAACATAAGTCATGAAGGCGTCGTGATATATTTCAGAAATGATCAGACCATGAAGAACAAGCACAATCAAATATACTACAGAAAATCTTCCTGGTACAAGCAATAACAAAGTTCAGCAAACAAATTAGATTTCTTCTTCGTCAACAATGAACAATTCATCATATATCTTATATCACTCTTGGAGAGACTTTATTGAAGTGTGGGAGTTGTGTCTCATAGGATAAATCAAACACTACTGAATATATTACCGAAGATATATTTACGGTAATACAAATTACAAATAACTATGGCATACACTCCAAACGACTTTACACAATGCTAGGGTAAACAGAACTCCGTCATGACATACAGATATCTATATCCATCAGTTGCACAATTTTCTAATATCTTCGGCGTTTTTCGTAAGTGCAAAAACATTCGTGCACTTAATGGAACACTCAAATAACTTCACAACTGTGAGTAAACCAGTTAAGATTTACAACTGGCAGTATGAATGTAATAACCCATCAACCAAACTGAACTGCTTGATAACAGTGGGTGAGTACTTGATAGCTGAATGTAGAATCATACAGGAAAATCATATCACTCAGGTCACACTGGAAAGGCCTCTCGCCAGCGTAGGCCATCATGCAATACACGAGATCATCTTTCCGTGAGGAAATGTGAGTCATTACGTGACGTTTGAAATAAGTCCTCCGTGTGAAATCTGAATAGGCTTCTTTCCTGTATGGGTCGCCACATGACATCTAAATTTACTTGTTTCTGAGAGAGCTGCACCACACAGGTCACACTTGAAAGGCTTCTCTCACACTGTGGGTCACCACGTGTCGTTTGAGACTACCCTTTTGTGAGAAAGCTGCATCGCAGAGGTCACACTTGAAAGGCTTCTCTCCAGTATGGGTCGCCACGTGTTGTTTAAGAGTATGTTTTCGTGAAAAACCAGCATCACACAGGTCACACTTGAAAGGCTTCTCTCCAGTGTGGGTCAACACGTGTTGTTTAAGAATGTGTTTTCGTGAAAAAACAGCATCACACAGGTCACAATTGAAAGGCTTCTCTCCAGTGTGGGTCAACGCGTGTTGTTTGAGATGATTCTTTAGTGAGAAAGCTGCATCACACAGGTCACACTTGAAAGGCTTCTTTCCAGTGTGGGTCACCATGTGATATTTGAGAGAACTCTTCCATGAAAAAGCTGCATCACACAGGTCACACTTGAAAGGTTTCTCTCCAGTATGGGTCGCCACGTGTTGTTTAAGAATATGCTTTCGTGTAAAAGCTGCATCACACAGGTCACACTTGAAAGGTTTCTCTCCAATGTGGGTCAACACGTGTTGTTTAAGATGATTCTTTAGTGAGAAAGCTGCATCACACGTGTCACACTGGAAAGGCTTCTCTCCAGTGTGGGTAACCACGTGTTGTTTGAGATGATTCTTTAGTGAAAAAGCTGCATCACACAGGTCACATTTGAAAGGCTTCTCTCCAGTGTGGGTCACCATGTGTTGTTTGAGACGACTCTTTTGTGAGAAAGCTGCATCACACAGGTCACACTGGAAAGGCTTCTCTCCAGTGTGGGTCATCACGTGTCGTTTGAGACCATCTTTTCGTGGAAAAGCCGCATCACACAGGTCACACTTAAAAGGCTTCTCTCCGGTATGGGTCATCATGTGTCCTTTGAGATGACTTTTTCCTGAGAAAGCTGCATCACACAGGTCACACTTGAAAGGCTTCTTTCCAGTGTGGGTGACCATGTGATATTTGAGAGCAGTCCCTCCTGAAAAAGCTGCATCACACAGGTCACACTTGAAAGGCTTCTCTCCAGTGTGGGTCATTACGTGATATTTGAGAGAACTCTTTACTGAGAAAGCTGTATTGCACAGGTCGCACTTGAATGGCTTATCTCCAGTGTGGGTCCTTATGTGATATTTAAGAGCACCCTTTCCTGAGAAAGCTGCATCACACAGGTCACACTTGACGGGCTTCTCTCCTGTGTGGGTCAACATGTGTCGTTTGAGATCATTCTTTCGTGAGAAAGTTGCATCACACAGGTTACATTGGAAAGACTTCTCTCCAGTGTGGGTCCACATGTGTCGTTTGAGATCACTCTTTGTTACAAAAGCTGCATCACACTGGTCACACTTGAAGGGCTTCTCTCCAGTGTGGGTCATCATGTGATACCTGAGGTGACTCTTTTGTGTGAAAGTTGCATCACATAGATCACACTGGAAAGGCTTCTCTCCAGTGTGGGTCACCACGTGTCGTTTAAGTTTACTCTTTGTCGAGAAAACTGCATCACACAGGTCACATTGAAAAGGTTTCTCTCTAGTTTGGGTCATTGTGTGTTATTTAAGATGACTCATAAGATAGTTGTGCCACGGATGACACAAGATTATATTCATATGATGAAAATAGGGAATCTTCGGATATCTTTTCCCAGGAACTGTTGATAGCCACTCTCACCCTGAAAGTAAATATGTAATAAGTATAACAACTAAGTTTTTGAAAGAATGCAATAGGAGTGACACCAAGGAGTATAAGTAGAGTGGGGCATTAACCAAAATAAAATCAGGGAAAGGAATAAACATTTCGTAACAAGAAGTTTAAAGGAAGAAGTAAGAAATGGAAGGTTGAACAAATCCTAAAAAAAATATGGAGTAGTCAAAATTATTCAGGAAATAATAAAGTGAAAGACTGAACAAATAATGCAAAGAGATAGAGCCCACAAGAAAAAGAAATCAATGTATGATACAGGATACAACACAGCTGGAAACAAGAAATACTTGCACAATTTTTTGCTGAGGACCACTACACACACACATCAATCAAGGATGTCAAAAATCAATGTTGGAGAGATTCATGAGATTCTGATATTCATTTTTACAATAAATCACTTGTTTTCCGTTTGTCGAAGAACCCTCTCACCCTCAGCGTGATAAGTAAATTACTTATAGGTTAGGTTAGATTCACCTCTCACTTTCATCAAATACAAAGACAAGGAGCACAGTAGGAGTACCCCCACAGCAATCTTGTAAATCAACACAATATTTCATTTTCAAGGTTATGGTGAATGGCACTATTTTTTAAACCTTACAATATAGATTCATACTTGCTAATATTTTTGGAGTATCACGAAAATATACAAATACATTAACCAAAGTGCAACAAATTAAGATAACAAGCAATTCATACAAAAGAAGATTAAAAAGAAAAGAATGAGAAAAAATGAACGATTAAACAAATGTAAAAACTACCGTCTGGGGTATTGGCTACTTGTTATTGTGGCAAAGTAGCATGCAGCTGATACTTTAGGGTCTATATGGGGCGCCCAGAGCCACACATCATTTTGTCTATGATAGAGGAAAACTCTGCTCATAGAGAAATGATGACACTTTTATACTACGACTGTCCCTCCGTTATGCTGTCCTCCAACCCCTTCTTACTGTCCTGTACCATTTCTCTGAGTATTCTTTTTCTGTGATGGGGGAAAAGAATACTGCCACCAAGTATTCCCACTTGGATCGTAAGAGGCGAGAAGAAAGGGACGAGGATTGGGACTAGGCATCCTTCTCCTTGTAGCCCCACAGGGGACATTCCTAAACGAAAAAGAGAAGGCATAAGAGGGGCTGGAAGTTCTCGGACAAGCACCTTAAGGTTTGGGTCTTTTAATGTGTGTGAATGTGGTACAGATGAGAGTAAAAGGGAAGAGATAGGTAGTATGTTTGTGAGAAGAAAGATGGATGTGTTGGCTTTGAGTGAAACTAAGTTGAAAGGGAAGGGTGAGTGTAAGTTTGGGAGTGTAAGTGGGAGGTTATCAGGAGTGAAGAGAGGGCGAGGGAGGGAAGGGGTGGCCATTCTAGTAAGTGAAGAGATAGGTAAACGGGTGGTGGAGTGGAAGGAGGTTTCCTCAAGGATAATGTGGATGAAGGTGAAACTGGGGAAGGAGATGTGGGTTTTTGTAAGTGCATATGGGCCTGGCAGTGAGAAGAGTGTAGAAGAAAGGGAGGCCTTTTGGATAAATTTAGATGAGTGCATAGAGGATTTAGGAAGAAATGTCAATGTAATAGTACTAACAGACCTTAATGCTAGGGTAGGAAATGGTCCAATCGATGGAGTGGTTGGGAAATGTGGAGTTCCAGGAAAGAATCATAGTGGAGAGTTGATGGTGGAAATCTGTCTAGAAAGAGAGTTGCTGATAGCAAATACAGTGTTTCGGAAGAAAGTCAAGCATAAGTACACATGGGAGAGGGTGGTAGATAGAGCGCTAATGGATTATGTAGTGGTGAATATGATTATGATAGGAAGAGTTAAGGATGTACATGTGCTAAGGGGAGAGGGTGGGGGAATATCAGATCATTTTCTGGTGGAAGGTAAGTTGAGAGTGGAGGATAGATGGAGAAAGAGGAAAGGGACAAAAGGTAGGGAGGTTCTTAGAGTGAACTCTTTGAATGAAAAGGAAAAGGAGAAGGAGTACGGAAAGAAGCTGAAGGAGGAGTGGGAGGGAATAAAGGGTAGAGTAGAGCTGGGTGTGGAGGAGGAATGGGGATGGTTCAAGGAGGGAGTCATAAAGTGTGCAAGGATGGTGTGTGGAACAAGAAGGACAGGAGGAAATAGAAGGAAGGGTAGTGAATGGTGGGATGAGGAAATAAAGAAGGTTATAGAAGAGAAGAAGCGAGCTTTTACAGATTGGTTACACAATAGGACGAGGGAGTCATATGAGAGGTACAAAGAAAAGAAAAGAGAAGTAAAGCAAAAGGTAAAGGTTGCAAAGAGGAGAGCAGATGTGAAATGGGGTAAGAGTTTGACAGAAAATTTTGAGAGTAATAAAAAGATGTTCTGGAAAGAAATTAGGAGAGGAAGAGGAGGCGAATCAAGAAGAGAAGAAAAGGTAAAAGGTGCAGATGGAGAGATGATAATGGAAGAGAAGGCAGTAAGGGGAAGATGGGCAGAATATTTTAGGGAGTTGCTAAATGTGAAGGAGGATAGGGAAGGAAAGATTGCTGCAGTGGGAGGTGCGAAGAAAATGAGAGTGATGAGTGAGGAGAATGGAGGAGAAATAAGGAAGGATGAGGTGAAGGCAGTTGTTAAGATGATGAAAGCAGGTAAGGCACCTGGTCTGGATGGATGCCATGCAGAATGTCTGAAAAAGGGACGTACAGTGATGGTGGACTGGTTGGTGAGGTTATTTAATGTTTGCTGGAGAGAGGGTAGAGTGCTGGAGGACTGGAGGAGTGCTTGTATAGTTCCTCTTTACAAGGGAAAAGGGGACAAGTGTGAATGTAGTAGTTTCAGAGGGATTAGCTTGTTAAGTGTAGTTGGGAAGGCTTATGGGAGGATCTTGATTGAGAGGATTAGGAGAGGAACAGGAGTAATTGGTGAGGAACAGTGTGGATTTAGGACAGGTAGAGGTTGTGTAGATCAGATCTTTGTGGTAAGACAGATATGTGAGAAAGCTATAGGAAAGGGGAAGGATGTTTTTTGGGCTTTTATGGATCTGGAAAAGGCTTATGATAGGGTAGACAGGAAGGCACTGTGGGAGGTTAGGCGGATATACGGGATAGGAGGAAAGCTTCTAGGAGCTATCAAGAGTTTTTACAAGAGTAGTAGAGCATGTGTCAGGATTAGAAATGGAGAGAGTGAATGGTTTGAGGTAAAGGTGGGACTTCGTCAAGGATGCGTTATGTCGCCCTGGCTGTTCAACTTATACATGGATGGGGTGGTGCGAGAGGTAAATGCAAGGGTAGTGGACAAGGGATTGGAGATGGTTAAAGAAAATGGAGAAAAGTGGGAGGTGAGCCAGCTGTTGTTTGCAGACGACACTGTGCTTCAAGCAGGATCAGAGGAGGGATTGAGGAAGTTGGTGGCAGAGTTTGGGAGAGTATGTGATAGAAGAAAGCTAAAGATAAATGTGGGTAAAAGTAAGGTGATGAGATGTACAAGGGGTGAAAGTGGCAGTAGACTGGAAGTGAGCATTAAGGGAGAGCGACTGGAGGAAGTGGATAGTTTTAGATACTTGGGTGCAAATGTGGCAGGGAAAGGTGGAGTGAAAGTGGAGGTAGAATGTAGATTGAGAGAAGCGAGTAAATGCCTTGGTGGATGAAAGAGTGTAATGAGGAATAGACATTTGGGAATGGATGCTAAGAGGAGACTGTATGAAGGAGTGATTGTGCCAACAGCACTGTATGGGGCAGAAACATGGAACATAAGAGAAGAAGAGAGGAGTTTGAATGTGTTTGAGATAAGGTGTCTGAGAAGTATGATGGGGATTACTAGGCTAGATAAGAGTGAGAAATGAGGAGGTGAGGAGGAGAACAGGGATGGAAAAGGAGCTGGGAGATAGGGTTGATGAAAGAATATTAGGATGGTTTGGACACATGGAAAGAATGGGTGAAGAAAGACTAGTAAAAGAGGTGTGTAAGGCAGATGTGGAGGGAGTGAACATGAGGGGATGTCCTAGCATGAGGGGGTTGGATGGGGTGAAGGGGGCTTTGGGGAAGAGGGGAATGTCTGTTGAGGAAGGATGGGAGAGGACAGAAGACAGGGGTGAATGGAGAATGGTTGTATATGGATGATGTTGTGATTGCATGAGGTGGAATGGGCAGGGGGATGGGAGATGAGGTAGTATGTGTGAGCACAATTTGACGCAGCACGAAGGGATTTCTCCCCGTCCTCTCATTTTATGCAATGGGGGGACGGAGGGGGGGGGGGTCGCCGATTTAATGAAGCGGCCTTGCTGTGGATGTGCTGTGTCTTGCGACACTGCTTCTGACCCAGGGCAGTGGACAAGGTGCAGGGATGACCCGTCATCTAGGAGGTGCTAAGATGGGAGGGAGGGTAGAGGGGTGTGGAGTGTTTTCGGGGATGAAATGGGTGGGAATGTTTTTGTGCCTTGTCCTTTTTGACTACCCCCCTGGTAAGGGAAAAAAAAAGCCTTGGTATATGTATATATGTATGTATATATATATATATATATATATATATATGTATGTGTATATATATATATATATATATGTGTATATATATATATATATATATTATATATATATATATATATATATATATGATGGAACGGTGAGCAATGGGTAGCTCCCATGAAAGTTTTCTGAAAGACATAGAAAGTTCTTGTAGATGAAGAACACTTTATTAAAACAAGTGTTCTTCATCTACAAGAACTTTCTATGTCTTTCAGACAACTTTTATGGGAGCTACCCATTGCTCACCGTTCCATCATCAGAGATGTAGAACTTCTCAGCAAAAAAGTCGTGAACGCAGAAGCTGCTGTGAACTTATATCAAAATTGTCTACATGAGAACCTGCTACCGAAATACACCAATATATATATATATATATATATATATATATTTATATATACATATATATATGTATATAATATATATATATGTGTATATACAGTATACATATACATACATTTTTACAACCACAATGCACTTTAATTGTAAGCCATCAAAGGCCAGCATGGAAGTATACGAATGCGAGAAAGTATTTGTACAACACAGTGTTGTACAAATACTTTCCCGTGTTTGTATACCGTACTTCCAATTGTACTATCTTAGTGGAGATGGGTTGAACACAAAATTTCATATATGTGTAACTCGAGCATACAAATATATAAGAAATAATGCGCTGAACTTATATCTCTCTTGATAGCCTAGTTGAAAAGTCACTATCGCACTTGTCATGAGGATGCCGGGTTTGCGTTCTGGGAAGTACCAAATTTCAATTTCAGCATGCTGGCCTTTGATGGCTTAGAATCAAAGTGCATTGTGGTTGTTAAAATGTATCTCTAATCACTGGGACCCATTCAGTGTTGTACAAATACTTTCCCGTGTTCGTATACTACCAATTGTACTATCATAGTGGAGATGGGTTGAACACAAAATTTCATATATGTGTATGTAACTCAAGCATACATATATATAAGAAATAATGCACTGAACCTATATCTCTCTTGATAGCCTAGTTGGAAAGACACTGTCGCACTTGTCATGAGGATGCTGGGTTAGAGTGCTGGGCAGTACCACATTTCAATTACAGCATGATGGCCTTTGACGGCTTAGATGTAAAGTGCATTGTGGTTGTTAAAATGTATCTCTAATCACTGGGACCCATTCAGTCTTGTACATATTTATATATATATATATATATATATGTATATGTATATATATATATATGTATATATATATGTATATATATATATATTCCTGTATATCATAATCATCAATATGCTGTGTCATCCTTTTTGGAAATTTGGAAATGGCCCCCTCGTAATTAGTAAAGTGAAAATTAATGGGGAAATAATAAGGCACAGGAGTGTATGAGTAAACATTACATGGAGAAAGAAGCCACAAGAAATTAAAATCAGAATATGATGAAAGATACAATAGCAGCGAACACTTGAAATAAGAAATATTGGTAACATTTTTGCAACTGTCTACACCCACCCAATAATCAAGGATGTCAGAAATCAATGTATGATTCTTGCAATTCCTTTAATGATTTCCATTTGTCAGGAAACATCTCAGCAGCACCCCACCCACCCCCATTGTAGAGCCACAGGATTGGCGGGTAAATGATTGAATTTTGGCACAAGTAACACACTGCATCCATAAATAAAACTATAAAATATTTGTCATCTATCTAATGAGTGAGGAAAAAGTCTACAGAACCTTAACTATTGCTAGGTTAAGTTAAACTCATCCCTCAACAAAAAAAAAAAAAAAATGCATGGTAGGTGTGATTTGCTGAGTTATGAATATTTACAACATATTCATGCTTGTACATCACGACTATAATATGAAGCATGGGGGGGGGGTTAGGTTATGGTGAATGACTACTCCTGGAACCTTCCGATATAAATTACAAATATTGG
The DNA here is from genome assembly GCF_046742065.1 of Oratosquilla oratoria. Taxonomy (NCBI): domain Eukaryota; kingdom Metazoa; phylum Arthropoda; class Malacostraca; order Stomatopoda; family Squillidae; genus Oratosquilla; species Oratosquilla oratoria. The sequence goes on from NC_134788.1 coordinate 60,005,683, forward strand.
ATGAAGCTATGGTTCTTTCTGTGACATTCCACTGCATGCATTTGAAGTATTCCACTCCCAAATAATGTATGATACTCCTACAATCCGCATCCATCGCAATGAAAAGAAGTTGCCAAGAATATATTACCCCTAGAAACGTATCCCCGAATTCGTTGCTTAGTATCTATGGTCGTTGCATGCGAGAATGTAAACAATAGATGAGTTTTGACAAGACTTCATTCTGACTACCAAATTGGAAGTGCCCATATTCGACCAGAACTAACATGAAACCTAACGGCAACATCAAGTGATGAACAGACAAGGAAAATAACCTCCACCATACAATAAATACATGTGCACGATTGTCGAGCATCCTCAGTATTACACTTATTACCTGTAGGTAGGTCAACATGAAAATGGAATTCCTGATATTTGAGCTGAAGTAGTTCTCATGGGATGCAAAAAGTCGCAATGAGTATAATGCAGTTTGAATTGCCAATCTAGCTGTCCTAGTTCTCGAGATATTGCATTTTGAATGGAATTTGGGCCGAAACGTGCGGTCTGACTAATCACCGATCAAACGTAAACAATGACGGTTTTTACTGACAGGCACAATTTTATTTAACAATTTAGTATATGGTTGCACTATTTGACCTATTTTCTTTATGATGTGTGATTTCCATGTAATTTGATCATAGAATTACATTTTTATCCTCTGCAAAATTACCCACCACAGCTACAAATACCGTCAAATTACATGAAAATCACACATTTCAAAGAAAATATTTTGAATAATTCAACTATATGCAAGCTATTACACTAATAACACAATAATAACAAACTTAATAGTGTAGTTTGATCCATACCACCAGTGATCATAGATAGCGGGCAGGACGAATCGTAGCTGTTGTCCGTAATATTACGGAGGATAAAAACGTAACTTCTCTTTGATCAAATTACATGAAAATCACACATTTTAAAGAAAATAGCTCAAATAATTCAACTATAAGTATATTACACTTATAACATAATAGTAAGAAATTTGAGTGAAGTTTGATCCATACCACCAGTTATAGATAAAATGGCGGGATGGATGATGTTGTTGTTATCCGATAATCCGACCCGATAGAAAAAAAAAAAAAAAAAAAAAAAAAAAAAAAAAACAAATTAGTACCACCGATTTCTCAGCTCTTCCGTAACACGCTGCCTTTATTTTGGTATTAGAATAATCCGCGAGACTAGTAGTGTTCGTTTATTTTGGTTAGTTGCCAAATCTCTGAATTTATTTAGCTCATTTTTTACCTCTGAAACATAAACCAATTTTCGATTTACTGCTGAATGCAAGCCGCCATGTTTATCTTTTGTTTTTATGTACCGACATGTAACTGATGATGTAATTTTTTGATGATGTAATTGTTTGAAATGGTTTGATAATCCGACCCGATAGAAAAAAACAACTAATTAGTACCACCGATTTCTCAGCTCTTCCGTTACACGCTGCCTTTAATTTGATATTAGAATAATTCGCGAGACTAGTAGTTTTCGTTTATTTTGGTTAGTTGCCAAAACTCTGAATTTATTTTGCTCATTTTTTATGCTGAAACATAAACCAATTTTCGATTTACTGCTGAATGCAAACGACCATGTTTATCTTTTGTTTTTATGTACCGACATGTAACTGATGATGTAATTGTTTGAAATTTACTACGATCGTAGTAAATACACTCGCATAACATTTGTATGAATGATATTTCCGGCGGTATGTAAATTTGGCCGTTTGCATGGCGTGCGCATAAAATGACGCGCTATTGTGCTCGTCATCGACGGTGGCGCCTCTGGTGGTGTTTGACTTACCTATTACCCGCGTGCATGTCATGATGTTGTGCTTCTAAATTATATGCCACTTCTGGATATCACAGATGTCCTAGGAATCTCAAAGATTCTTTTTAGTATATATTAAGTAACTGCTCATACAATAAAGGATATATTTGTATTCAATTGATACGAAACGACTGGCTCTGGTCCCCTTAACCCCCTACGTCTGTTGTCTGTGTAACTTAGCGTAGATTAACAATCTAATGAAGACCACAATTGAAATAAGCGTACGTTTTTTAGTGTTATCCTCGGCAATTTTGTGATTATCATTTCGAAATATGTGTTATTGTAATTATTTTTTGCACTTCATGTATATTGATTCTTTGCCAAATAAGTTTACTTACTAAAAGCTTGTAGAGGACGAAGTGGCGGCCAGCCAAGATGAATGTAAACAAATAACATACGACTGCAGGGTTGCAGATTGGCCTTTTTTAGGCCAAAAACCTCAATTTTGGCTTCTTTTTCAAGCATTTGGCCTAAGGATATTTAGTTTGGCCTAAATTACTAAATCTGGCTTTTTTTTATAATGTGGCTTAAATATATTCCATTTGGTTTCAGTAAGCTCATCTGATAATAGTGAGTTGAATACTGAGTTTATTCACCACCTCCTAGTTAAAGTCTACCATATAGTCGAGTGCGCGTATCTTTTCTTTTCTTTTTATTTTGTTACCATTGTGATCCATGCAATTTGTCCCATTTTCTCTTATGGCACAAAGATATGATTGGACGAATCAGCTGTGTGATGTTGATGGCGCACGAGATCCATGTGCAACTTTTGGCGTGATTTTTTTTCTTAACTGTCTGACGTAATTTTAGGCCTTCAATCAATAGTAAGCTATGATCATAAACAAGCAAGGAGTAGGCTACATTGATAGGGTACTGAATATAGAAATATATTGTGTTTTGATTAATAAAATTGGTCAAATAATTTTCCATCCCACAAAAGCGTTCGTTCTGGTTGTTTATATTTATGTAGAGTGGAAAAGATCGTTGACATTAAATTTTCATTAGTGTTTTTAGTGATTTTCAAGTGCTTAATTATTTAGGAGTATTTATCTTTTCAGGTGCATGCATTTTAGAATAAGAATCAGCCTGCAATCTTCAATGGCCTAAGATGCCGAAGTGGAACTGCAGTTATGATATGCACCTGATGGCTCTGGTGAGGCGGCATATTGTAAGTTATGTCACTGTAATCTGAACCCCAAAATGTGCTCATTACAAAACCATGAAAAATCGGAGAAACACAAGAAGACAATACACCAGCACTTGTACCACCAATAAATTTTCAGTCAACAGCACCCAACGATGTCAAACAGGCAGAATTGGAACTTGCTGTTGCAGTCTACTGCCATTGCTCAACTTCCTCTGTGGACCACATTGGTGAAATGATAAAAAAAAAAAAAAAAAGAAGAAGGGAAAGGTAGCATCTTAGGAAAAAATCAATCTTCTTAGAACTAAATGTAGCAAACTGATTACGGAAGTTGCGTTCCCAACCCCTAAACAAGAACTGAAGAAGGATCTAGAAGAAAATTTTGCCCTTTTAGTAGATGAGTCAACCGATGTTGGGGCAGTGAATTATCTATGCATTGCGATGCATTACTGCAGCAAAAAGGAAAAGAGAATAGTAACTGAGTTTGTTGGTCTTATTCCTGTCAATGACACAAGAGGGGGAGCATTATTCAGTCATTAATTAAAGCTGCTGCTACAAATCTAGGTTTAGAACTTGGTAACTGCATTGGTTTTGCAAGTGATGGTGCCTCAGTTATGACTGGAGTTTATAACTCGGTTTGGACCCGAATACAGCAGGTGTCTCCAGATTGTGTGCAAGTAAGATGTATTTGTCACTCTCTAGCACTGTGCGTGAATCATGCATTTGAGAAGCTGCCTTCATGCTTGGGATTTTTAATTTCAGAAATACCAAAATGGTTTTCCAAGAGTACAGTAAGGAGGGCAGTTTACAAACAATTGTTTAGCATAATGGACCCAACTGAAGAAAGGAAAGGGACCTCGCTGCCATTTCAGCAAGTTTCTCAGACCAGATGGCTAGCACGCGGGAAAGTAATGTACAGCATCTTGATGAACTGGGAAGAACTTAAGGCATACTTCATGTGTGCTGAGCAGGCTAGTGGAGCTGATGCCAGGTATAAGGCACGTATGATTTCTGACATCCTAAATGACCCAATCAACTATTGGTATTTTCACTGTGTCACACCCATTGTTATGGAGTTTGAACGCGCCAATTCATATTTTCAAGCCACGGATGCCGATCCTCAGAGCATGGAAGGTGAGCTTGCTCAACATCATCATAGTCTACGGGCAAGAGTTTTCAGCCCAGATGAAAGTGAATTAGCTATATCCGAAGTAGATTTTGGAGCTCGCTTTGCCATGGAAGTGGAGAGGTATATCGAGATGCATCAAGTTAGTGGTGAAACGAAAGTTCAGGACGTCAAGGCCCGATGTTACAGCTTTCTCGTGGAGGCCATCAAGCAAGCTGAGAAACGTCTGCCTCCTACGAGGAACATATACAAGGGTCTCAGTAGTCTTGACCCATCAAAATTTTTGAGTCGAACAGCAAGGGTGCCATACAAGGATCTACCATTCCCTACCTTACGAACACACAAATTTAATGCCATTGAACAGCAGTATAGGAATGTATTACATGTAAACTGGGTTGAAGAGGCAGTATTTGACAACAAAATACCAGATGACTCTGTTCAGTTCTGGATAGGAGTAGGTAATTGCTATGATACACTAGGTAACAAATCTTTTATAGACCTAGCAACATATGCATTGTCCTGTCTTGTCACACCAGTTAGCAATGCTCTTGTTGAACGCATATTTTCTCATGCTACAATAGTTAAAACAAAATTAAGAAACAGACTGAGTACAAGAACCCTAGATACCATTATTCACAACAGAACCCATCTGCACTTCAGAGGTTTGTGTTGCAGGAATTTTGTGGTCACACCTGATATGTACCGCTTATTTTCATCTGCAAATATGTATGGAGATGAATATAATGTATGTGATGATGTGATTGACTATGTTTGAACACTGGTTATGTCTCCTTGTTTACCAAAGTCTGGTGCTATAATGCAGAATATAATTTTTACTTCTTTTTTGTTGCTCATGAAAATGATTATATATTTTCTATATTGTTTGTGGAAATAATGACCATGAAACTTGCATGCTGCAAAAAGAAAGAAAAAAAATTATTTCTGTTTCTCATTAAAAAGGATTATGAAACAAATTATCATCCTTTGACTTTCTTTTTATACTGTTTATGAAAAATAAAGAACCATTAATTCATTGTATGCATATGATCTTTTACTTGGCACCACTGAGCTATTTAGAACATCTAAGTTCGTACGCAATATAATCATAGGGGGTCCAATATGGCGGCCACTGCATCACCCATTGCCCAGGCGGAGGACTTACGAACTACGTAGCGCTTGTGTACACAGATCGCCAATCCAGTAAACCACTATAGCTCAGTGCTTAGTACAAATCATATAGTATTTGGTGAATTGAGAAGTGGAATAATTAAATATTTGGCCTTTTTACTGCATATTTTTGGCCTTTTTCTGTAGTGCATTTGGCATTTTTTGCTCATTCTTTGTTGTTGCCTTTGGCCTTTTTCTGCTTCAGTAATCTGGCAACCCTGCATATGAGTACATCGCCTGGCATGTAAGGTCAAAATGCAATGGGTGAAGTAATTTTCCTAGTCCTCCCATTCCCTTTCATAAATTGTCGATTCCAACATGGTAATGTTCATATCTAATATAATATAAAAGATAAGTCTCCGCGGTCCTGGGTGGTTTTGTCGATTTTGTCGATTTTGTTAAAACCCTTCAAGTGCTCAGTCGGCGTGGCAATCTGAGGACACCTCCCTGTAAGCCCTCCGAGGGTGCAAGTCCTCCGAGGGTGCAAGTCCTCCGAGGGTGCAGGTCCTCCGAAGTTGTAAGCCCTTCGAGGCTGCAAGTCCTCCGAGGTCGTAAGTCCTATGAGGGTGCAAGTCCTCTGAAGTTGCAAGTCCTCAGCGAGGGTGCAAGTCCTCAGCGAGGGTGCAAGTCCTCTGAAGTTGCAAGCCCCCGGCGAAGCCCGCGGCTTCGCGGTCCAGAGTGGTTTCGTCGATTTTGTTAAAACCCTTCAAGTGCTCAGTCGGCGTGGCAATCTGCGGACACCTCCCTGTAAACCCTCCGAGGGTGCAAGTCCTCCGAGGGTGCAGGTCCTCCGAAGTTGTAAGCCCTTCGAGGCTGCAAGTCCTCCGAGGTCGTAAGTCCTACGAGGGTGCAAGTCCTCTGAAGTTGCAAGTCCTCAGCGAGGGTGCAAGTCCTCAGCGAGGGTGCAAGTCCTCTGAAGTTGCAAGCCCCTCGGGGAGTTCGGGGAAGCAGACTTCGAGGACCCGAGTCAACGAGCCAAGCTCGCTAAAAAGGACCTTCGTGACCGACACTTCTTGCAGTGGCGGTAGGCTGCGAGGGCCCAGGTCCTGGAAAGTCTCTACCTCCGGGTCAAGAAATAAAAAACCAAAACCAAAAAGACAAAATTCAAAAAGACAAAGAAGAAAAAAAAAAAGGGGGGGAGGGTAGCGCCGCAAGCCAAGCACCCACGGCGTAGCCGGGTGCATGTTTCTATTAAAATAAGGGTTTATAGGAGTGGATTTCCGAGCGGATAAATGACAAAATACCATATGATTGTTCAAATTGGGTTAAAAGCATGAAATATGACAGAATGACGTTAGACTAGAGTACCAATCTTATGAAGAGTTTCAGATAAGGGACCATCTCGAACCCTGCCCATAAAGACACTGGCAGTCTTTTTCCAACATGGCCGGCATGGCTGAACATTATCTTCAGCATTACATGTTTCAAGTGGTTTAATGCTTGTACAATTATAAACTGTTTACTGTAGTAATGAAAGGTATCTAACAGAGTTGCTCATTACTAAGTTAATGTTAAAAATATAAAAATATAGCATTTTATGGGATATTTGTGAATTTAAAATTATCGCCTTCTTACTTGGATTACATGGTGTATACACCAAGTATTCATGTTTTCTTTGCCTATGGGACAGTCGGTCTGATAATGAACACTACTAGAACGTGGAGTTGCCCCCTCGAGATGGCTTGCAGCCAGGAAAACTCATTGTAGTAGACAGCCTCTTGTAGACCTTGCCAAAGTGTTGCGATACCCACTTCATATAAAGCTTGGTATGGTCAAACAGTTTGTAAAAGCATTAGTTCATGGTGGGAAAGCATTTCAAGAGATTTGTCTACTCTTTCCAAAAATATCAGAGGCCAAAGTTAAGGGTGGTATATCTACTAGTCCGCAAGTAAGGAGAGTGTTGAAGTCAATGGAACTTGAGAATGCAATGAGTACTGTTGAAAGCGAGTCGTGGTGTGAATTTCGAGGTATAGTTAATGGATTCCTTGCTAATAATAAAGACCCAAACCACAAGCCGCTCGATGTAGCAAAACTATTGGAAAGCTATAAGAACTTAGGATGTAGAATGTCATTAAAGGTGCACTTTTTGCATTCACATTTGGAATGTTTCGTGAAAACTTGGAAGGAGTGACTGAAGAGCATGGCGAGAAGTTCCATTAGGACATTACTGCAATGGAGAAAAGATACCAAGGACGATGAGACACTGCTATGATGGGAGGCTATGGTTACTGGTGCGTAAAGATCAAGGAGTTCACAGTAAGAAGTCACGCTCATCAATGCATTTCTAGTGGGCTCTTCCGTATCATATGCTTTTATATTTTTAAAAGGAAATACAAGGATAAAACATCAGCTACAATTTATAGACAATGTGAATATGCTAAATATAGTGTACTATCGTAGTTTAATATAGTTTGTTTTGTATATAAAACATTAATTATATTTTGAAATCTCGATTATATGCAATTTTCAATTGCATTTCTAAAATCAGAAGAGAAAACAACCTTAGTAACAATAAAGACATTTAAAGAAACAAAACTAGTGTTACCCAGTGTTATTGGTCTCACCAATTAAGGCTTTAATTTGGTCTAACATTACTTTGAATCTTCTTAGTTCTGTCGCAATTACTTATGCCTTTTTTCTTCCCTCCCTCTCTCTTTTACTGGGTGAGAGACTAGTAAAGTCGGAAGAGGGCTGCGGCCTGAGAGTTGGAAAGGAAATAGGGGGACGGCACTCCTTGTGTAATCATTGGGAATAGCTAAGCTAGCTAGGATATTTTCTTTTCTACTTGTTCAGTTTCATTTCAGTTGACTTAATTACTAGGTTGGTCTGATGCAATGTCTACTGGTTGTGGCGGTAACGTCTATGTTCTTGGTAGACTCTGTGGCCCCCATGCATGGGGCTGTACTCTTTCCTCTTGTCGTTCGTTTCCTTTCGGATGCTCTGGGGTAGTGGGGTCTTCAAGTAATTGGTCCCAGGTTTGATTCCACATACGGTGGTGTGTGATGTTGAGAGGTTCTACGTTGATTCTTTTGTAGATTTCTTCGATTGTTTCGGGAAATGGTGTGGTTTGGCCACTGGCAAAGCTGAGGGCTGCACGGACAAAACCCCAGTGAATTTAGATTGACACAACTTTGGTACATACATACATACATATACCAACGGCTTTTTCCCCTTTACATGGGGGGTAGCCAAAAAGAAAAGGACAGAGAAACCACTCCCACCCATTCTATTCCCTACATATTACATTCCCCTCCAACCTCCTCCCTCCCTCTTATCTTGGCACCTCCTGGATGATGGGTAATCCCTGAATCCTGTCCACTGACCTGAGTCAGAAGCAGTGTCGCAGGACACGGCACATCTACAGCAAGGCCGGTTCATAAATTTGGTGACCCCCCTCCCTCTCCGTCCTCCCATGCAGAAACGGAGAAGACGGGGAGAAATCCCTTCGGGCTGCGTCAATTTTTTCTCATACATACTTCCTCACTCCCCATCCCCCACCCGCTCCCACTCATGCATCACAGTATCATCCATACACAATCCTTCTCCATTCACCCCTACCTTCTTTCCTCAACAGACATTTCTCTCTTTTGTAATGCCCCTTTCACCCCATCCACCCATCTCATCCTAGGACGCCCCCTCGTATTCTCTCCTTTTACCTCTGCCTTCCACACCTCTTTGCTAATCTTTCTTCACTCATTCTTTCCATGTGTCCAAACCATCCTAATACTCTATCATCAATCCTATCTACCAGCTCCCTTGCCACCCTTTCTCCTCCTCACCTCCTCATTTCTCACTCTATCTAGCCTAGTAACCCCTATCATACTTCTCAGACCTTTCATCTTGAACACATTCAAATTCCTTCTCTCTTTCTCTCTTTTACAAAGGATTTTACAAAGGCGGAGCATGCCGACAGGAGACCTTTTGATCCATATCTAGGTCGGATGCAAAAAAAAAAAAAAAATCATATTAATAATAAATTAAAACTATAATAATGTAAATACCAAATAAAATACATAAATAAATGCATTGGTATAGTTGAATAACAAACAAACAGGTAAATAGTAAATGATAATAAATTGACATATAACTAATAATAAATGAAAATCAGACAGACAAATTATAACAAAACAAAAACAAATAATATAATATAAATTATAATCATTACCTTGCCACCCGTTCTCCTCCTCACTTCCTCATTTCTCACTCTATCCAGCCTAGTAATCCCTATCATACTTCTCAGGCAGCTCATCTGAAATACATTCAAACTCCTTCTCTCTTCCTCTCTTTTACAAAGGATTACAAAGGCGGAGCATGCCGACAGGAGACCTTTTGATCCATATCTAGGTCGGATGAAAAAAAAAAAAAAAAAAAAAAAAAAATCATATTAATAATAAATTAAAACTATAATAATGTAAATAACAAATAAAATACATAAATAAATGCATTGGTATAGTTGAATAACAAACAAACAGGTAAATAGTAAATGATAATAAATTGACATATAACTAATAATAAATGAAAATCAGACAGACAAATTATAACAAAACAAAAACAAATAATATAATATAAATTATAATCATTACAGCATCTTACTTAGGTATTTATCTAAATGATTCTTAAAGCTTCGAATTGAACTACATTGCACTACCTGTGCAGAAAGTTTATTCCATCCATTAACTACACGGTTGGCAAAGTTGTTTCTACCTACTTCCAAATTGAATCTATTTCCGGACAGTTTGAGACCATTGTTTCTTGTCTGATTCTCATTCAATGTGAAAATTTGGTCACTTTTGATGTTGTCAATTCCCTTTAAAATCTTAAAGACCTGTATCAAGTCACCTCTGAGTCTACGCTTTTTTAGGGAAAACAGATTCATGTGCTTAAGTCGATTTTCGTATGATTTATTTTTGATATTTGGAATCAGTTTTGTGGCTCGCCGTTGTACTTTTTCCAGTCTGTCAATGTCTTTAATGAGATTCGGTGACCATACGGAAACACCATATTCCAAATGTGGACGAACTAACGATTTATATAGCTTGTTAATGAGTGATGGACTTTTGAAATCAAAAGATCGCGCAATCAATCCCAGAATCTTATATGCTTTCTCAGAGGCTGAAATACATTGCTTAGATGATTTGAGATCGTTACTGATAATTACGTCGAGATCTTTTTCACTATCCATTTTGATTAATGAATTTCCAAATAACTTGTAATCTTATTTACTGTCATTTTTACCTGTGTGTTTAGCCTTACATTTACTTGTGTTAAATTTCATTAGCCACTTTTCAGACCATTGTTGTAATTTATCTAAATCTTCTTCAATATCTAATTGGTTTGAGTGATCATTTGCCACTGCGCACAGTTTTGTATCATCATCAAATTTGGAAACAGTAGATTTTAGTCCATGGTCTATATCATTTATATATACTATGAATAGAAGTGGCCCAAGAACGGAACCCTGAGGAACTCCACTTGCAACACTTTTCCATCCAGAAGTTTTTCCATTTAAAACAACTCTCTGTTTTCGATCTTTCAACCAATTACTAGTCCAACCTAATAGGCTACCACTTATTCCATGCAAAGCTAATTTAGTAAGTAGTCTTTCATGTGGGACGGTATCAAAAGCTTTTGCAAAGTCTAGATATATTAAATCTATATTGTTTCTTTTGTCATAATTCGAGATAACTGTGTTGTAGAATTCGAGTAAGTTAGTCACGCAAGAACGTTTCCGTCTGAAACCATGCTGGCTATCATTTATCAAACGGTTACTTTCTAAATGATATTCGATAACATCTCTGATGATAGTTTCCATTATTTTTCCTACGATTGAAGTCAAACTTATAGGCCTATAGTTATTTGGTTTCTTTTTGTCACCTTTTTTGAATATGGGAGTAACGTTAGCTAGCTTCCATTCTCTTGGGACATCTCCGGATATGATGGATTTCTTGAAAATAATTTCTAATAGAACAACAATCTCATTTTTCATTTCCTTTAAGATTCTTGGATGCCAACCGTCAGGCCCTGGTGTTTTATTAACTTTGAGTTTGTCTATACACCTTTTAATTTTTTCTTTTGTTATATCTACCGTAGTAAGTTTACCCCAGACTTTTCACAGGTTTCAGTTTGGAATTCACTTTGAGGTGTTTCGTTTACGAATACCGAGCTAAAATAATTGTTTAAGATATTACACATTCCTTCATTTGAATATTCAAGTTGACCGTCAGCAGATAATAGTGGACCAATGTTCCGTGTTTCTGTCCCGTACATTGCTGTTGGCACAATCACTCCTTCACATAACCACCTCTTAGCATCCATTCCAAGATGTCTATTTCTCATTACACTTTTCAACCCACCAAGGCATTTACTCGCTTCTCTCAATCTACATTCTACCTCCACCTCCACTCCTCCCTTTCCTGCCATATTCACACCCAAGTATCTAAAACTATCCACTTCCTCCAGTCTTTCACCATTAATGCTCACCTCCAGTCTGCTGTCACTCTCTCCCCTTGTACATCTCATCACCTTACTTTTACCCACACTTATCTTCAGCTTCCTTCTTCCACTTACCTTCTCAAACTCTGTCACTAACTTCCTCAGTCCCTCCTCTGATCCTGCTACAAGTGCAGTGTCGTCATCAAACAACAATTGGCTTGTTAGTTGTTCACAGTGCGAGTTAAACGCTATGCGAATTGTTCCTCAGTTTATTTGCACAGCACAGCAGCACAGGAGATGAATACTTGAATTCTACCCTCACACGAAGCACTTGTCTTTCTCTCTCAGCTCGCTCGCTCAATCTGACTCATATGAGTTACTTCTAGCTTAAGCATGGCGATCGTGATAGTTGTGTTCATCCCATTTTCTCTGATTAATTCTTTGCACACAGAAATTTACATACATCCAAATCTCAATTATACAATAATTTAAATCTAATAGTATTGATAATCTATATCCCATTCATTCAACTTTCGCATTACAAATAAAATAATGATTAATCATGTAAACAGAAGTGGCAATTAGTAAAGTTCTGGAACATTCATGCTGGCTATACGTACAAACACGCACACAATGATGCATCACTTTTCCTTGTACATCTACACATACTGCTTAATAAAATTAAATACAATAGGCTTATTTCCCACTTTTCTCCATTCACCTCTCGCACCACCCCATTCATGTATAGATTGAACAGTCAGGGCGACATAACACATCCCTGACAAAGTCCCACCTGTACCCCAAACCATTCACTCTCTCCATTTCTAATCCTAACACAAGCTCCCCTACTCTCGTGAAAGCTCTTGACTGCTCTTAACCGCTTTCCTCCTATTCCATATATATGCAGTACCTCCCACAGTGCCTTCCTGTCTACCCTGTCGTAAGCCTTTTCCAGATATATAAAAGGCCAAAAAAATATCCTTACCTTTTCCTGTAGCTTTCTCACATATCTGTCTTACCACAAAAATCTGATCTACACAACCCCTACCTGTCCTAAAACCATACTGTTCCTCACCAATTACTCCCTGTTCCTCTACTAATCCTCTCAATCAAGACCCTCCCATAAGCCTTCCCAACTACACTCAACAAGCTGATCCCTCTGAAACTACTACACTCACACTTGTCCCCTTTTTCTTTGTAAAGTGAAACTATACAGGTACTCCTCCAGTCCTCCGCCACCCTACCCTCTCTTTAACAAACATTAAATAGCCTCACCAGGTAGTCCACCATCACTGCACCTCCTTTTTTCAGACATTCTGCATGGCATCCATCCAACCCAGGTGCCTTACCTGCTCTCATCATCTTAACAGCTGCCTTCACTTCATCTTTCTTTATTTCTCCTCCATTTCCCTCACTCATCACTCTCATTTTCTTAGTGCTTCCCATTGCAACTACCTTTCCCTCCCTATCCTCCTTCACATTTAGCAACTCCCTAAAATACTCTGCCTACCTTCCTCTCACTGGCTTCTCTCGCATTATCTCTCTATCTGCACCATTTACCTTTTCTTCTCTACTTGATTCGCCTCCTCTTCCTCTCTTAATTTCTTTCCATAACATTTTGTTATTACTTTCAAAATTTTCTGTCATACACTTACCCCATTTCACATCTGCTCTCCTTTTTTGCCTCCTTTATCTTATGATTTACTTCTCTTCTCTTTACTTTGTACCTCTCATATGATTCCCTCGTCCTATATTGTAACCAATCTATGAAAGCTCGCTTCTTCTCTTCTACACCCTTCTTTGCTTCCTCATCCCACCACTCGCTACCCTTCCTTCTATTTCCTCCCGTCCTCCTTGTTCCTCACACCATCTGTGCACACCTTATGACTCCCTCCTTATCTCTTCCTAATATACTCCTGGTTACCTCTATGTAGCCCATTAACGCTCTTTCTACCACCCTTCCATCCACCACCCTCTCCCATGTGTACTTATGCTTGACTTTCTTCCTAGACGCTGTATTAGCTATCATCAACTCTCTTTCGAAAAAAGGATATCAGAACAATATAGAATTGGTGCAAAGGAAGTAAAGGAAGTGGGATATGAAAAAGACCTGGGAGTAATCATCACAAAGGACATGTCTCCTGATAAACAGATAAACAAAATTGTCGGAGAAACCTATAATTTGCTAAGAACAATAAAGTTGGTTTTTACTTAGTTGGACGAAGAAATTGAAAAGAAAATACTAGTCACACTGATAAGGCTAAAATTAGAGTACGCAGTGACACTATGGTCACCCAGTACCAAAAAGAATATAAGGAAAATTGAGAGAATCCAGAGGGCAGCTACGAAGATGGTACCAACAATTTCAAAATTGCCATATGAACAGAGATTGTCAAAACTAGAATTACCGACTCTGGAACTAAGGAGAGAAAGAGGTGACTTGTTGACTATCTACAGAATCATGAGAGGTATGAAAATTCTTGATAGAGAAGACTTATTATATTGGGATAAGAGAAATACAGGGGAACATGGAAGGAAGCTCATAAGGACAGTTATAGAAGAGACCTGGAAAAGAACAATTTTCTCCACAGAGTTGTGGATATATGGAACAATAGGGACGAAATGATAGTGTGTGCAAAAACCATAAACATATTTAAGAACAAATTAGACATGGTGAGATACAGAGACGGGACACCACGAGCATAGCTCCTCTTCCTGTAAGATACTAGGTAAATGCACACTGCTACGTCCAGATATATATTTTTATGCAACTGGTTGCATCGGTGTGTAAGCTGCCTAAGCGTACCTGTATAGCACTGTACTCAGTGTCGTTATTTACAAATGTGGAAATGGATGTTAGCATACTGTCTTCAGTATACGTCAAAGATCAGGAGGACAAATTTCATCTTCAGTTATTTTGTACAATCTTTATCAGTTTTGTTCTTTAAAACAATCCAAAACTAATAAATTATATAAGAATAAGAAACACAGGCTGTTTATATCTAAAATTGTATTTTGAATAGAAGATTTATCATGTTTATATTATTGACAAGTCAGTAGAACTGTAGGAATTGTTTCGTTATGTTTTGGAGCTGAAGTTCAAGTTAGCTTTAACGGTAAAGGCTAAAATGAAGACTGACTAGGCAAGGCAGCTCGCTGTGATATAGGACAACATAACAAAGCAATGATTTCACAAACACAGTCACTAAACACTCTGAGCTCACCGTCGAGGAAGCTCTAGTGTATATTGCCAGACTCACTTGTAGAATGACATGATAGATGCAGAAATGCTAATCAACAATTACATTTGATAGAGCACTGACAGAGACACTAGATGCCATGGAGGTGTCATGAATACTTATCAGAAATTATCTGACACAAAAGCTCTCATAACGAAGATCATCACGTGGAAAGATTGACATTCACCAAATACTTGTAGAAAGATTAATTGTAAACTGATATCCATCACAAAATGATATGTACACTTCATGAAAACAACAAATTGAACAGAAAAAAGACATCACATCTCGACCTAGCAAAGAGGGCCTGTCCCAAGAGTCAAGAGGGAACAAGTACATGCACAACTGCTACTAAACACCATGAACAAGCTATTCTTGGCACAAATGATAATGTAGTTAATGAAAAGAATAAATGACATGCAGCGGCAGTGGAATGCAGTTCATTTTGAAGCTTTAAGAATCATTTAGATAAATACCTAAGCAAGATGCTGTAATGTCATTTATTTTATATTATTCATTTTTGTTATGTCTGATTATTCACTTGATTCACACTATTAGATATTTGTCAATTTATCATCATTTATTATTTACCTTTTTTTTTTATTTAAATATACCTATGCATTTATTATTATTTATATTGTGTTTTTATTTATTGTCATTACTTTTTTCCACATCTGACCTAGTTACGGACATAAAGGTCTCCTATCGGCATGCTCCGCCTTTGTAATCCTTTGCTATGAAGGTGTCATGATATATTTCAGAAATTATCAGACCATGAAATTCTGTCTCAGGAGGTATCAAAGAAGAACAACTACAATCAAATCTACTAGACTCCAGAAATTCTTCTTGCTACAAACAATAACAAAGTTGGGGAAACAAATTGGATTTCTTCTTTATTAAAAATGAACAATTCATCATACAGTTTACAAATAACTATGGCGTATACTCCCAACTACTTTATACAATACTAAGGTAAACAGAATTGTATCCATCATGACATACAAATATCAATATCCACCAGTTGCACAATTTTCTAATATTTTCATTTTTTTTAATTGCAAAAATATTCATGCACTTGATGGAACACTTAAGAATTTTGAAAAAAAAAGAACAAGCAAAAACACATAATGCAATAGGCCAATGGTCACTCAAATAACTTCACAACTGAGAGTAAACCAATTAAGATTTCAACTGACAGTTTATAACAGTGGATCAGTTTTTAATAGCTACAAGTACCATCATACAGGAAAGTTATATCGTTCAGGTCACACTGGAAAGGCTTCTCACCAGCATAGGTCATCATGCAACACACGAGATCAACTTTTCGTGAGGAAGTGCGAGTCATTACGTGACCTTTGAAATAAGTCCTCCGTGTGAAAGCTGAAAAGGCTTCTCTCCAGTGTGGGTCGCCACATGACGTCTAAGTTTACTTGGTTCTGAGAAAGCTGCATCGCACAGGTCACATTTGAAAGACTTCTCTCCACTGTGGGTCACTACGTGTCGTTTGAGATTAATCTTTTGTGAGAAAGTTGCATCACACAGGTCACACTGGAAAGGCTTCTCTCCTGTGTGGATCATCATGTGTCTTCTGAAATTATTTTTTTGTGAGAAAGATGCATCACACATGCTACACTGGAAATGCTTCTCTCCGGTGTGTGAAACTATGTGTCGTTTAAGATCACCCTTTGCTCAGAAACCTTCATCGCACAGTTCACACTTTAAAGGCTTCTCTCCAGTGTGAGTCGTCAGGTGTCGTTTGAGATAAACCTTTAGTGCAAAAGACGCATCACACAGGTCACACTTAAAAGGCTTCTCTCCGGTGTGGGTCATCACGTGTCGTTTGAGATCACCCTTTCCTGAGAAAGCTGCATCACACAGGTCACACTTGAAAGGCTTCTCTCCAGTGTGGGTCACCATGTGATATTTGAGAGCAGTCCCTCCTGAAAAAGCTGCATCACACAGGTCACACTTGAAAGGTTTCTCTCCAGTGTGGGTCATTACGTGATATTTGAGAGCACTCTTTCGTGAAAAAGCTGCATCACACAGGTCACACTTGAACGGCTTCTCTCCAGTGTGGGCCCTTTTGTGATATTTAAGAGGACCCTTTCCTGAGAAAGCTGCATCACACAGGTCACACTTGATAGGCTTCTCTCCTGTGTGGGTCATCATGTGTTGTTTGAGATAATTCTTTCGTGAGAAAGCCGCATCACAAAGGTCACATTGGAAAGACTTCTCTCCAGTGTGGGTAACTATGTGTCGTTTGAGATCACTCTTTGCTATGAAAGCTGCATCGCACTGGTCACACTTGAAAGGCTTCTCTCCAGTGTGGGTCACCATGTGTCGTTTGAGATCATTCTTTCGTGAGAAAGCCGCATCGCAGAGGTCACATTGGGAAGACTTCTCTCCAGTGTGGGTAACTATGTGTTGTTTGAGATTACTCTTTTGTGAGAAAGCTGCATCGCACTGGTCACACTTGAAGGGCTTCTCTCCAGTGTGGGTCATCATGTGATTCTTGAGATGACTCTTTTGTGTGAAAGTTGCATCACAGAGATCACACTGAAAGGGCTTCTCTCCAGTGTGGGTCACCGCGTGTCTGTTAAGATTACCCTTTGTCGAGAAAACTGTATCACACAGGTCACATTGAAAAGGTTTCTCTCTAGTGTGGGTCATCGTGTGATATTTAAGATGACTCATGAGATAGGTGTGCCACGGATGACACAAGATTGTATTTATACGACGAATATAGCGAATCTTCGGATATCTTTTCCCAAGAACTGTTGATAGCTACTCTCATCCTGAAAGTAAATATGTAATAAGTTTGACAACTAAGCTTTTGAGAGA